>NC_134853.1:88726281-89048156 GCF_049852395.1 Peromyscus maniculatus bairdii | reverse complement strand
GTTGAATGAGTGCACAAATGGATGGTGCATATTCACCATTTCATGCTGTTTATGATGTTAAACATGGTCACTGTTCACTGTGTGCAGAATTACCTGAAATACCTGGGAGCATTACAACAGCTGCTACATCAGCAGTTACTTTGCCAGTTGTTTACAGACTCTGAGAATTAGCAGTCTGGTGGAAATACCAACATAATTCTAAGAGCCATTTTTGCCTTTCCAAAGAAAAAAGAAATGGGGGTGATTTCTGCCAGGTATCAGAGGATGAAAGGCATGCTGAAGGGAGATCAGCATCAGACAAGTCCTGAGAACAAAATGCATCATAGGAACACTATGTAGTTGAAGTTTTCCTGTGTCCACCCAGCTCCTACAGACATTCCTGCCTGGGCCCACAGCTGCTCAGACCCAAGTAAACAAACAGAGACTTATATTACTTATAAACTGTATGGCCGTAGTAGGCTTCTTGTTATCTAGTTCTTATATCTTAAATTAACCCATTTATATAAATCTAAATGTTGTCACGTGGCTTGTGGCTTACCAGTACTTTCACATCATGCTTCCTCTTTATTCGGCTAATGACTCCTGAATCAGCCTTCCTATTCCCAGAATTCTCCTCTCTGCTTATCCTGCCTATACTATACTTCTTGTCACTGGCCAATCAGCATCGTATTTATCAATCAATCAGATCAACATACTCACAGCATACAGAAAGAAATCTCCAGCAAAACTAAGCACCATGAGCTACTCAGCTGAGATCTGAAACCCACAGAGGCAATTATCATTTGTTTATCCATGAGGATGGGACAAACAAATACTCTTAAGAATATATCACCTGTGACAATGAAGGGTATCTTGAATGGATTAAACAGAAAAAAAATATATGTGCTGACTCTTCATAATGGATAAGGCACCAGGCTCAGTGCTTGACAAAGAGTGAACTAGTGAGGTGAATTGTCATAGTTCTGTCCTCTTCACACTCACAGCTCTGTGTTTCATACATGTTATAAGAAATTCTTTTAAGAAAAGCTAGGAAAAGAAACAGAAAAACAAGGACAACAATAATTGCTTAAAAGGACTGTTCTCTTATCCAAAGACAAGAGATCAGGGATGGAAATATATAGTTGGCCATCCACACTTAATGTTCATATCTGTGAATTTTAGACAAATTCAGAAAAATAATGGCTTGGATCTTGGACATGTGCAGACTTCCCCCTAGTTATTATTTCATTAGTAAATTATAACAATGATTTAGAGAGCATTTGCACTGTGTTGCATATCATGAATAATCTAGAGATGACTTAAACCTAGAGGATGTGCATTGTTTATATGCAAAAATGCACCATTTGATGTAAAAGATTTGAGCTTGATAGATATCAAGAGCCAACAGCCTTGCTAGTACCTAGACCAGTTCTCTATTTCAGCATTTCTGCCCCTACAGTACATGAACATACACACACACACACACACACACACACCCCTTCACTCACTCAGTGTTTGTTGAAAGATATATATAAACAGCCTTGTGCCCACTGCCTGGTGGGCCTCAAATCTCCCCTTTTCCTTCTCTTTTTTCAAGTTTGTTACTCTGAATCCACTCACCCACATCTCCCCATAGCACTTTTAATCTAATCTTCTATGTAATACTGAGAAGAGGGCATTTCTCAGATATTTTTCATAAAAGCAGTATTTCACAGAAAATAAAAGCCAGCACATGGTGGTCAAATTGCATTAGGGCAAATTCAGACATCTGTCTCCCTCCACTGTTCAGCCAGGGGAGCAGCAAGATATTTTTACACTGTGCTCTGGGACCCAGCTGCATTGACATACTCCTGATTGCTTCCTTGAATGGGGCAAAACACTGGTGAATGAATGAATGGGAGAATTACTGTGACTGGAATAGTTTGTGAGCTAGCCGTGAAGCGTCTATCATTGGTGTGCAATTCAGTTCCAGAGACCTCACATATCATATTCTCTTTCCATACTAAGCCTTTAACCTAACTCCTCGCAATGTTAATGATTTACAGATCCATACATGAAGATGAGGAGGTGAGGAAGGGATGAAAACACGAGGGTCAGGATTAGTGTAAATATAAACACAGATGATGTCATTCCTTTGTGTTATTTTATTTGCCTGCTTTTTGGCAAATTCACATCCACTGACCAAATCCCATCAAATCATATATCCCAGGAGAAAGCAGCCTACAAAAGATGTGATAGGAACAAAACAATAAAGTTTAGGTAGTGGAAGTTAAAATAAACATCATCCACTCTATCTTTCACACCATCTTTATAAGGATAATCAAGTAGGGGCTACATAAACCTGCTGCTCTCAAGGAGCACCTGGAAAGATTACCAATGAATCTATGTTTAAACCCAGCTTATTAAAAGCTAAATAGTTAGCCGGGCGTGGTGGCGCACGCCTTTAATCCCAGCACTCGGGAGGCAGAGCCAGGCGGATCTCTGTGAGTTCGAGGCCAGCCTGGGCTACCAAGTGAGCTCCAGGAAAGGCGTAAAGCTACACAGAGAAACCCTGTCTCGAAAAAAACCAAAAAAGAAAAAAAAAAAAAAGCTAAATAGTCTTAGGTAAGGCTTTTGATGACTTTTAAAGCAGTCTATGTGACCTAATATGTAATACAAATTTAAAATATTGCACATATTCAAATCCTCCCCTAACCCTAGATCTTTTAACATCTAGAGAAGGGAAATAATCCACCATCTACCAGAAGGAATGCTAAGGACAGGACCAGGATGGAAACATATATCTGCTTGGCCTATGGGTGCAATCTTTTCTTCCCCTTTGGTACCAGAGCACTGGTCATCTCTAGCCTGTTGTTAGAGTGAGTTATTATCCCTATTTATTAGATAGTTTTTTTAATGTCATTAATTTAAAATAAAAACATCATCCACTCCACATCTGTTCGGTTCATATTGCTAGAGACTATTCAACTGTGTTCTGTGGAAGGGAATATGTCCTAAAGAGTATGCTTCCTCATCAGCCCCCTCACTTCCCACTCATTGCCTCTTTTACCAAACTTTCTTTTTCCTAGTTAATGTGCTTACATGTTTTTCTTCTCACATTGGTTTCATCTTTCAAGATACAAATCACATTTATGCCTAACATTGGTCTTTGAGTTTTTTTATTAATTTAATATTTTTAATGAATTATTTAATTTCTTACTAAAAGTAACCTAACTGTTTAAACACTCCTACACACAACATACATTTCTAAAACAATTCATTCCTCTTTAATAATGTGAGAATAGTTTCATTCTTTATTATTCCAGATATTATGATTAAAGATTTGAATAGATAGGATTCTGCCTCCAAGAATAATGATAATTCCCTTGGGTCAATCTCAAATCTGTTGTATATTAATTTTAACATTTGTTAATGTACTGTAGATCTCATTTTGATCTTTGTTGTGGCTATTACCTCTGAACCACTTGCTATTCCATCTCTCTGCTTCTGTTTCTAAGGAACACATTCTCTCTTTCACACACACACACACACACACACACACACAGAGAGAGAGAGAGAGAGAGAGAGAGAGAGAGAGAGAGAGAGAGAGAGACCCATACACAAGTGCACACACATTCAGAAACACTGATTTTAAGCACTGTTTTAATTTTACTTATATTACTTATATTCTTTTAATTTACTTGTATTCACCCATTTTCATTAATATAGTTGTTGCCCATAATCTGTAAGTAAGTAAAGGTCTAGTTTTTTTTTCATTTTTTTTTTTTTTTTTTTTTTTTTTTTTTTTTACAAAACCTTCTCTAATCAAGCTGGAACTGAGGCATGTAGAAACTTCCTCCTTATAAGCTAGCTTTAAAAGTCTTAGAGGGTGCTATGCAAGCTTCTGGAGGAGAAAAGTCATCAAAACTTTTGCCCAGTTGTGAATGTTGTGAGCTTTAATAATGACTGAGCTTGCAAGATGTACTCACTATTTCAATAATGGCTTGATTCTGATGGGGTTTACCATCAACTTTCTGATTAGATTATAGGCCCACTCCACAGGAGGGCATTCATTCTTTGGACTAAAATCATGGTCAGGCTTTGAGACTGGGTAGAGAGTAGGTAAGAGAGGATAGACCACTACTGTCATTTTGCTAAGTGAATGTGTGAAACTCCATTCTAAACACTCATATTTATATTCATACATTGATGTTGTTTCAAGAAACCTCAGTGAGACTGCTTTTTGTGGCAGGTGATCAATGTGGGGACTCATAAGTGCAGAGAACAGAAGATGACAAAATGATCAGGCTAAATGGGAGAGCTTACAATCGCTTCTATGACTCAGGGACCACCTCATTAGAAGCATTTAAAATGATGGAGGAGCAAGAAGATGGGGAAGTATGTGTAAAAAGGCATCTTCTGGATACAGCATGCCAGTTGTATTTGGGAACTCACAGCAAATATGAACACCAATTGTATTTCTGATACCCACACATGATCTGCATAAGATTGTGCCCATTAACATTTCATCATGGAAAGGGGAAAGCTCACAAGAATCCATAGTTCCTTATGGAACTAGTGAGAGTTAGTGGTAGTTGAGACAAAGGGTTTGAATTTCTGAAGTGGTATAGTCAATGATGTGTACCCTGTGTTTCAATAAATAACCAGCCTCCTGTTTTCACACATGCAATTCTAACTTAACTGAGTAGTCACATACAAAGAAGGATGTGGAACTGTGAGTGGTACTTGTTGGGAAGACTTTCAGAAGGAGGAACACAGATGAGAGACAGTAACATAAATGAAAATGACTAAAACTCTTTACATACATGTATGAAAATACTACAAAAGAGCCTTCTCTGAGCTTCAAGACATTCTTAATATTTGTCATATCAACATACATGCCTCAAAACTATCTGCTTCAACAGGTGGCCACTTACATACTTTTAACAAGAAAATGTTTTCTCATGTTTTTCCAATGGCAAAAGCAGGCTTTAGGTTCAAGGAGGACTTCTGCTTCTTCTCTGTTCACTGTCTTACTATACAGTTCTGGAAAATTAATAACAGACTTATGAGAGCCACATAGATTGCACATTCACACTGTGTTAGGTTTCTATTTGGTTACTTCCCATGACTAAGTAAGTCCCCAAAACTTGAGAGACTACCACTAATATTACTCTTATTTTGTAGAGGAATCTGCAGAGACATCAACGAAGTTGTGTTTACACAGATAGTCAGTGACATTTAGATTATTCAAACACCACACACACATCACCTCCAGAGTATACAGCCTAAACCAAACTTGAAGTGTATTATGTGCATGCCATGCTTTGATGAGGAAACGAGTGGAAATTTGAATCTGTAATACAGTGTCATAGCTCCAGAACATACTGTTTATGCTCATTGTTACCATTAGTAAAGAAGAAACTTGGCTCTGAACCCACTGTGTGATGCTGAGTAGTTCATCCCTCACATTTAAACACCATGTGATCTACACAAGGGGTTACTGGTATACTATTTTTACACTAACACAAATACAGATGTAGATAACCATCAGTCCTCAGCTTGCAGGTGTTCTCCCACAAAGGGAAATGTTTCACATTCATGGAAGAATTTTTCTAATGTGCAATGGCATTTCTGACAGGAGTGAGACTTGCCTTGAGCAGGAGGAAAACAAGGATGATAAATATTGAGCCATTTCTCAGGCCGTTCCTGTGTAAAATGTAAAAACAGTCTCATTATCAAATACTAGATCAAATATTTCCAACGTCCTTTCAAGATTTCAAATGCCACAGTATTAATATTGGGTATTTTGCTGAGATGGGATTTCCTGCCAAAGGTTTTAACCTTTAGCACTTACTAAAAATTTAGCTCAACACTATTCATCAATTTTCCAGTACTTAAAACACAGTGTTATGTATTTATAATTAATATGGATTAGATATTATTTTCCATACAATTTGGACCAGTCAATTTAGAGAGCCACACAGCTGATCAATAATGCAAATGATGCCTGTTTAAATTAGTTTATTACAGGCTTTTTTTTTTTTTCACAAGAAGCAGCAGAAGAGAGTTAGAACAGCATTATCTTTAAGTGAAACCCATTTCCAATTCTGGACCTGTTAATTACGAGCTAAGTAAACATGAGTATAGTTTTACCTTTCTGAACTCCTATTTTCTCAAATGGGGAATGGGAACAATGAGGTCTGCTATAAAGGATGCTATAAGCATTAGAGTGACTCTATTTAGAAGGGTTGGCACACACTGGTGCCTTAATAATGGTATTCACATTCATTTTTATTATTCTTTTCATCATGTGGAAGATATTTATTGATTCCTCCCACTGTGCTAAAAGAGGAAATGCAATTTTGGATCCAGGCCTTGGAAGATAATTAAGTTTTGGTCTGGTGGATAAGTGAGCAACTTTATGGCCACAGAATGCAATAGTCCTTAATGTATGTTTTTGTACTTTCTGCAAATATTTATTGAGTTGTTGTTTCAGGTCCTCCAGATGGAATGAAGATGGTCTCCATGCAGTTGTCATTGTCGAGAATGTTGCTTTCTGTGTCTGCAAGAGGTTGTGACCACATGCTGCACTTTCAAATTTTGTATTTATACCTTTAAAAGAGTTGAAAGTAGCATCCTTCATGACCAGTGGAAGAGGTTCTGTTCCTCAGCCCTATTGTTTACACAAGGAAGCCATAAATCACTGAAGTTTATTTAATTCAGGAATTGTGCCTTCCTTAGTGGTAGGCTCACACACTACACACACAAACGCACGCGCACACGCACATGACCATGCACACATTCAACTGCCTCTAAAATTCAATAGCATGAATATAATGGCCACATTACTCATTATCTTCTCATTATTAAGTTTGGTTCATAAGGCTCTTTGGTCTGTTACTTGAAAAATGATTTAGCAGTGAAAACTGTTTGAGATGTAAAACTTCACTGATTCTATAAAACATATTTGATTCAGTGGCCCTAGAAAACTGTTTCCCTCATTATACATGGTGTGACAGTTATATCTTGTGGAAAATACTTCTGTACCTCTGCTATATATCTACTGAACACTGTTTTGAACATATGACTTGCAAGGTTTTGTTTCCCATCAAGACAAAGTGAGGCATTGTTTAATTAATATTTAAATTTGTGGCTGGAACAATTTTTTTTTCAATTTCAGAATATTAGGAGATAGTGAAGCAATGTGAAGTGGACTGAGTTACACATTAGCCATTCCATTTGTGTCCATAAAAAATGCCGATGAAATTTGATCAATTATAAAATGACACTCAATTACATTCTCCAGATAAGTAAGCTTACCCCTTACATATAATAGCACTCCACTATGTTGCATGACATCAACATATACATTGAAACACAGCATCTCAGGATGCTTACGGTTTACTAAAAAATATTTACCTTAAACATCAGTCATAATGTACTCTATGTAATAAATGCACATTAGAAGTGAAACAAAGGAGAGGCAATTGATACTTGGTTATCAAAATGCTTCATAGATACTCTTAAGACACCATGAATTGATTTACTACAACTATGTGGACAGTAGTTACACCAAATTCCTGCCAAGTAATGTTGACAAGGGAAAAAATGAACATAGCAACAGTCGCCATGTGTTTCAACCCTAAAATGCTTTTAGCTGCCTCACTTCTCTTTTTGCAGTTAAAGATTTATTGCTTAACAGAACTTCCAATAGCAGTTACATTTAGAGGAAAGAGATGAAAGTCACCTAAAATAAAAAATATAATGGGAAGAAAGCCTACAAGCACTTTGAATTTTACCTCCAAAGAGATAGCACTAAAAAAATGCCCACTTTATAAATTGTCACTCCCAAATGATCATCAGTGTTTTTTGTTGTTTTTTTTTTTAATTTCTTCGGTCAAGCTCAATTCACTACGACATGCCACTAAAAAAAGATAATTGACAGTAACACACCTTACATCTTTTTGTCTTATATCCTAATACATTACTTGCATCAAGATTCTTTTCACTGGTTTGTAAATGGTACACATTTCTAAGTGGGAGCAATAAAGTTCAGTTATATTGAATAAGCAAACTGTTTAGAGAGGACAAGAGATGGCCCAATGAGATGCTTTCCAGATCTCTGTCTAGAATTTTGTTTTCTTCTGAATAATTTTGTGAAATTGGTATTAGTCTGTTCAAAAGACATTCTAAATATTCTTTGTGACATAAGGCATTTAAGATTTGTGGCTTAAACCTCCTGCTCCCCTAAGCTCTCTTTCCCCCAACCCTTGTCCTCCATTACCCCCCTCACCCCAGTTTGCTCATGTAGATCTCATCCATTTCTCTGTGGCTGGGTGATCCCTGTGTATTTCTTAGGGTCCTCTTTACTAGGTAACCTCCCTGGAGTTGGGAGATGCAGTCTGGTTATCCTTTGCTTTACATCTAGTATCCACTTATGAGTGAGTACATACCATGTTTGTCTTTCTGAGTTTTGTTACCTCACTCAGGATATTTTCTAGTTCCATCCATTTGCCTGCAAACCTCATGATGTCATTGTTTTTCTCTGCTGTGTATACTCCATTGTGTATATGTACCACATTTTATTTATTCATTCCTCAGTTGAAAGGCATCTAGGTTGTTTCCAGGTTCTGGCTATTACAAACAATGCTGCTATGAACATAGTTGAGCATGTATCCTTGTGGTATGATTGAACATTCCTTGGTTATCTGCCAACAGTGGTATAGCTGGGTCTTTAGGGAGATTGATTCCCAATTTTTTAAGAAAGCACCAGCTGGATCAGGAGCAAAGTGGGAGAACAAGGAAAGAGATACCATGATAAATGAAGTCCCCACGGAAACAGGAAGAAGCAGAGTGCTAGAGAGGTCCCCAGAAATCCACAAAGATACCTCCACTATAGACTAGTGGCAAAGGTCTAGAGAATGCCTGAATTGACCTACTCTGGTGATCAGATGGCCACACACCCTAACTGTCATGATAGAACTCTCATCCAGTGATTGGTGGAAGCAGATGCAAAGATCCATGGCCAAACCCCAGGTGGAGCTCCAAGAGTCCAACTGGTGAGAGAGAAGAGGTATTATATGAGCAAGAGATATCAAGACCATGATTGGTAAAAGCACAGGGACAAATAGCCAAACTAGCAGAAACACATGAACTGTGAACCAACAGCTGAGGAGCCTCTGTGGAACTGGCCCAAGACCTCTGAATAAGTGAGACAGTTGTTTAGCCTGAACTGTTTAGGAGGCCCCCAGCCAGTTGGACCAGGACCTGTCCTTGGTGCATGAGCTGGCTTTTTGGAACCTAGGACCTATGCTGAGACACTTTGCTCAGCCTTGGTGCAGGGAGGAGGGGACTGGACCTGCCTCAGCTGAATCTAACAGGTTGGGCTGAATCCCCAGGGGAGACCTTGCCTTGGATGAGGTGGAAATGGGGTATGAATTGGGGGGAAGGTTTGTCTGTGGGAGGAGGGAGGACAGGGGAATCTGTGGCTGATATGTAAAATTAAATTAATTATAAAAAGTATTTATTAAAAAAAGATTTGTAGCTTAAAACTTATCTTCTTTTATTTTTGTCTTCCAAAAACGGCAGCTAAACTATTTCAGACTAAATTTGCCTACTAGTTAGTAGATCCATTGAGATTTTAATTGACATATAAGAAGAAATAATTATTTTTAAAGTTATGTAACTCACTTAAGTAACTAGATCATGAGTTCCCAAAGTAAACATGCAACCCTCTCAGGGTGTTCCACAAGGTTATCTGAAATTGCCGCTCAATTAGCTACATATCTACTTCTTTCTAGCCCACTCAAGAAAGCCTATTAAAACTCAAGTGAGTGAGAAAATAACATAAATTTCAATCTAAGTGATCATACAAATTGTTTTTAAACCTCTATACCTAAATCAACATTAAGAAATCTACTGTAACATTTTTATTATGAATAAAACTAATTAGAGATCCATGTTCAAAATATTTTGTTTTACTTGTCAGATAAGAGTTCTGTTTTATGTCCTGTTGGGGGCATGTTTAAAGCGACCAATAAGCCAGGCTCAGAAGAACAATTATAGTATGCTTTCTCCTATAGGAGCTGCCTACATTAAAATGAGAAGACACACATGAAAGTAGAAATGGAATTCTTTGGCAACAGGAAGGGGATCAATGTGTAGAATGCTAACAGAGGTCAGTGGAAGGTGAATAAGATCAAGATAGGCATGCATAGAAAGTTGTGAGGGGACCAATTGTCCTATACAGTTAATATGTACTCATAAAAACATTCCTTCAAATATGAAGTTAGTAACTTAATCAATCTTTCAATCTCATTTTTGATTCATCAAAAGAAAACCTGGTGATTGTAATAATAATTATTAGATAACTACTGTCATTATAGTGCTTGATAATTTGATGACCATTAAACATATCATCAATAATCTTGTGATATGTTCAGTTGTTGCTGTTTTATAAAGAATCACTCCTATGAAGTGCATGCTGCGATGTAGGAAATTGTGTTTACTGAAAAGTTGGTTATTTTAAAATTAGAGTGTCTATAAAAGCAATAGAAACATTAGAAACAGTCAAATCAAGGGAGAATTACTCACTACCCTTCCCCCAAGTCAGCAATCTAGAATTAACCCCAGATTCATAATTCTGATTGGTTTGTTCTGCATCAATACAGTTAATTAATATACAACTCCAAATTAGCTTTTTCAGGCAGGGGAATGTCAGTGGGTTTCTTCTTGTCCTCCCACTAAGAGAAGGACATTAAATCATTATTACTTGTAATAATTTCTAATTTGCAGGTGGAAATATTAGCTCAGAAATGCATAAAAATCACTCCGAGCTTGAAGGTCAATAGTTGCACATTGGATTACTTTGTTTCCTGCTGGTCATTTTGCAACACATTTTAATGGTTACCATAGTATCTTTCTTCCAAAGTGAATTATGATCTGACCTTGAGCTCCTCTGTGTTAGTTACACATGTGGTAGCTAGGAGACTGTAATTTTAGCTTTATTTTCCAAAGGAAGAAAAGGCAGCCCAGAGAGGTTAGTTGACTTGCCAAAGATAACACAGAAAATTTGACTTTATATTCAACTTCTGTGTTTGCAACCTGTAATAACAGGAGCGTATCAATCTTTCTTTGGATTTATCTAGGTGTTTTCTCTCTCCACTTATAATTCTAAAAGTTTTGACATTTGGAGGCACAGCATAAACACATGGTTTCACCAGGAGCAAGCATATTCTGTAAATAAGATCACAATTACTGGCTGAGGATACTGGGTCTCACTATTGCAGTATTTTATCTGCTGGATGGGCAATTCATTAAAATAGATATCTAATGTTTTAATCACTCTGCCAAAACACCATCTGTTTCCATCCCAGCCTCCTCCCACCCCTAAACACCTCCTTATACCTTGTGCCACAGTCCCAGATGAGCTTTGGTATGAGACTGGACAGCTTGAGAGTGGAATGTGGGGGATCTGGGCAATAACTCATCTTTGGGCTGGACAGAGCAAGCTGCTGGATGCTGTGAATATGCATAGCTGAGCTCACTGGGCAAAGTCCTAGATCTGGAATGAGATGGCTCCCCCTCGGTGGAAGCAAATGTTCTCTTGTTCTACTATTCCCACTCAAAAGTGCATATGAATCAACAAAGATATCTGAGAAGTCCTCCAGAGGCCAAAATAGGCCACATGGATGAAGGGATCTGTTTTCTCACACTTTGGAGGTTTCTCAAGATCAAAGGTTTTGAATTAATATTAGTAATATTTCATTTAATAGAATCCTATCATGTCCTTTATATCCAGTACTTCATTTTACTTTCTAAAATAATATTTATCTGTTATATATCTGCTCTGTCTTAAAGATGAATCTGATGATCTGCTTACTAAGGACCTTAATTCAACGTTATGCAATCAGGAGGCAAAAACTGATGTAGACTCCTCATTTTATGACAAGTCATGTACGTTTGACAACTGTATCACTGTCCAAGCTTCCTCATGCCATAGAAATCAGAGCAATGAGACATTGTAAATAATAACTTCTGCCACATGGTATGGATTACAATATTTATTCCTCCAGTGTTTTCCATACTTATCAGGTTCTACTGATACAATGCTTACTCCCTTTCATCCCCAGCTGCAATGAATGAAGTTTTGGGTTTGTTTCTGAATTTTCATTTTAGGAAATAACAAAATCAAATAAAGCTCAATAAATGAACATTCTGAAAAATGTCTTCTCCAAAAGCATTCAACAGACTGTAGTAACATAAATCTTCTGGAGCCCCAACCAAAGCTTTCTCTAAATGTTCAACAATGAATATTGTTCCCAGGCCTTGACAAATTGAGTATATCTTTGCTTAGCTGATTATCAAGGTCCTGTTTTTCCTGTCATCTACTCTACAGGACTACAAAGAATAGTTTCTTGACCAGCAACACACCGCAGAGTCCACATACCTGTTTAAAATCTGGTTTTAGTGGAGTCAAAATAGTAGGTTGGCCAGACATAAAGACTTAGTATTTCATGCTTAATGCAAAAAAAAATTAACATGTTAAAAACTCCCTAAGAATGTGAAGATGATGATAGTAAAGCATGAGACTGAGAAACTAAGCATATGTCTTAGTGAGGTACTCTGTATTTGCACATGACTGCTAGGGAGCTTAACCCTGACTGCACTGTTATAATTCAACACTCCCAAACAGACTTAGTTTTCCTTATATTACTGTTATAGGACCCTAAATGAAAAAGTGCTGGACTGAGAGGCTATAGTCCCAGATGGCTCTATGACGAATAATTTTGTCATTTAATAAGAGTCTATGAAATTCTGGCTGGAGAAGGCAATCTCCAAGCCCTAGCCTTCAGCTGTCCAAGTCTCCAACTGTTACTTCATACAGTCAGATCCTTCACATTTCTTAGCTTCATTTTTCCCTTCTAATTCCCCTTTCTACAAATGTCAATTTAAAACTAATGAGCCTCTACTTCCCTAGTACCTCCATGAAACAGTCTTCCTTTCTCCAACTTTACAGTGATGGTGGGGAAGAACTTGGCACATTTCAACTATGAAAGCAATATTTCCACCCCCATTTTCTCACTGGTGCCAATGCTCACCTGATGCCATTTTTTTTAAATGTGTTCTAAAAGCAGTTAGAGAAGGAAGGAAAATTATCTTTCCTGTTTAGTATCCTATTGTAGTTTGCATCATAGTACAAATCCCCTCATCCACTCTGTACCAAAAGCAATGTGCTAAAGGCTGCTCTAGTGCTTGAAATTGTTGGGTAGTAGTGTAATTATTAAAAGCTGGGGTAGAGTGAGGGGCATGTAGGGATTTGGGGCTTGCATCCCAAGCCTCGACTATCTCTCCTGCTTGTGCCCATAAGGTGAAGAGTTTTGTTATATCATTTTTTTCAACCATAATGTGATCCCTTGTCACAAGTCTAAAACAACAGAGTCAACCTATCAGGAACTGGAACCTCTAAAGCAATAGTCTAAGACTAATCTTTCCTCTTTAGAAATCGGTCATTTCAGATATATGTTATAGAAGCAGCTGAATCACATACCTCCCAGTTCCACAAGAGTGGGAGGAATTGTGTAGAACATTTAAAAGATTAAAATTTGAATAAAACCTGTTTCTTGTGTTTACCTTTTATTAAAAAAAATTTGGTATGATGAAGGCAATGAGAAGCATATCCAAAAGTACTTGCTTAAGTATATGGGAGAATAAAAATTTTCCTTGACACCATAACTTTCCTGAAAAATTATGGGGGTATCAATGTAACTTATCTTTTCTCCATTTCTACTTTTCCTATGTTTTAACTTTCTATTAAAACAAACAAACAACTAGCCGGGCGTGGTGGCGCACGCCTTTAATCCCAGCACTTGGGAGGCAGAGGCAGGCGGATCTTTGTGAGTTCGAGGCCAGCCTGGGCTACCAAGTGAGCTCCAGGAAAGGCGCAAAGCTACACAGAGAAACCCTGTCTCGAAAAACCAAAAAAAAAAAAAAAAAAAAAAAAAAAAAAAAAAAAAAAAAACAAACAAACAACTAATCCCTTCTGTTTTTATCTGATTCTTTTCTACAGATAAGAATAAGTTATATCTGTCTACACAGTTTTCCTTGGTCTCCTTCAAATCCTCCAAAACTACTATGCCATCATTATCACTACCAGACTACCATGACCACAGCACTTTATAGCACCAGCCTGAACACAAATAAAATCAATGCCATAAACACCAACACATGAAGAATCACCTCCTACTCAAAAGCTTGGATGGCTTTCCTCTTTTCGCTGCTTATGAAACAGACCTCTACATCTGAATTTGCAGTGGCTCACTTTACCTTCCACCAGATTTGAGAGTTTTACTAACTTTAGTGTCTACTCTTTTGAAAAGGGGATTAAATTATTTCTATTGGTGAAACTTCCTGGTATTCACTGTAACTTAAATATCTCTTTAATCATATCTACCACTTTAATCATTTTAATTTTTTGGCATGTAAAATACATATTTCTCACTGATTTTAAGTATAGAGTTTAATGATATTAAAAAAATCTACAAAGTCAGATAACCAACCATCACCAACATTCATCTCCAGAACTCCATTCTTCTCATTTTGATTTTGACAGAAACCAGCATATTGGCTATAAACTAGGAATTGGTAATTGTTTTAATCTGTGTCTCTCTAGTACATACTAATGTGAGCACCTTTCATGAATTTATTGGATATTTTGTATCTTATTTGAGAAATATATGGTCAAGTTGTAAATGCTTTTAGAATAAGGTCATGAGTCTGGCAGCACCTGACTGAACTAAGAGGCCAGTTGGCAGGCAGAACTCCTACAGACAGGTCAGACTACCACCATCTACTATGCGCTAAGCCTGCAGCTACTCCCTGAGACAGAGCCCACTAGTGCCAGTTGAACTAAGAGCTGCGCCCTGAGACAAAGAATCCATCAGCATCGACTAGACCAAGAGTTCCCACTGGACCAAGAGTATCAATCAGACCAAGAGAAGCTCCTTCAGACACAGACACTGGTTGCGACAAGTGGAGAAAGAGATGGTTAGACGCCAGTGCAAAAATACAGTCAACAACATTAAAACCAGTATGGTTCCATCAGAACCTACATCAGCAAGACCTGAAAATCCCAATACAGAAGAAACAGAAGATATCTACCATAAAAATGACTTTAAGAAGATATTAGAGATCTTAAAAGAGGAAATGAAAAATCCCTTTAAAGAAATTGAGGAAAAGTCCAACAAAAAATTGGAAGAAATTAGTAAATCCCTTGAGAGCCAAGAGAAAGCAATTAAACAAGTAAGGGAAACAGTTCAAGATTTCAAAACTGAAATGGAGATTATAAATAAGACACAAATGGAGGTAATCCTGGAAGGGGAAAATCTGAGTAAATGAACAGGAATTATGGATGCAAGTATAATCAACAGAATGCAAGAGATGGAAGAGCAGATCTCTGGCGTTGAAGATACAGTAGATGAAATAGATTCATCAATCAAAGAAAACACTAAAGCCAACAAACTCATGACCCAAAATGTCCAGGAAATTTGGGATACCATGAAAAGAGCAAACCTAAGAATAATAGTGATAGAAGAAGGAGAAGAATACCAACTCAAAGGCACAGAAAATATATTCAACAAAATCATAGAAGAAAACTTTCTCAACCTAAAAAAGGAAATGCCTATAGAATCAGGTCATCTATTTTTTTTTTTTTTGTAAAATTTTAGATGCTATTTATATATTCTATTTATAGTGTATTAAATTAACAGATGTATTAGTTGGATAATACTAATACTAATAATAATCTTAATACTGTGAGCAGCATTTCTTTTTCTGCTGATAATGCATTATGATATAACTTTTAATTTTACTTGTTCTGTGGTTTTATTGTAGCCGAAGCTGTTCTCAAACTTGCTATGTAGCCAAGGATGATGACCTTCAATTCTTAAGCTCCTAAATTCTGCCTCCATCTAAACTACTACCTCCAATGTGCTGGGATTATGTGTCCACTACCATTCTTTAGTGTCAGTTCCCAATACCTAGAAAGATATTCTCCCAAGGACCTCCAGTAGACACACCTGGCAGATCCTCAGAAACATTCCCTACCAGGCAACCCATAGCCATAGCGCTCTTCTAAGGAGATGGGGAAACAGAAACCAAGGAACAAAACACCTACCCTGTAAAGACAGGACCAGCTATCATCACCTATAATTTCAATAATCTCAAACTCAGATAACTAGATGTCAGTGGAAAAACACAATCAATAATTGCCAGGTCAATATGTCTCCAAGAACCCTACTACAGTAGACCCTGAAAAATCCCATATAGAAGAAACCAAACACAGGCACTACAAAATAACAATTATGAATGTGCTCAAGGACCTTAAAGAAAATCTGAATAATCCATTAATGGGCTCAATAAATGCTCAAATAGTGGAGTGATATGAAGAGAATTTTTTAGGAAATGAATGCAGAAATAAAACTTATAAGAAAAACCCAAAAAGGTGGAAATGAGAAAAATTTAGGAACTCAAACAGAAACTTCAGAGGCAAGCCTCAAAAACAGAATACATGAAATGGAAGACAAAATTTCAGGCACTGAAGACAAGATAGAGAAAAGGACACATCAATCAAAAAATATTTTAAACCCCAAAAATTCCACATACAAACATTCAGGAAATCTGGGACACTGAAAAGACCAAGCCTAAGAAGAAGAAGAACAGAAGAAGGAGAAGAATCTGAGCTCAAAGGCCCAGAAAAATATATTCGACAAACCACAGAAGAAAAGTTTCCCAACCTAATGAAGGATGTTCCAATCAAGGTACAAGAAACTTAAAAAACACCAAATATACTGGATCAGAAAAGAAATTCCCCTTAACACATGGTAATTAAAACTCTAAATATGGAGAATTAAGAATATTAAAAAGCTTCAAGTGATAAAGAGCAAATAATATATATGTTGCTCTTTTTGAAATAATATGTGTATATTAGACCTATTAGAATAACAAACCTGTTGGAATAACACCTGATTTTTCAATGTAGACTCTAAAAGTCAGAAGGACCAGGACAGATGTTCAATAAATTCTAAGAACCAGAGATACTTGCGTAGACTATTATACCCAGTAAAACATTTGTTCACAATAGATGAGGATAATTTAAGCAAATTTAAGCATTTTCTATCTACAGGTCTATCTCTATAGGAGCTACTAGAAGGAAAATGTCAACCTTACGAGACTACCACACCTCTCAAAAAAAATCCACAAGAAATAAATAATCATCAAATTTAAAGGGGGGGGACCCATATCACAACAATGACAACATAATTTCAACAAAGACTGATCATTGATAACTCTCAATATAAATGGACTCAGATATTAAAACACAATCTACCCTTCTCCTGCATTCAAGAAACACACCTTAACATCAAGGATAAACATCACCCCAGGGTAAAATTTAAAAAAAAATGGAAAATGGTATTCCAAGCAAATGGTTCCAAGAAGCAAGAAGTTGGTATAGCCATTTTAATATCTGACAAAGCAGACTAAACCAAAACTAATCAGAAGAGACAGTGAAGGGTACTATACAATGAATAAAGAAAAAAAAACACCAAGAGTCCATTACAAATCCAAATATCTATGTACCAAATATAAGGGTACCCAAGATCACAAAATAAATGCTACTACAGCTAAAATAACATACCAAACACCAAAAATGTTAGTGGATGACTTCAGTACCCCACTCTTGCCACCTGAAACAACACCTTGCAACATATTAGAACAGCAGAGATGAAAGATGGATGCCAATAACAAGAGAAACAGTAGAAAGCTTACAAATTTTTAGGAACTGAAGAACTCACTACTGAGTGAAAAATAGGTAAGGAAAGATAATTAAAAAGAAATGAAAAACTTTTTAGAATTGAATGACACAAACATATGGGATACAATGAAACCAGTTCTAAGAGGCAAGTTCACAGTTCTAAGTGCAAAACAAAAGAAGTGATATCTCATATTAAAATATAATGCCACACCTGAAAGCTCTGGAACAAAAAGAAATAATGCCCCAAAAAAGTAGACAGCATGAAATAATCAAACATAATTCTGAAACTGATACATTAGAAACAACAACAAAAGCCAAATGAGACAAAGACTTGATTCTTCAGGAAAATCAATAAAATTGTCAAAGCCTTTGCAAATTAGCTAAAAGGAAGAGAGAGAATATCCAAATTAAAAAAAAAATGTTGAGAGAAAAAGGGGACATAACAGGCACCAAAGAAATACAGAAAATAATTAAAACATACTTTTAAAACCCTATATGCTACAAAATTAGAAAACTAAAAGAAAAGGAAAATAATTTTCTTCTTATAAACTACCAGAATTAAGTCAAAACAAGATAAACACTTTAAACCGACCTACAATCTTGGAGAAATAAAAACAGCAATTAAAAGGCTACCAGATAAAAACAAACAAACAGACAACAATAAAAACCAGAGTCAGATGGTTTTAGCCCAGAATTCAACCAGATTTGAAAAGAGAATTAATACCAATACTCCTGAAATTATTCCACAAAATAGAAACAAGAGAAACATTGCCCAATTCATTTAACAAGGTCAGAGATACTTTGATGCCTAAATCACATTAAAAAAATGTACAAAGAAAGAAGGTACAGATCAATTTTCCTTATGAACATAGATGCAATAATTCTCAATAAAATACTTGCAAACTAAATCCAGGAATACATTAAAAAACCATCCAAAAATGCCTTTAAGCCCAGCATTAGGGAGGCAGAGCCAGGCAGATCTCTGTGAGTTCGAGGCCAGCCTGGTCTATAGAGTGAGATCCAGGACAGGCATCAAAACTGCAAGGAGAAACCTAGGTTTCTTTTTTTTTTTTTAAATCATCCAAATTGATCAAGTTGGCTTCATCCTAGAGATTTAAGAATGATTCAAGATATATAAATTGATCAATGTAATCTACCACATACACAGACTGAAAGAAAAAAAAACACATTTTCATCTCATTAGATGTAGAAAATACCATTGACAGCATCCATCACTCCTTCATGGTAAAAAAAAAAAGGCTTAGAGAGAATAGTCATATGAGGAACATAACTCAATTTACTAAAAGCAGTTTACAATAAGGTCACAGGTAACATCCACCTATGTAAACTCAACTCAAAGCATTTACAGTAAAATCAGGAACAAGGGAAGGTTGTCCACCGTCTCCATACCTACTCAACATAGTACTAGAAATTTCTATTTAACATTTTATTTTTTATTATTGAAAATATTATTTTCTCACACAATACACTCCAACCACAGTTTCTCCTCATTTCACTCCTCACAGCTCTCCCTGCCTCCTGTCTCCCAAATCCACTCCCTCTCTGTTTCCTCTTCAGAAAGGAGCAGACCTCCAACAGAAAATAGTCAAATAGAACAAAACAAGATACAATAAGACAGGGCAAAAGCCTATAGAAGCTGGACAAGCCAACCCAATAGGAGAAAAATAGTAGACAGAAGAGTAAAAGACACACCCACTCCCACTATTAGGTGTCCCACAAAAACACCAAGCTAAGAGCCATAACATATATGCAGAACACCTGATGCAGACCCATGCAGTCCTGTAGCCCTAAGATTCTCCCGTCCTACCTGGCCCCGCAGTCCCTCAGCTGCTTACAAAATAATTGCCAAGAGGCTTAATAATAATTGCGAATTATATGGCCTGTGGATCAGACTTCTTACCAGCTATCTCTTATAACTTAACTCAACCTGTAACTATTAATCTATGCATCACCACGTGTTCCATGGCTTTACCTTCATCCCAACACATGTCGCTTCGTGATGGTAGTTTGGCATCTCCCCTTACTTTCCTTTCTCCTTTCAATATCCCTCTTGGATTTTCCCACCTGACTCCATCCTGCTCTGCCATAGGCCAATGCAGCTTTATTTACCAACCAATCAGAGCAACACATATTCACAACGTACAGAAAGACATCCCACAGCACAGGCCCATTTTTTGCTTTAGTTTCTGTGAGCTCATATGAGCCCTTCTTAGTTGATTCAGTGGCCCATGTTCTCTTGGTGTCCTCCATCCCCTCTGACTCCTACAATCTTTCCTTTGCCTTCTTGTGTGGGTCTCATAATCTCTGAGGGGAGAGACCAAATGAACTCCCCATTGTAGACTTTCACTCCACATAGTGTCTGACTATGATTTTTTACATCAGCTCCCATCTGTTCCTGGAAGAAGGCTCTCAGATGATGACTGGAAAAGGCATCAATTATGAGTATAACAGAATATCATTAGAAATCATTTCATTGATTTCTTTCTTTTTTTCCAGTTGTGTTTGGCTCTACCTTAAGTCTCTGGGTTATCCAGGCTAGTACCTGGCCCTCTAGGCAAGATAGGCATGAGCTCCCACTCTTGGCATGGGCCTCAAGTTAAACTAAACTTTGGTTGGTCACTTCCACAAGTGCTGTGCCACCATTGCCCCTATCATATCTTGAAGGCAGGACAGATGGTAGGTTGATGGTTTTGTGGCTGGGCTAGTGCCTAGGTTTCTCTTTCCATACCCTGCAGAATACCTTCTCACACAAAAGAGATTAGAATGTAGTATAGAGGTGAAGACTCCATTCAGGCACCAGCTCAACCTTTCTATATTCAATGAGATGTGTGAATATTGTCCTTGGCAATGGGGTGCTGCTGTCAGTTTTCAGAGAGCAACCTTCTGTCCTAGAAGGCCAAGGTTTTGTTTCTTGTTTGTTTGTTTTGGGGAGGCATCTCCACAGGATCCTCTTGGCCAACAACTGAACCAAATACAATCCAGTCCCACTACTAAAAGTCTTGCTTGGTTCCCAAAGATGGGTAGTCAAGACACTATATCCTTTATTACTAGGAGTCCCCATTAGAGTCACAGAATTTAGGAAGGTTCCACTGCTCTAGGTTTCCATACCACACCCTACAATGCTCCACAATTCTAGCTCTCTCTCCCCACACCCTCTCCCTCAAGCAATAAGACAACTGAAGGACATCAAAGTGATGCAAATAGTAAAGGAAGAAGTCAAAATATCCTTATTTGCATATAATATGATTGTTTACATAAGTAACTCTAAAAATTCCACTAGGAAATTCCTATAGTTGAAAAAGTTTTTGAGCAAAATAGCAGGATACAAAATTAACTCACAAAAATAAGCATCCTTTTAACATATAAATGACAAATCAACAAAGAAAGAAATCAAAGAAATAATACCTTTAACTATAACCTCAAAAATATATTGCTCTAACTAAGCAAATTAAAGGCTTGCATGATGAAAATTTTAAGACATTCAATAAAGAAATTGAAGATGTCAGAAGATAGAAAGAGCTCCTAAGCTCATAGATTGGTAGATTTATCTATATTGGTAGGTTTAATATAATAAAAAAATGACCAACTTTCTGATAGCAATCTATGGATTCAATGCAATTTCCATTAAAATTCTAACTTAATTATTCATAGAGGTTTAAAGGATAACTTTCAAATTCATGTGAAAACACAGACACACACACACACACACACACACACACACACACACACACACACACACAGGATAGCTAAACACAGGATAGTTCTGAATAATAGAACTCCCGGGGGTATCACCACCCTAGATATTCAATTTTACTACAGAGCTATAGTAATAAAAGCAGTATGGCATTGGCACAAAAACTGACACATTGATCAATAGAATTGATTTGAAGACCCAGACATAAATCCACACACCATGGACACATGACTTTTCATAAAGAAACCAGAAATACACATTAGAAAAGACAGCATCTTCAATAAACGGTGCTGGTATAACTGGAAGTAGAAGAATCCAAATGGATTCATACTTCTTACACTACATGAAAGATCTCAACATACCACCAGATACACTGAGTGTGATAGATGAGAAAGTGAGAAAGTCTTGAATTCTTTGACACGGGAAAAGACTATCTGATTAGAACACTTAAAGCACAGGGACAAAGATCAGGAAATAATAAGTGGGACCTTATGAAACTGAAAAGCTTCTGTATGACAAAGGACACAGTCATTTGGACAAAGTGGTAAGTTACAGAATGGGAAAATATTTTAACCAACTACATAGCCAATAGAAGGCTAACAACTAAAATACATTTTTAAAAACCCTCAAATACTGGAAATTAAGAAAAATAAACCAATTAAAAATGAAGTACAAATATAAAGATAGAATTCTCAAAAGAAGAAAAAATGACTGAGAAGCACTTAAAGAATTGTTCAACATACTTAATCATCAGAGGAAAAAATAATGTACAGTTATACAATGGAATATAACTTAGTTGCTAAAAAATAATAATCATAAAATTCTCAGGTAATATATAGGTCTAGAAACACATCATCTGAGTTAACTCAGACACAGAAAAACAAACATGGTATGTGTTTACTTATGTGTGGGTGTTACCTTTTAAATCTAAGCTACAATCTATATAACCACAGAGGTTGCATATTAAATAAAGGAATGAAGAGAGGGATGACCTTCTTAGGCAGGGAAAAGAGAATACTCATGGATGGACAAGGTAGGGGTCAGGAACTGGAGGGTTCAATGGGGAAGGCGAGTTACAAGGGAGGTGATGAAGGGAGTATGGAGAAGGACAGCTAAAAATGAGGGCCATCTGAGGGCTGTATAGAAAATTAATTCTGTAGAAGCTTCCTAAAATATATACATGTAAATTTTATCTGAATTGAATTGCCAAATAAGAAGGAAGCCAAGCCCCAATTTGGCATCTCTTTTTACCAAATGAAGCTTTCAGTGCCAGGGATGGGTTATATCTAATTGAGTTATTGGCCAATGAAGTCCCATGGGACTCCACAAACATCACCAGTATTACCACGGCTATTGGTTGCTTTCACAAAATGATGATAAGGCCTAGTGCTGAAGACAATACTCACACAGCTCACTAATCACAGAGAAGTTGAGTTGGTGCTTACCTAAAGCTTTCACCCCATGAATTAATGTTTGTATTCACAAGAATCCCTAAAAACATAAAACCAGTCATAAAGAGAAAAAGTTAAATTCAAAGTCTCTGTGTCCACATGTATACCTCCTACTTTTCATTTGGCGTTTTTTCCCCCTTCTGTTTTGTCATATTCTTGTTTGTTTGTTTTGTTTTATCTTATTATTATTCTTTATATACCTGTTTGTTTTCTAACAAGAGACAGAAAAGTGTGTGAATTCAGATGATGGGAAGACGGGGGGGGCGGGGAGAGTCTTGGAGAAGTTGGGAGAGTAGAAACCATGATCAGATTGTATTGTATGAGAAACAACTATTTTCAATAAAAGATTGAGTCTTTACCTTTTTCTGATTGCAATCCATGTTGGTATGAGATTCTTACAGTTCATTTTTCATGCAATCCATTTAGCTTTTTGGATGCTTGTATAAACCAATCAGTCTTACCAATATTTTAAAAATTATTTTTCTTTTTATGAGATTATAATAAAATTACCTCATTTAGCTTTTTCCTAGGTTCTCTCCAAATTCTCCCACATAAAACACTTTGCTCTCTTTCAAATTCACAGTCTCTTTCTTTTTCATTAATGGTTATTAAATATGTGTGTGTATATATATATATATATATATTTTATTTAATTTTGAAAAACATTCAAACATTTGTTCAAGTACTCTCTAGCCTTTCCTTGTTTTTGTCTGGGAATGCCAGAGTAAGTGCATAGTCAAAGCTGATGATAACTATGAATCACAGAGATATCATTCAATTTTTTAAGGTAGATTTTTTTCCATTCAACTCGTAAGATTCATTATTTTCCATTGTCTGATTTTTAAAATTGCTTTATTTGTTCATTCTCCTCCATTTCATTTTATTCCAGTAAAAAATTCATTACTTTTAGTTTTCAATTTCTGAAATTGTTTCTGCTTTCTTCTTAGGTATGATGTGTTTCTGTAGATATCTCTGTCTTATTCTTATGCCATTTTGGAGCTTTCTGAATATTTTTCTTTAAGTATTTGAGTTTCTTTAGAACTATTCATTGAAGGCAACTCTTTCTAGTACATTTGTTCTGAGGTATTTGTCATGCACAGTAAGTGGTGATTTGTTATTTGTATTCCTTTACACGGGTCATATGTTCCTATCCCTTTGTAATTTGGAGAAATAAGTTGCTGACAAGTGAACTCTGTAGGAACCTTGGCAATCAGATTTTTCTTTCACCATGATGTTTTAATTTTTATGTATGTATTTATGTATGTATTCATATTGGTACAGATTGCATCTGTGCCAAAGATCACATTCATTTGATTATGTGATTTTTTGAAGATCTTTTCAGTTCTTTCTCCTTTAACTGGGGATGCCTACTTAGTATCTCTTCCCATATTATCTGTTGACTTCTAATGACCTAATCTTTATTGTCTGTCTAATTAAATGGGAAAGAGTTGAGAAATAAATATAGAGAAGGGCCTGGCACCTTAGTTTCCCCAGAAGTCTAAACACTTCTAGTAGACTTGGTGGGAATATTTATAAAAATGGGCAGAGATACTGTGACAGTTGTCTACTTCATGTATTCCCTTTTATGATCAGAAGAATAAATAGGAGCAAGGACTCCTGATATTTGTTTTCTCATTTTGACTCCCCCAAATGATGGTACATGTGTTAATTGAGTAGGTGTTGAATATTGTTGATATTGTGTTAAGTGATGAAGTTGACTATAATGAATCATCCATTTTTCTTCTATAAGTTGAAAGCCTTCAGTAGATTCCAGAGGTAACAAATAACTACAGAATGTCACTTGGGGCAATGTAATTATTGTGTTAATGACAACATACATGACACTTCCTACTTCACTAATTTCCTTTAATAACTATCCAATATTTAGTAACTTCATAATGATGGCTGAAACTATATTGTATATGGTACATATGTTTGACTAGCTTGTAAATAGCTTCAGGACAACTCTTGAGAGTTAGGTAGCTACTGTATTTTGATTACAGTAGGGTAGCAATGAGGAGTTCAGTGGCTGAGAAACTATCAGAATGATAGTTGGATATATTTCATCTCCGCTGACTCCTCTTTTATGTTCTTTGTTCATGTCTCTCAAGTTGGGAGCTTATCAAAAGCCAAGTGAAAAGTCTGTTTTTCTGAGATCATTCATCTGACCTGTTAATTTGTGTTAAGTGGCAATTTATCAGAGCTAAGCTTTTAAGTCCATTAAAAGTCTTATAGCTTGTCTCAAAACAGGGAACTCTGTAATAGACAATATCAATCCTGAGGGTCTGCCTTGCACTCAGAGTAATCTGTTGCTCTCAGCAAGGGTCTGTACATGAGCTCCAGAACCTTACAATGGCCCTGTTGAATGACAGAACACTGTGGAAGGTCACTAATTCTGAGATACTTACTAGGCTGTCTTGAAGTCCAGGATCTCTTATAAAAATACCAGATGGAAATAAAACTAATTTTATGTCATTATCCTCAAATATTCTTATTTCTCAATCCTATGTAGTACACATTAACAAAACACTTTTCAAAAACAACAAAGTTTATGGGCCAGACACAGATCACTAACATGAAAAAATAATTTTAAAAACATAGATTCTTCTATAGCATCTGTAGGAAACTTCAGTAATAAGATTCAACATTTTACAGGGCAGCAGTGGCACACACCTTTAATCCAAGTACTGAGGAGGTAGAGCCAGGAGGATCTCTGTGAGCTCAAGGCCAGCCTGATCTACAGAGCAAGATCCAGGACAAGAACCTAAGCTACAGAGAAAATCCTGTCTCTAAAAACAAACAAACAAACAAATAAAAAATGATCAACATTTTGTTTAGGAGGGCATTCTTTACATGATTGCAATTTATAGTTTATAGTTATGGGTTAGAGCCTTTGGCAGCTTATTAGAGACTGTAAAGTTGTTGAACATTGTTTATAAATTCATTTCTTACTTGTAGTAAGAGTAAAAGTACAACATTCACTTCAGCAGTGAGTAGACTTGGGTTTCTGGTCAAATATTTTACCTAAACTGATTTTTAACTTGATTATAGAATTTCAAAAGTGACTCAGACTTGTGACTCTTTGTATGTAGACTGTCGACTATTTACTTTGGAAAGCCTGAAAACTGTAGTCAATAACAAAAATACTGTTTTTTCCTGGTAAAAGTTATCACTTTAGATAATGGGTATACCAGCACAGAATGACTTAATAAAAAGCAGGCTCACAACACATAAAAATAAACCACTATTTTAAAGCAGAGTTATATCAGCAAGAGAGAAATCAGCATCATGGAGAAAGTTTTTAAAAGTTCCTATCCTCTATAGACCAAGGAAAAGAAAATCCACTCAGAGATCACAGTAGATTGTGGTGACTTCCTTTCTTTATATTTCCATCTCACTTTCCCCTCTTTCTTGCAATCTACCATTGGACTAGACCATGTTCTGGATAGAATGAAATTGTAATTTAATTCCATAGTTTTAAGTTAAAATACATATATAGGTAAAATTGCTAGAATATTCCTATGGTAACAAAGATTAAGCCTGCACATAGATAGCAGGTGGTAGATTTGAGAGATTTTTTTACAAATCTAGGACTGAAGTTTCATTTTAGGTATCTAAATGAGTTTAGGTGAGTTATTGTCTAACACATACAAAGCCTTAGGTTCAGTTCTACAACACATAGAAATTAGGCATGGTAAAGTGATGCTGTAATCGAAGCACTAGAGAGTTATAGATAGGAAGATCAGAAGTTTACGGTCATCTTTAGCTACACAGAGATTTCAAGGTCAATCTGAGTTATATTAGAGCCTCTTCTTCAAGTGATAACATATGCAAGTTTGGAGTGTCAACATATGGAAGCAGATGACTAGTAACATACATTTGAGCATGACTTTCAGAATCTAAGCCTCACTAAATAGGTTGATGGGTGGATGGTACCTTATAAAGGAATTTTGGTGTGTTGACTTTTAATACCAGATAGATAAATTTTGAGTTATCATTGAAATTATTTTTAGTAAAGAAAGTAAATGCAATGAACCAAATGTTTGAGAATTGTTATGCTTGAAACCTGTGTTTACACAAATAAATAAAGATAATTTTAGTCCCTTAAAATTCTCACAGTTCATAAGCTTATATAACTCTTCTTCATTATGCACCTTTCTTGCTTTGTATCTGCCACTGGTCTGAGAATCCCACTTTGTCCAGCAATGACAGAAAGAAAGAAGATATGCTAAGTTGGTCTTCCTTATCACGGCAGCAGTCATTCCTGTAAAAGATCAGAAAGTGCTGTGAAATATGCTAATAACATTTATGTAAATTAGAGTTCACTGTATTAACTACAAGATCAAAGGATAACTGCAAGTAATTCAGTAATGGGCTGTAATTACCCTTCCATCTAGAACATGGGGGATGAGGGTGTCTTGTGGATCAAGCGCTGTTGCTAAACATGTTCATATTTCATCAGGGCTTCCTCTTTAACACTGAAGTAAATGTACCTGAAAAGCTGTCATAAATGAGTGGGGAGTGTGTGTATTTGTGTGTGTACCTATTACTACATCGCCTACATATGTATCTCTCTAAATTCCCTTTTCTCTATCTCCTCCTTTCTTTTCCCTCCCCTGATCTCCCCTTCCCTTTCTTTACCTTCCCTTCTCTTCCCGTCCTCCATTCCTTTCCTTATCTTGATAATAAAAAGAAGAGAAGTCTTTAAAAATGAGGGAGTAGAAATATGATTGCAGGTGTGCCAAAAATAACTGTTTGCATTTATGTATACATATAGATTATCAAAATTATGGTAGAAAATTAGGCTCTAAAAACATATTCACAGGTCTGGCCACTATGAATCTGTTAGATTCACAGAAATGTGGATGAGTTTCAGATAGAATCATGATTGCAAATTGACTAATCTTAGAATGTGAAGGGTGACTCACATTATCTGTCTGCTAACATTATAAAAGTTTGGGTAAACAAGAGAAGATAAGGCATAAAAATGAGGAAGAAGGAAGTATGACAACAGAAGAAACTTAGAGGGTTGCAGTATGCAGACTTGACTAACAGACTCCAGCTTTAAAAGCATGTATCAATGTTGTGAATTCAAAAGACTTTCACCTAGGATACTATATGTCTCCAAGTAATCTGGTGTCTCTTAGGAACTGTTAGTCTCATTAATAAAATAATTTAACAATTGGCTCACAAAGAAGATTTAGGACAGTGTTAGTTAGTTTGTTTTTGTTTGTTTTGAAGTTTAAAAGAAAAACAACAGACCAGGCAACAACGTGGAAATTACAGAAGCTGCTCAAAGAGCAAGATAGAGGTAAGGATGACTGTAAGCTATCCATTCAAATTAAGCTGGCATGCTCAAAAACAAGGTCAGATACATGTTGGTCTAGTAGCTTTTGGCAAATAAGGGGCTGGGATGACTTCAGATTATAAGTAAAGAAATCAAAAGTATCATATAAAAGCATACTTAGGCCCTGGCTATCATCAAAAAGAAGAGATTGAGAGAAGAGAAAACACAGATACATTTTTTGAGGCCAGACTCAGAAAAATGGACAAACCTAACAGGATCTCACAGCAGTTCCATATCATCTGTACTAGGATAGGCTAATATTCTGTGAAGGGAAAGTAAGTATATTAAATCATTAAAAGGATATTTATTCATCTTGTCTCTTTAGCATGGCATAAGGTAAACCCAACTTTCTGTAGGGTGATCCCTTGGTCAAATGATCCATGAGCCCAGTTAGATTTGTAATAAAAGAAGGGGAAAATTGTCTGACTCTAAGATTTCATATTATTAGAAAGAAATAGATGTAATAGGCTTATAATATTATTGTAAATTCTAGACATTGAGGGGAAAAACAAACAAACAAAACAGAGATTAGAAGATAATCCAATTCTGCCAAAAATCCTAATATTTGATCAAGAAGTTCCAAGCTAGACTTCTGGCTTCAAGATGTAGAAAATATATTTTTTTTCTAGCTCCATCCATTTGCCTGAAAATTTCATGATGTCATTGTTTTGTTTTTACAGTTGAATAGTACTCTGTTGTGTATTTGTACCACATTTTCTTTATCCATTCTTCAGTTGAGAGGCATCTAGGCTGTTTCCACATTCTAGCTATTATGAATTATACTGCTATGAACATAATTGAGCAAATGCCCATGTCGTATGAATGTGCATCCTTTGGTTATATGGCCAGGAGCAATATTGCTGGATCATGATGTAGACTGATTCTAAGTTTTCTGAGAAACCACCATACTGATTTCCAAAGTGGTTGTATAAGTTTGCACTCCCATCGGCAATGGAGGACTGTTCCCCTTATTCCACATCCTCTCCAGCATATTCTGTCATCAAAGTTCTTTATCTTAGTCATCCTGACAGGTGTTAAAATGATATATCAGTCATTTTGATTTGCATTTCCCTGATGGCTAAGGATGTTGAGCAATTCTTTTATTGTCTTTTGGTCATTTGAGATTCTTCAGTTGAGAATTCTTCGTTTAGATCTGGGCCCCATTTTTTAATTGGATTATTTAATATTTTAATGTCTAGTTTCAGGAGTTCTTTATATATTTTAGAGGTCAGTCCTGTTTGATATAGGGTTGGTGAAGATTTTTTTCCATTCTATAGGCAAATTAGGCCCTCTGAATGTGGGTAACAGTTGTGTAGCTTGGGGAGTATGTAGGGCCACTGGCAGTGGATTCCACCAAGAGGTATATTTATCTCTAGTGCATTAATTGGCTTTTTGAAGCCCATTTCCTGTTAGCTGAAAGTTTTTCCAATGACCCACCTAGTCTACAGCCGCTCAGACTCATGTAAATACACAGAGACTTATATTATTTATAAACTATATGGCCATGGCAGACTTCTTAGTATCTAGTTCTTATATCTTAAATTAACCCATTTCTATTAATCTATAAGTTGCTACATGGCTTGTGGCTTACCAGTACTTTACATCTTACTTCTCATGGCAGCAGCGGCTGGCAGTGTCTCCTGACTCAGCCTTCTACTTCCCAGAATTCTCTTCTCTACTTTTCCCACCTATACTATACTTCCTGCCTGGCTACTGGCCAATCAGCATTGTATTTATCAATCAATCAGAGCAACACATTCACAGCATACAAAAAGACATCTCCAGCACTTCCCTATGGAGAAATACCTTGCTCAGCCTCAATAATGGGAGGAGGGGCTTGGTCCTGCCTCAATTTGATATGCCAGTCTTTATTGACTCCCCATAGGAAGTCTTACCCTCTCTGAGGAGTGGATATGGGGTAGAGTGAGAGAAAATGAGCAATGAGCAGGAGGAGGGGAAGGAGCAGGAAGTGTAGTTGGTATGTAAAATAGAAAAAAAAAACAACTTTTCAATGAAAAAAAAGAGAAAGAAAATTCATTTGTGTTGTTTTTAACTTACTAAGATTGTGAGCATTGGTTATATGGCTATAGATAAGTCATATATGAATTTATATTGATTCTAGGAAATCGAGTCCAACACTACAGAACTTACTTCAAGATTCCCAATTTTCATGAGTAATTTCATTTCTAGTACTGGCCAACTTGCCTGCAATTATGACCAATATGTTTATTTGCTTGATGAGTCCTAATCCACTGTGCCAGTATTTCTTGTGTTTACTGTCCTGACTTAGGCTCCTCCTCTCTGCTGAAATAGCACTCATCCCCTACATATGTCCTTTCCTTGGCTCTGACTAATAGTTATTAGACTTAGTTAACTTAAAAGAAAGGAAAAGAAGAAAGCTGAAAGAAGGGTAAGAAAAAGAAGTTAAAGGAAGACAGCTGGAGAAGAAAGAGAAAAGAAGGAAATCAAGGAGAAGGGGAGACAAATGCCAAGAGAAGAGCTGCCAAAAATAAACCAGTGTGTTCACTTTGTTTTAGATATTTTTGCAGCCTTTCATCCCTATCCATGCTGGCAACATTATGTGGACTTGTTAGAAATAAAAGAGCATATGAAGTAGGAATAGCAAAATGGTGGTAGTAGATATTGGAGAAGCAAAGTGCTTATGTTTTCATCTCCAAGATGTGGATTTATAATTTCCATCACTTCTTTGAGACAAATATCTGAACTCTATCTAGTAAGTCAAATTTCCCTGAATTTATATTGATTTATTTGTAATGTACAGCAGTGACCTAAACTGTCTCTTTAAAATCCTTCTGTAGGCCTCATAATAGACTATATTATAGCTTTCAAATACTGATAATATAACTGCTTTCATCATGACTTGTTAAAATGTCTTGTTCTTTATCTTACTGTTATCTGAGAAGTCAAGGGTCACAAAAAGGTGGCAAGAATCTCTACATTTCGAAGACAAACAGTATACTATACAGAAAAGGTCAAACACAATAAAATCATTTGATCTAGCTGTTGAAACCAAATCCAAGTTCCACATGAACCAGTATCAAGGAGGCACTAGATGAGTTTTGAATTGTTCTATGTGTTTATACCCTCCTAATCCATACACTTACAATTCTTACCCATGTGTCAGTTTTAGAAAGTTGCTACCTATAGATTTGTAACTCCTAGTTCTGAAATACTTCAGGAAAGAACAATATAGCTTTTAGTGTGTCTTATAGGAAGAACTTAAATAGCACTGATTACCAAAACCTACTTTTCCCTGAGCCCTAACTTAGAGGTGCCAGTACCCAAGACCTTCCATGTTAAAAGAAGGTCTGGCAGCAAGAGAAAAAGCCTCAGTAGAGGACCATGTTTGCCCACTACAGTTGTATGGGTTGGGGAAGCTCTATATTACCAGAGTTGGCGACTTTGGGATCACCACAAAGTGCTGTGGATTGTAATAAAAGCATTGGGACTATTCATCAATCTGAAAATGACTAAAGGGCATCTTAACTTTCTTTTTGGCATTTTTAAATTAAAAACAGATTCTACTCTCTTATAATACATCCTGACCACAGTTTCAGCATTTCTTTGCTCTTCCTAGATCCCCTACCTCTCCTGTGCCACTGGTCTTCCATTTCCCTTCAGAAAAGAAAACATTTCCCTTCCTCCAAGAAACAACCTAACATAATAAAGGCCACAATAAGACAAGGACAAGGCATCACAATAGGAGGAAAAGAGACCAAAGAGCAGGCATAACAGTCAGAGACATACCTGCTCCCACTGTTCACAATCCCACAATAGCAACACGCTAACAGCCATAGCATATATCCAGAGGACATTGTACAGATTCACACAGGACTGTGCTTGCTGTTTCAGTCTTTGTAAGCCCATATGAGCTCAGATCAGTTGATTCATTGGTTATGTTCTGGGTATCCTCCATCCCCTCTGACACCTACAATCTTTCCCTTCTGCTTCCTCAGGGTTCCCAGAGCTCCAAGGAGAGGGACCTAATATTTTTAAAAGAATACCATCCACCATCCATCATAAATTCTATATAAGAAATAGGAAAGATATGCGTAGAGGAACTGGATTTGACTGTACTCTAAAAAATAAATAAATACAACCAATTCTTGCTTAAGTCAGCTCTTTCATAATAAAATATGACATTAAAACAATGGCAGATTATTAGTAACCTGTATCTCTGCCTTGTTGACTTCAAGATCTCTAAAAATTTCTGTGTTTTTCTTATTTATTTTATTTAAAATTTATTTACTTATTTTATCTTGCATTTGCATAAGTTCACAAGTTAGTTTAAACTGTACTTTTAGCTATGACATTCTGCAGTATTAAAAGCAATAACCCTTAGGATCTTTAAATACCCTACAGGGTTCTTTGAGGAGAGGATTTGAAAAAGGAACTATTTCCAGAATTTGTTTGGCTAATTGTATTTACAATGGCCTTTAGATATTCTTCTGAACTTGTTTTGTTTCCTTCAGCTGAAAACCATTTAAATACTTTTAAAAGTTTCTGGAATTGATTTTTTTACTTACTCAAAGTTACTTTTCTTCTAATGGCAAAGGCTATTCCATTAGTGTATTATTTTCTTCCATCAATCTTTCCAAACATTCAAGGTATCAGGTTCCTTGAATAACATGGAAATACAAAGATCATTAGGAGGGAATAAACAAACAAAATAAAACTGTAAAAGTCAACTGAAATCTTATATCTTATTGAAGTTCATTTTGGTTGCATCTAGACCTTCAAGCTTCATTAGATATAAATGTGATGTAAGAATTAAAAGATAGTCATTGAATCAGAAAGCAGCTCTCAGTCAACTATTTTGAACAAAATCTTTAGCTAGAGAATCTTACAGAATGACTTCCATTGAAATATTCCTACCTAATGTCCTTATTATCAAGCTAGTTAGCTTCACCTGAAGGACATTTCACAAATATTGCCATGTTTCTAGAGTAGACTGAGAACTCAGTGTGAATAAGTTATAAACCTATTACCTACCGGAGCAGGAGCCAATGTGCTGGTCACATTGTATTCATTCAAAGCACAGAGAGAGATGACTACTGGTGTTCTTCTTGCTGTCTACCCTTGGCTGATGACTTTTAACAAATGTCCTTATAGATATATCGAGACATGTATCCAGTCAACCTGATGATGAAGATTAAGTGTCATATCCACCATCCATTAAATTGTGACAACTTGGAGTCAAGGAATCATAAAATTATATAGCTTATGGGAACCAATGATGGTAATAATGTAAATATTATGCAAATATTTCATGTTCTGTTGAGATTTGCAGATCTTAAAAGACTTTTGCATATTTTATTTATTTTACATTTGAACTTCCCCAGCACCCATTGAAGTGGAGAGAACATATTCTATCAAGACCAATGTATTCTCTGATTTGGTTTGGCCTAAGAAGTGATTTGCTATGCATTTATTTGGTGGTAGAACTGTGACACAACTCATTCCTTCTAACAGTATCCTTCATTTCACGTTACTTACCTGGAAAATTTTAACACCTGGCATGAATGAACTGATAGCTTCAATATTTACCAAACACTGTTTTAGATTTTAATTGTACCATAAATTAGCCGTATCACTAAACCAAACTTTTTAGGAATGCTTTACACCTAGCCTATTTTCTAATATTAAATAAATTTTAATCTTTTTTATATATGAAACACTGTCTTTTGTTTTTAATGATTTCACTTATTTGATGTCTATACTGTAATGATTGCTATACATATATATTTTAAGTAATTATTAATATCAAATTGTACTATGTTAAATCTTGATAACTTGTTAATCTTTCTGAGAAAATTTATCTAATTTATTTTATGTATATAAGTATTTTGCCTATATGTTGTCTAGAACCTGCAGAGAGCAGAAGTTGTTAAATATACTGAAACTGGAAATATAAATGCAAGCCACCATGTATGTCCTAGAAATTGAACCCAGCACCTCTGCTTGAGTAGTAAGTGCTCTTTTTTTATTTATTTTTTAAATTACACTCATCACTCATAATATTCACTACTTACACTCATGATATTAATCACATTTGTGGTATTCATAGATTACATAGATTACATAGATTACATTTGCAGTATTCATTCAATACGCTTGCACAGGTGCTTTGTCTTAGGTTGGTGAGTGCCCCCCAGGAATTACCCATCTCTGAGTACTCATTATCATACCGGCTCAATCATGTGTGAGCTGCATGGTTAATTGCTGCCAAAGATCTCAAAGTGGCACTGGGCTTGCAATCTATGTGTTCGATACAGAAAAGACCAACAGAGGTCTTATCTCACCCATAGCCAGTAGGCTAAAGGCAACTGAGCCATTCCTTTCCTTAATGAGCCATACTGCACCTTGGAGTCCTTGTAAGATAGTATCCCAAAAGCAACTGGAACTTGAGTTTATAAGTTTATAATTTTCAAAGCCAATTGAGATGTATATAACTACTGAATTAAATTTATCATGCCCAATAGAATGAAGGATTAACTAACTGTGGTAGCTACTTTTGTTGCCAGGGTCTCCACTGGGCTAGCTGTAGTAAGCAATTATGAAATGATAATCCCAGAAACAGTAGCAGTGGTGTGCGCCATTGTTATAACAGCAACAGTGGCAGAAGCAATGTCAGATTCTCTTCTGGATTGTGTGGACACCCACTGGCATGGATACAATTCCATGAACATGAACCACCAAGGCCCATTTTTCTTGATCCCAGCATGACTTTAGCTGGCAGCTCTTCTGGAGAATCCAATCTCATGGCTACAGTTCCTAGGCTTATATTAATGCTTGCCAAAGCTGGCCATATTGGGCTCTGAATTTCCATTGGCATCAGAAAGGTAGATTTTTTTTCATGGAGACCCATTAGGTCTCTGTGATGTAGGGCTTCAGCAGCAGCCACAGGGTGCGTTCAGTGCTCAGGAATCCAAAGAGGAACCTCATTGTCCTGAGGAAAGACATCAACCAAACTCCAGGGCCACACCAACACTAGATCAGGTCTCCTCCACATGCTAGTAGAAAGATCCTTCCATCGCTCCAGAGGGTGATTTGGAACAGGAGCCCTCCAGTGCTTATCTGCAAAACAGATCCTCCAGCAGAATCCACCAATAAACTCCAGCAGAATCCACCAATAAAAAATTTAAAATATAGAAAACAAGGGAAAAAATAGAATGTGGAGAGGAATGATGAGTCCCTAGTTCTCCCTTTTTTAACTTTAGTAAAATGTTTGATTGTTTGTTTAATATTTCAATTTTTTTTCTTTTTTATTTTTTTAAATTAATCAATTAATTAATTTTTCTATTATCAGCTTGATAGAGTATGTATTCTTATCTTAATAGTGAGATGTTTCATTGAAGTTTGCTCAGTAATTGAGTAAAACCGAAATTTATTATAAGCCACAGTCGTCCTAGGGACCTCCATGCTATATATCTATATATATAGCCTCCATGGTTCTGTGAATTGTAGTCTGATTGTTCTTTATTTTATATCTAGAACCCATTTATGAGTGAGTACATACCATGACTGTCTTTCTGGGTTTGGGTTTACCTCACTCAGAATGATTTTTTTCTAGTTCCATCCATTTGTCTGCAAATTTCATGCTTTCATTGTTTTTCTCTGCTGAGTAGTACTCCATTGTGTATATGTACCACATTTTTTTCATCCATTCTCCAGTTGACAGGCATCTAGGTTGTTTTCAGGTTCTGGCTATTACAAATAGTGCTGCTATGAACATAGCTGTGCATGTATCTTTATGGTATGGCATTCCTTGGGTATATGCCCAAGGGTGGGATGGCTGGGTCTTGAGGTAGTTTGATTCCTAATTTTCTGAGAAACCGCCATACTGATTTCCACAGTGGTTGTACAAGCTTGCATTCCCACCAACAGTGGAGGAGTGTTCCCTTTGCTCCACATCCTCTCCAACATTGACTGTCATTGGTGTTTTTGATAGTAGCCATTCTGGCAGGTATAAGGTGGTATCTCAGAGTCATTTTGATTTGCATTTCTCTGATGATTAAGGATGCTGAGCATTTCTTTAAATGTCTTTCAGCCATTTGTGATTCTTGTTTTGTGAATTCTCTGTTTAGCTCTTTAGCCTATTTTTTTAATTGGACTGTTTATTATTTTGATGTCTAGTTTCTTGAGTTCTTTATATACTGTGGAGATCAATCCTCTGTCAGATGTGGGGTTGGTGAAGATCTTTTCCCATTCTGTTGGCTGTCTTTTTGTCTTATTGACTGTGTCTTTCACCCTGCAAAAGATTCTCAATTTCAAGAGGTCCCATTTATTAATTGTTGTGCTCAGGGTCTGTGCTGTTGGTGTTATATTTAGGAAATGGTCTCTGGTGCCAATGTGTTCAAGAATACTTCCTATTTCTTTTCTATTAAGTTTAGTGTAACTGGATTTATATTCAGGTCTTTGATCCACTTGGACTTGAGTTTTGTACATAGTGACAGATATGGATCTATTTGTAATCTTTTACATATTGACATCCAGTTATAGCAAGTGCTCTTTGTCAGTGGGTCTTCTCTCTAGTCTCAACTTGTTAATCATATAACTGAACAAGTGTGCCCTTTGAGAAACTCTTTCATGCTTCTATTACCAGTGAGCTCTAGTAATAATGTTCTATTATCAGCTTAAGTGGGTTCCACTATTTCAGCATCTATCAGTAAGTAAAATCAAGCAATACTTGTCTATGTTTAGCAAATTTACTTCATCATATTGCCTTGTGGTTTATCAACCTTGTTACAGATGGCATGGTATTTCTACTGCATATATCCTGGTACTATTCCATTGGAAATGACTACCATAAAATCCTTATCCAAATTTAGGCCATGCCTCTGTTTCAGATACTGTGAATAACATGTTAATGAACATGGGCTTGTATCTTTCTTTTCACTCTACTGATTTCATTTCCTTGGGATATAAATAAAAGAAGATGGCTGGGTCTTATACAGGACTCCCTTGGGATTTGCTTGTTTGTTGGTTGGGTTTTTGTTTGTTTGTTTTGTTTGCTAAAGAAGCAGAGGCTTGGAGAATTTCAGTAAATCACTAAATACCATGAAGACAGGGGGCTCAGGAATAGAAGTTCAATATCACTCCATTATGTTTAGAAATCACTCCTTAGCTTCCATACCACAAGGCATAAAGACTAGGAGCACATAGAGCTTCACCACAGATGATTTTCATGTTAGAGCCCTTTGGGAAACCATTGCTGCTTTCATGCTTGAACTTTTTTCAAGCTTAAACGTGTTGCTGAAGGTCAAACAGCTATCTGGTAGATTTCTTCACCCTTTCATTCAAATTCAGTCCAACATCTAATTCACATAGTGATTAAAATTTGATTTTCATAAAAAAACATAGCAGACCTTCCCTACCAAAGGACCCATTTCTTTCACATATACAGTCAATTAAATGTAAGCATCACAATGGAGATGTTAACAATTTACAAAAACTAAAAAAAAAAAGCATGATTTCTCTAAGTGCCTACAGTTTTTTATCTTTAACTCATTAGAATCTAAGTGGATACTAGCAGAAACTTAGAAATACACTATCTTCCTGTAGAAGATTCTTCATCATTTTCTTAAATGGGTACATTGATTTTTTTTTTTTTTTTTTTGGCTGGGGAGAATGGAGGTTGGTTCCTGGGGTGGAGCCTAGGGTCTTTCACATGATAGGCTTTCAACCCTTCAGCTACATTTCCAGACCCAATTACATATAGGTGTGTGTGTGTGTGTGTGTGTGTGTGTGTGTGTGTGTGTGTGTGTGTGTGTGATTTACGCTGTGAGTGAAGAGCATGTGTATTTGTATATGTGCATACAGGTGCTCAAACGTGTGTGTGGGGGGGGGGGGTGTAGAGGCCAGAGGCTGATGCTAATTGTCAGACACTGTTCCTCCTCACCTTGTCTCTTATGACAGTTTCTCAATGAACTCAAAGCTCACCAGCTGGCTAGACTGGCTATCCAGAAAACTCCAGTAAATCTGCCTTTTTTTCTTTCCTCCTGATACTGGGCTTACAGACACATATGCTCATGTCTGGCATTTGCATGTGTGGTGAGAATTGTAACTCAACCTCTGGTGCTTTCATAGAGGACATTTTATCAACTGAGCTGTATCTCCAGACCTTTAGGAGGTAAGTTGAAAAGGAAAGTATTGTTCTTATCTTCCATTTATTTTCTTAACTGTGAGACCTCCTTGCTGTGATAGATGTTGCAAAATAAACTACAAAAGAACTCAGTTCATACTGATAGAGGCATAAAAATAGGCACTATTTATGAAGGACAATTTGATCACATACCACAAATTTAAATGACAGAGATACTTTACTATAGTGATCATAGAGATATTGCAATATTGCCAAATTAAAACCATCATAAAATATTCAGTTAAAAACTAGTTGAATAAGCCTGGGTACATCAATTTAATATGTTTAGAAGATATTTGAAATTTCTATGAAGGGTAATAGAGGGATTTAAGAATTGTAAATAAATTAGTTAAAAGTAAAGAAATTATCTATCTATCTATCTATCTATCTATCTATCTATCTATCTATACACACAAAAAACAAATATTTACTGAGCAGTCCCTAAATGTAAAACACTGTTCTCATGTAATCAAATGGCTTTGGCATTTATTTTGTACATTCTTGTTTTATAAGCACACAGGTAATTTTACATAGTGATAAAAGGAATAGGTTTTATGTATAGTTTTTCTTTACTATTTTCTTGCTAAAACTGTTCACATTTCAATTACCTTGTGATATTTTTAATTAGAAAAGACACATTCATCTAAAATAGAAAATGTTAAAAAAAAAAAAAAAAAAAAAACAGATCTATTGCTCTGGATCACCTGCCTGATGGTTCTCTGAGCTCAGGAAGGGAATCAAGTCAAGCCTTCCAATGCTGTTTGTCACCAAAATGAAATGATAGGATGGATCCCAGTGAGAAGCCAGACAGATCAACTTTTGTGTGTAGCCAAAGGATCTAGGAAAAGGGTGGATTGACTAGTGAAGATGGTGCGTCTCTGAGGATCTTAAGTCTACCAAGATAGAACAGCAGTTTCCTCAATTACAGCTAATGATGTTAATAAAGCAAAACCAGAAGAGGACTGCTAGCATCTGTTCCCAGAGCCCAGAACCACTTCAAATGATGAGTATTAGTCAGAGCTGGGCTCAGCTGCTCCAGGGTAATGCAATCAAGTGAGGATCAGATTCATGTTCTTGAGTTTCATGCATGCATCGACACAGACATTAATGATTTTCAACCCTGATCTTGTAACCATTAGGCAAATATCTTTAAAAAACATAAGAATGTCTGTGAAATATTCCCACAATAAAAATAACCTGGCTTAGGAACAGACATTATAAAATTTTGAGTCACAGGTTATTCTATACATATAGGCAATATTAAGAACTGCTGTCAGATAGAATATATTTTTATGTTCTACCCATATTACTTCATATGTCTAATTTGTGTTATTACAATTACTGACCAAATATGTTGCTGTGGGATAATGCTTTTGTACATTGGTTTAATAAAATGCTGATTACTAGTAGCCAGGCAGGAAGTATAGGCAGGATAAGCAGACAAGGAGAATTCTGAGAAGAGGAAGGCTAAATGAGGAGACGTCAGCCTGCCATCCAGGGAGCAGCATGTAATAGCAAACAGGTAAAGCTACAGAACACATGATGACATAAAGATTAACAGAAATGGGCAGATTTTAAATGTAAGAGCTGGTCAGTAGTTAGCCTAAGCTAATCGCCAAGCAGTTTTAATTAATAGCCTCTGTATGCTTACTTGCGTCTGAGTGGCTGTGAACCAGATGGGACATAGGAAAACTTTCAGCTACAATATGTCACCAATATTTGAGGTGATAATCTTGACCTTGGAAAAAATTGAGCAATAGGGTAAAATATTAGCTTCCTTATTAGTTGTCTAGTGTAGAGTAGTCAGCATTTTTCAGAATCAGCCCTTCCTAGGAATTATCCCCTTATTGGTTGGTCAATAAAGAATTATCATTCTTGAATCCACATATGCACAAACAATGAAAATCTTCTCCAAAGGTTATAAGTATATAGACCAAAAATAATCTAATCAGTAAATGGATTAATGTAATATGTAGACAGACATAAAAGATGCAATACATATGAATAACTAATACATTAAAAATGCTGATCATGTTTACCAACTTGAGAAATGAAAATGATTGCTACTTTGAGGTTCCATCACACTCTAGTTACAATATCTATCATTATAAGTGAGGTGAGAATGAACACTGCTGAGAACTCAGAAAATAAGAAACTCTTTATTAACTTCATTTTAAAATTATTATTGTGCATGTGTGTGTGCATGTATGATGTCAGGGAGAGATGCATTCACATACCACATCACAGCTATGAAGCTGAGGACAACTGTGGAGTCAATGTTAACACTGAAGGCTTAACTGAGTTGTGGATTTAATCCAGGTCATCAAGCTTTCATAGACAGACCTTTTACCTTTGAGCCATATGTTGACTCTAGGGAATACTTATACATTTCTAGCGGGAAGGTGAATTAGGCCAGTCACTGTGGAAACCAATTTGGAGGTTCCAAAACACATAAATGATAAATCTTGCAATGGCCATTGACATAGCTAAGGTATAAAACTGCCTAGCATATATCAACATACCCAGAGATACAAGCACATCTTTGTTTATTGCAGTATTACACACAATAGGCAACAGAGATTTCTTTCAACAGATAAATTCATAAAGTGTGGTAGTATACACAATGGAGTTTTATTTAGCCATAAAAAAATAGTGAAATTAATGTTGTTGGCAGGGAAATGGATATAACTGGAAATCACCATTGTAAGCAAAATAAGTCAAACTTGGAAAGACAAATACAATGCTTTCTCTCATTTGTGGACCCTCATTTTATATAGATACATAAAATTTGTATATTGTATATGTAACATAAAAGGAGAGGTGAGATTGCCTGAGGAAACAAAGAAGCATGATGGGTAAGGAGAAAGAAAGGGGGGAAAGTGTGGATATTGTAAAAATACATGATTTACTTAAATAGAAATATCTTTTAGAAACTCACTGTGATTCACAATAGCAAAGACTCATAAAATTTGAGTTTAAAAGAATTTCTAGTTTAATTTTATAAATGCGCATTCAGTTCTTGCAAGTGAGTCAACATCTCCCGCAACTCTGCTGCAGGTCAAAGGTAAGAAGAACAGCTGCCTGAGAAGCAGCAGGCAGCAAACAGTGTTCATTTAGTATTAGTAGTAAATGTATATGTAGAGAGGAACTTTCTCCACTGGAGTGAACAATGACAGAGTGATTTTCCTACAGCTCTGTTGACTTTTTCCACTGTGTCGGCTGGGAAGACTCGTGTCATCACTGGCTGGCCCAAGAGTGAAGAGTGGACTTCCTATGGTGACACTTCATATAACATAAGCAAAAGGCACTGTGAGTTTGCTTCCACACCTTCCAGATGAGAAGACTCTATAGTTCTATGGGCAGGGATCTATAGTTCTATGGGTAGACTTTAGCACGTTATTAAGAAGAGTGGTTAACCATCGCAGGCCTTGTGTCCACTTTTACATGGAAACACAAGGATGTCTGTATTGATTTGAAAACACTGAGATCTTCCCAAGGAATTGTGAAATTCTTAAATGTTGAATCCTCCCTCTGGCAACACAGTCCCCTAAGAAAGAGAAAGCGTGTGGGATACTTGTTAGCACAAACCATTCCTAGTTCTTGGACAACTCACCAAGACAGGAGTAGACTCAGCAAAAGTCAAGTCAAACGTGTCAGTGGTAGTTAAATAAAAAAAAAGCATATGGCTGAGTACCTGAAAGTTAGTGATCACAATGTTGCTCTGGTCACTGTAAGAAAGGTTTCCCAGACCAAAAAACTTCACTTCCCTCTTTGCCTTTCACCACTTTTTTGTGTTGTCACCCACCACCCACCATGAAACACAAAAGCTCTATGATTAGACTGTGTGGTTGATAGGACAATGCTTAGAAATTATATTAAGTTCAACAGGATTTTACATGACTGGAGACAATGGGTAACAGTGAACATTCTATGAACAATGGCTATCTTCCAAAACAATGCCCTTTACAAACAATAGTAACTGTGGTCAGTAATTCCTCCAACATCTCTGTAACAGTACAAAAATCTCACACTTCTGTAAGCTGCAGTAACAGCTTAAGGTGTAAATTATTTGTGAAACATCTCTAACCAAACAGATGTAATGGTGCAGAGCACTTAGGGCAGACTGTCCCCCTGGACTTCCAGGCAGACTGTGAATCATGGAGAGTGTCTAACTCTTAGGACAATAAGTGAAGCTGAATAAGGAGATGAATGAGAGGAGTGAAGAGGTTAAGTTGATTAGTACAAGTTCATCAAGGAATATTCTTTGGTTTAAAAAAAAGTCTACTTCATTTTGAAATTAAAAGCAATCAGGGGAGGGGAGTTGCCTCAGGGTCTAAGAATGAATGCTTATAAGCATAAGACCTGGAATTTGATTCCCAGGCACCCACATAAAAAATTCAGGTATGACTGCAAATGTCTATAATCCTGGAGTTATGGGTCACTGGCTGGCAAATACCAGCCTCCCTGGTCATCCAGTCTAGTCAAAATGGCAAGCTTCCAGTTCTACAAGAAAGCCTATCTTGAAGTAACAAAGAAAGGAAGACATCTGGTCTCTTGCTCTGGGCTCCGTATGAGCACCTGTCTACAGATATGAGCTCACAAACACTCATGTTACACATAACGTGTATACACAAAAGTAAGAACAATATGCACGAACATGTACACACACACACACACACACACACACACACACACACGATTTTTTAAAGAAAAGAATCCAAGAATCTACCTTTGTAAATGTTGTCTGGCTTAGCAAAAGTTTAGCTATGGCACAGAAAACCAAAATGACTCATCTGAAACTGATAGGGCCCCTTTTCTCTGAAGGTCTGATGATGGGGTCCAGGCCAGTGCAGCAGAGCATATTAGTGACAGGTTAGCCCTTTCATAAGGATAAGTTATTTTGTGATAAAAGTATGTAGTCTGACAGACAGAGCAGGAAACATGAATTCACAGGCTTTTAGTGGCTGACAGACCTTCACATTCACAGCTTACTCTCTCCTTGCAACAGTTATTAAGCCAGTGGCATGAGGATCGGTGCCCTGAAAAGCACAATATAACCTTGGGGAGTGGGCAGTGGAAAAGAGCAGAAGCAATATGGAGAGCTGTTGAGATGTGCTTTCATAACCACAAAAGTAGAATTAGGCTCATCCAACAACAGCCTCCCAATCATAAAACCCCCTCAGCCATCCAAACAACCAAATCTCACTTAGTTGCACACTATACATTATCAATGGTCAGAGAATACAGCTTTACTTCTTGTTTTACAGATGCTCAAATACAATAGCTGGTCTTATGACAGATATATCCTGAGTGGCAGATTCAAGATAAAGGCGATGGTATGTGAATGTTTATTTAAAATACTTTGCAAATCAACAATTTTCACAAAATAATTTATTATACTGTTGATTTCTCCCCCATAGAATGAAGTTCAATATTTTACTGAGTTCCTTCAACTGAGCAAATCAAATACATGCATTACAATAATACAGGTATTGATAATGCATATTCAATATTCATGTTATAAGCAATGCATCACGAGAATCAAGTGGGGTACAGAATTGGTGTTCAAACTAAGCATGTCGGTCCTTGGTATTGCAAGTTATGTTCAGACCAAAGAAAGCAATGCATAAAAGAACCAGGAAAATATAATAGATTTTTTTGTGTGGGCTGGGGGCAGGTGGGGATGGGAGCAGAAGGGATTAGGTCATAGGGGAGGAATAGAGAAGAGAGAGAGGGGGAGGGGAGATTGGAGTTGGGAAGCATTTGGGAGGCAATGTAGAAACCCAGTGCAGTGGAAACTCCCAGGCATCTATGAGGGTGACCTTAGCAAGGACTCCTAGAACTGGAGGATATCAAAGGATATCAAACCTGAGCCATCCATTTTCTGTAACCAGCCAAGGCCTTTAGTAATGGGACTGGGGCATTAACACAGCCATCAAACCTTCGACCTATGATCTGTCCTGCCTAGAAGATGTGCTGGGGCAATGGTGATACAGAACTTGTGGGAGTGCCCAACAAATGACAGATCTATTTCTATGCCTGTGCTACAAGGGAGAACCCACATCCAACATTGCCTATATGACCAGGGACCAGATTTTAGCAACATACTATTCTGCCTGGCCTATGAGAAAATTAGAGTGCAAAGAATGATAAATATCTCCTACTACGTATTTCAAAGTTTAGCCAGAATTTTATTAAACAACCAAAAAAAAAAAAAAAAAACCTAGAAGCAGTTTTTAAAGAAACAAAATATCTGACCACTTATAATATTAAAAAAAAAATGCTGCCGGGCGGTGGTGGCGCACGCCTTTAATCCCAGCACTCGGGAGGCAGAGGCAGGCGGATCTCTGTGAGTTCGAGGCCAGCCTGGGCTACCAAGTGAGTTCCAGGAGAGGCGCAAAGCTACACAAGAGAAACCCTGTCTCGAAAAACCAAAAAAAATAAATAAATAAATAAAAAGAAATAAAAAAAATAAAAAAAAATGCTAACAACCTATTCTGTATCTGTCATTGTAATATTTGCTGAGAAATAATAAAAAAGTTGAATATAATTTGAAAAGAGAATAAATAAATAACACCCAGTGTAATTTCCATGAACATTTTAACTGTTCAGTAGGTGTTTGATAGGTGAGGAAATTGAAACTTCAGAATTCTACTAGAATAATAAGGACCTGAACCAGAATTGAAATCTAAGTCTTTATTATTCTAGATCAAAAATCCATGTTACCAGTAACTCACCATGTCCTGTAAATTTTAGCTTCTCTATTTTTTTTAATTTATTCTTCTCTTGTATGTTATATCCTGACCATAATTTCCCTTCCCTTTTCTGCTCCCACCTGACTTGCCCTCTGTCCGTGATCCAAATCTCCTCCATTTCCCTTCAGAAAAAGGAAAACCTCCCAGGTATATCAACCAAACTTGGCATATCATGTTGCAATAAGACGGAGCACATGACTAGCCAGCCAACATTCAAGGCACCTGCTTGCAGACCTCTCCAACATCCTCCATTTAACCCTTTAATCTACAAGTCCCACTCTGCCCCCAAACTTCAACCATCCACCACTGCATCAGCTGCTCCTAGAGACACCTCCTGCACCAATTTGAACAAGAGCAGCTCCTGGGGACACATACACTGCCTGCACCAGTCACAAGAATAGTAGACCCTGTAGGCACAAACACCACCTGCACAGATTGGAGGAAGAGGCACCCTTGGAGGCACAAGCACCACCTGCACCAACTGGAGTCAAGATGGGTAGATGCTAGTGCAAAAATACACTCAACAACATAAAGAGCAACATGGCACCGTCAGAACCTAGGGGTTCTACAGCAGCAAAACCTGAACAGCCGAAACAGAAGAGGCAGAAGAAAACAATCTTAAAAATAACTTTATGAAGATGATAGAGGACCTTAAAGAGGAAATGAAAAAATTCTCTTTAAAAAAATCAGGGAAAGACAAACAGAAGATTGGAAAAAAATAATAAATCCCTTAAAGAAAACCAAGAGGGCCAAGAAAAAAGGTCATCAAACATGATGAGTGATGTCATTCTGTAGGCTGTGAAAATGTGTTTCTCTGATTGGTTGATAAATAAAGCAGTTTGGACAATGGTGAGGTAGAATAAGTTTAGGTGGGACATTCTAACTAGAGAGGGAGGAGAAGAAAAGAGAGGAGTCACTGCCAGCTGCCTCCATGAGAAGCAAAATGTAAAAGTACTGGTAAGCCACAAGCCATATGGCAAAGCATAGATTCATAGAAATGGGTTAATTTAAGATATAAGAACTAGATAACAAGAGCCTATCATGGCCATATTTAAAAAATAATATTAGCCTGTATGTGTTCATTTGGGTCCTAGTGGCTATGGGACCAGTGGGTGAGAGAGATTTGTCCTGACTGCAGGCCATGAGGGACACAGGAAAACTTTCACCTACACAAACAGGTGAAGGAACAAACCAAGACTTGAAAATTTAAATAGAGGCAATAAAGAAAACACAAACCAAGGGAATTATGGAAATGGAAAATCTGGGTAAACAAACAGGAACTACAGATGTAAGCATAAGAAACAGAATACAAGAGATGGAAGAAAGAACAACCTCTGGCATAGAAGATATGATAAAGAAAATAGATTCATCATTCAAAAAGAAAAACATTAAAGCCAAGAAAGTCATAACACAAAATATCCAAGAAATTTGGGACACCATAAAATGACTAAACCTTAGAATAATAGGAATAGAAGGAGAAGAATACCAACTCAAAGGTACAAAGAATATATTAAAGAAAATCATAGAAGAAAACTTCCCAACCTAAAGAAGGAAATGCCTATAAAGAAACAAGATGGCTTCAGAACACCAAATAGACTAGACCCTCAAAAAGGTACCCTTGCCACATAATAATGAAACCACTAAACATTCAGAATAAAGAAAGAATATTAAGCATGGCAAAGGAAAAAGGCCAAGTATCATACAAAGGCAGGCCTATCTGAATAACATCTGACTTCTCAATGGAGACTCTGAAAGCCAGAATGTCCTGACATGCTATACAGAAACTAAGAAGCCATGGATGCTAGCCCAGACTACTATACACAGCAAAGCTTCCAGCAAACATAGATGGAGAATACAAGATATTCCAGGACAATATCAGATTTAAACAGTACCTATAGACAAATCCAGTCCTACAGAAAGTACTAGAAGGAAAACTCCAACCCAAGGAACATAACTGCACCCACAAAAACTCAGGCAAGAGATATTCCCACACCAGCAAATTCCAAAGACAAGAAACACATACATACTACCACCATCAACAACAAAATAAAAAAGCAGAAATAAAAATAAACTATTGTTAATAATATCCCTTAATATCAAAGGAATCAATTCACCAATTAAAAGACATAAGCTAAAGAATGAATACAACAAAAGGGGGGGCTAAACTTCTGCTGCATATAAGAAACAAACCTCTACTTCAGAGATAGACATTACATTAGGGTAAAGGGTTGGAAAAACCTTTCCAATTAAATGGAACTAAGAAGCAAACTGGTGTAGCTATCCTAATATCTAACAAAATAAACTTCAAAATAAAATTAAACAAAAAAAAATGGAGAAGGGCATTGCATATTCATCACAGTAAAAGTACTCCAAGATAAAGTCTCAATTCTGAACATGATTTTTTGCCTCAAATAAAAAGTCACCCACATATGTAAAAAAATATTACTGAAGCTTAAATTGTATATCAATAACCACACACTAATAATGGGAGACTTCACCACCCCACTCTCACCAATGGACAGGTCTGCCAGACAGAAACCTAACAGAGAAATAAGGAAACTAATAAATGTTATGACCCAAATGAGCTTAACAGACATCTATAGAACATTCCACCCAAACACAAAAGAATATACCTTCTTCTCAGTACCTCAGGGAACCTTCTCTAAAGTAGATCACATACTTGGTCACAAAGCAAATCTCAATAGATACAAACAAACAAACAAACAAACACCAAAAAACAAATTGGAATAAACCCCTGTATCTTATCGGATCACCATGACCTAAAGATAGAATTCAAAAACAATACAGAAAGCCTAGAAACTCATGGAAACTGAATAATGCTCAACTGAATCAAAACTGGTTCAAGGAAGAAAAAAAGAAAGAAAATAAAGACTTCTTAGATTCATTTAAAATTAATGTACAACACCATATAAACAAACTCAAAGAAAAAAACCACATGATCATCTCACTAGATGCAGAAAAGATATTTGACAAAATCCAACACCCCTTCATGATAAAGATCTTGGAGCAATCAGGAATACAGGGAACATACCTAAATATAATAAAGGCAATTTACAGAAAGCCAACAGCCAACATCAAATTAAATGGAGAGAAACTCAAAGCAATTCCACTAAAATCAGGAACAAGGCAAGGCTGTCTGCTCTCCCCATACTTATTCAATATAGTACTTGAAGTTCTAGCCAGAGCAATAAAACAACATAAGGAGATTAAGGGAATACAAATTGGAAAGGAAGAAGTCACGCTTTCCCTATTTGCAGATGACATGATAGTATACTTGAGTGACCCCAAAGATTCCAACAAGGAACTGATACAGCTTATAAACACCTTCAGCAACATAGCAGGATACAAGATCAACTCAAAAAAATCAGTAGCCCTCCTATATACTATTGACAAAAAAGCTGAGAAGGAAATCAGAGATACATCACCTTTACAATACCCACAAATGACACAAAATTCCTTGGGGTAACACTAACCAAGCAAGTGAAGGACCTATATGACAAGAAATTTAAGTCCCTGAAAAAAGAAATTGAAGAAGATGTCAAAAAATGGAAAGATCTCCCATGATCATGGATAGGCAGGACTAACATAGTAAAAATGGCAATTTTAACAAAAACAATCTACAGATTGAATGCAATCCCCATCAAAATACCAACACAATTCTTCACAGACCTGGAAAGAATAATACTCAACTTTATATGGGAAAACAAAAAACCCAGGATAACCAAAAGAATCCTGTGAAATAAAACAACCTCTGGAGGCATCACGATCCCTGAATCAAGCTCTACTATAGAGCTACAGTAATAAAAACAACTTGGTATTGGCATAAAAACCGACATGTGGACCAATGGAATCGAATTGAAGACCCTGACATTAATCCACACACCTATGAACATATAATTTTTGACAAAGAAGCCAAAAGTGTACAATGGAAAAAAGAAAGCATCTTCAACAAATGGTGCTGGCATAACAGGGATATCAACATGTAGAAGGCTGCAAATAGATCCATATCTGTCACTGTGCACAAAACTTAAGTCCAAGTGGATCAAGGACCTCAACACAAATCTAGCTACTTTGAACATGCTAGAAGAGAAAGTAGGAAGTAGTCTTGAACACATTGGCATAGGAGATCACTTCCTAAATATAACACCAGTAGCACAGGCACTGAGAGAAACAATCAGTCAATGGGACCTCTTGAAACAGAGAAGCTTTTTTAGAGCAAAGGATACAGTCAACAAGGCAAAGTGACAGCCTACAGAGTGGGAAAAGGTATTCACCAACCCCACATCTGACAGAGGACTGATATCCAGAATATATAAGGAACTCAAGAAATTAGACATCAAAATGCCGAACAGTCCAATTAAGAAATGGGCTTTAGAACTAAACAGAGAGTTCTCAACAGAGGAAACTCAAATGGCTGAAAGACATTTAAGGAATTGCTAAACATCCCTAATCATCAGGGAAATGCAAATCAAAACAACTCTGAGATAACACCTTACACCTGTCAGCATGATGAAGATCAAAAACACTGAAGACACCTTATACTGGAGAGGATGTGGAACTAGGGGAAGTCTCCTCCACTGCTGGTGGGAATGCAAGCTTGTACAACCACTTTGGAAATCAATATGGCGCTTTCTTAAAAAATTGGGAATCAATCTCCCCCAAGATCCAGCTATACCACTCTTGGGCATATACCCAAGAAATGCTCAATCATACCACAAGAGCACTTGCTCAGCTATGTTCATATCAGCATTGTTTGTAATAGCCAAAACTTGGAAACAACCTAGATGCCCTTCAACTGATGAATGGATAAATAAATTGTGGCACATATACACAATGAAATACTACTCAGCAGAGAAAAACAATGACATCATGGGGTTTGCAGACAAATGGATGGATCTAGAAAAAATCATCCTGAGTGAGGTAACCCAGACTCAGAAAGACAAACATGATATGTACTCACTCATAGGAGGATACTAGATGTGGAACAAGGATGACTGGACTGCTACTCACATCACCAGGGAGGCTACCTGGAAAACAGGACCCCAAGAAAGACACGGGGTTCGCCCAATGACAGAGAAATGGATGAGATCTACATGAACAGCCTGGATATGAGTGGGGGTAATGAAGGGCAAGGGTCAAGGGAAAGGGAGCTTGGGGGAGCTGGAGATCCCAGCTACATCAAGAACAGAGAGGGAGAACAAGGAGTAGGAGACCATGGTAAATGAAGACCACATGAGAATAGAAAGAAGCAAAGTGCTAGAGAGGCCCACAGAAATCCACAAAGATACCCCCACAATAGACTGCTGGCAATGGTCAAGAGACAGCCTGAACTGACCTACTCTGGTGATGGGATGGCCAAACACCCTAATTGTTGTGCTAGAAACCCCATCTAACGACTGAGGGATTTGGATGCAGAGATCCACAGTTAGGCCCTGGGTGGAGCTCCAGGAGTCAAATTAGCGAGAAAGAGGAGGGTTTATATGAGCGAGAATTGTTGAAATCTAGGTTGGATAAAGCACAGGGACAAATAGCCAAATGAATGGAAACATATGAACTATGAACCAATGGCTGAGGGGCCCCCAACTGGATCAGGCCCTCTGAATGGGTGAGACAGTTGATTGGCTTGATCTGTTTGGGAGGCATCCAGGCAATGGGACCAGGTCCTGTGCTCATTGCATGAGTTGGCTGTTTGAAACCTGGGGTTTATGCAGGGTTGCTTGGCTCGGCCTGGGAGGAGGGGACTGGACCTGCCAGGACTGAGTCTACCAGGTTGATCTCAGTCCTCGGGGGAGGCTTTGCCCTGGAGGAGGTGGGAATGAGAGGTGGGCTGGGGGGAAGGGGAGGGGGCCGGGAGTGGGGAGAACAGGGGAATCCGTGGCTGATATGTAGAACTGATTTGTATTGTAAAATAAAATAAAATTTTAAAAAAGGCAAAAAAAGTCAAGATGAATAAAAATGTAAATGTGGTATATATATTTTATAAAAAGAAAAACCTGACAAGAGGGATGAACACATAGCACACACTAAGTGATGCAATCGAGTTAGTGACTTCACTCACTTGAGGTGTTCACAATGGTTAAACTCTACTGTAAGCAGAAGCAGAATGCTAAAAAAAATGGGGTACAGATCTAAACAGAGAATTCTCAACAGAAGAATCTCAAATGGCTGAAAGACATTTACAGAAATGTTCAACAGCCTTAGCTATCAGGGAAATGCAAATCAAAATGACTCTGAGATACCATCTTACACCTGTCAGAAGGGCTAAGATCAAAAACACTTGCAACCATCTATATTGGAGAGGATGTGGAGAAAGGGAAACATTCCTCCACTGTTGGTGGGAGTATAAACTTGTACAGCCACTTTGAAAATCAGTATGTTAGAAAACCAGCTATCAATCTACCTCAAGACCCATCACTACCCATTGTGGACATATACCCAAAGGATGCTTAAACATACTACAAGGACACTTGTTCAACTTTGTTTATAGCAGCACTATTCGTAATAGCCTAAACTTGGATGTAGTGGGTAGCCATTCCAGCTTTGATCTGGAAGTTCTAACCCCCACTGAGGCTTCAGTAACTGTCATGCCTACAAGTCAGGGTCAAGACAGGACCCTGAAGACCTGAGATCCGGATGTTCCTGCTCTCTTGGTTCCTGGACCCTGGACACTGGAGGTAGACTGTGCAGAGTTCTCCAGAGAACACTGCCGGACTGTGTTACACCTTTCCCAGACTCTGTTACCTATCTCCTCATTTGTGAGTTACCCCACAAAATAAACCTCCCTTTTAAATATGTGGGGTTGCCTTAATAATTTCATCAATACTTGGAAACAACCTAGATGTCCCTCAACAATAGAAGAGATAAAGAAAATGTGGTACATTTGCACAATGGAGTATTACTCAGCTGTAAAAAGAACAATGACATCATGAAATTTGTAGACAAATGGATGAAACTAGAAAAAAATCATCCTGACTGAGTAACCCAGACCCAGAAAGACAACCACAGTGTGTACTCACTCATAAATGGATACTAGATGTAGAGCAAAGGATAACCAGACCATAATTCACAGCTCCAGAGAAGCTCTTATGGTTATACAATGCATGGATTGTCCTGGGAAAGGGAAAGAGATGTCATCTTCTGAGTAAACAGAGAGTGTATGTGGGGAGAGGACTATAAGGGGAGTAACTGGGGGATGAGAATATGAGGGAATGGGATGGTCAATTTGGGGGAAGGTAGAGTGAGAGAGCAATGATGGAGATATCTCCATGGAGGGAGTCATTATGGAGCTAGGGAGAAGCTTAATGCTAAATAAATTCCCAGGAATCTATAAGGGGGACTGCAGCTAAGACACATAGCAATAGTGAAGAGGGTGCCTGAACTGGCCATCCCCTGTAATCAGATTGGTGAATAACCTATCATCATAGAACTTTCATCCAGCAGCTGACAGAAGCAGATGCAGAGACCTGTATCTAAGCACCAGACCAAGCTATGGGAGTTCAGTGTAAAAGAGAGAAGAGAGATTATAGGAGCAAAGGGGGAGGGGGGGTCAAGACCATGACAGGGAAACCTATATAAACAGATGACCCAAACTTGTGGGAGCACACACTAAACCAGTAGCTGGGGAGCCTACATGGGACCAAATTAGGACCTCTGTGTATGAGAGACAGTTTTGCAGCCCAATTTGTTTGTGGGACTGTAGCTGAAGCTTTCTTTATCCCACCCAGTTCGCAGCTGCTCAAACCCAAGTAAATACACAGAGTCTTATATTAATTAAAACTGCTTGGCTATCACCTCAGACTTTCCACTGACTAGCTCTTATACTTAAACTTAGCCCATTTCTGTTAGTCTATATGTCACCACATGTTCCATGGCTTTACCTGTGTGCCATTACATGCTGCTTTGTAGACAGCAGGCTGGTACCTCCTCTGCCTTCTTCTTGTCTCTTTCTTGAATTTCCTGCCTGCCTCTAAGCTGCCTTGCCATAGGCCAAACAGCTTTATTTATCAACCAGTCAGAGTAACACATAGTCACAGCATACAGAAAGATATTTCCCATTCATTTCCCCTTTTCTGTCTAAACAAAAGGAAGGTTTTAACATTTAACCTATTAAATTACATATAACAAAACAATTATCAAGCAAGAGTTATAGTTATAATATCTAGTCTATTTGAATTTGGCAAAATTAAAAAAGATATCCTATCTACCATATATTTGTGAGTATAAGGTTTCATATCTAATTTATCTTTTATCATAAGCAAGGAAAATTATAACTATGTCATTTTCAACTACATCAAAGACCCCAGAAGAATATATTACCTAAGAAAACAGGAATAGCATTGTAAGCAATTTCCAAAACTCTGAAAATGATAGAGACAGCCGCCTGCCTGGACAGTCATCCACAGTTCCTCTGTAATGTTGGGGCATCCATTCTTTATGGCTTTATTCATCAACCAATTAGAGCAACACATATCTGCAGTGTACAGAAAAACATTCCTCCATCAGTGGGACCCCTGGGAGTGGAACCAGGTTCTATCTCTAGTGCATGAGCTGGCTTTTTGAAGCCCATTTTATATGGTGGGATGCCATGCTTAGCCTTGATGTGGGAGGGAGGGGGCAGCAGAGGATAAGGGGCTGACTCAGCTGAATGTGCAGGCTTTGTTGGCTCCCCGTGGAAGGACTTACCCTTTCTGAGAAGTGGATGGGGATGGGTCTAGGGAGATGGGGGTGTGGAGGAATTGTGGTTGGTATGTAAAATGAATAAAAACAAGACATATTAAGGCTGCATGAGGTAACACAGGGAAAAGCGGGTTCCAAAAGCAGGCAAACAAGTCAGAGACACCCACTGGCTCCACTCAGGGGCATCTCTATTTTTAAAAGAGCTAATTACTGGCTAACCTGCTGATAAAAAACCCAGCTCCTTTCCTTCCAATTAAAGCTGTTTTATCTGCAGAATTGGTAAGACTTATAAAAGTATTAAGAATTACAATCTTGAGATTCTTAAAACATTTTGGAAATCAAAATTAAATTACACTTAATTTAAACAAATTAAAGAGTGGATTTTACTGATAAATGTAAAAAAATAACTGCATTTTCTCTGTGCATACCATCTTCTTATGCCTTTCTGCAGCCAGGAGTACAGCCTAAATGTGAAAAGGAGAACAGCCTCTGGATCTCATCTTATACCAGAATGACCAAAAGTGCACTCAGTTTTATGGTGGGAAGGACGGAAATATTAAACATTTCCTGAGGTGTATTGTTATAGCCCTAAGATAAATTTCTCTAAAGTCAAGAACTCTCCATAATAAGCTAGCAAAAAATTCATAGATTTTTTTCTCAGATCTATAAAATATAATTAATATTTTGATGTTTTAGATAATTTATTATACGAGTATTGCATTTATTTTACTTACACTCATTCCTTTGCTCCCCCAACTCGTCTCATGTTCTCCTATAACCCCTATCAAATTCATCACATACACATACACAGGCACTCACAGATGCACAGACACACACACAGATACACACACACACACACACACACACACACACACACACACACACACACATCACTGACTCCATGAGCCTTGCTCCTATGTATATATGATTAGGGCAGAGCCTTTAGTGTAGAGGATTCACTGTATATACACCAGTTGGGGCTATGAAGCATACAATTACACATTTTCTGCATTTTGACAAGTTCTGGGTATCTGGGGTAGCCACAGACTGCTGCAAAATGGAGTTTCTTTAAATAGAGTGAGAGCTATACATATCTGTGGATTTAAGTGTTTACAATACAGTTGGAAACTATTGAGTTAGGAAAATGGCAGTAGTATGTTCTCACCTAGGGCCTATAACCCCTTCAGCAACAGGTAGTTGGCTAGATTTACGGTAGCAGGCATGACTTCCCTCCCACTGAGAGCCCTTATGTCCAATTAGACAGCTGTCAGTTTCTTCCAAAATAAAAGTGTCACTAGTGCACCATTGGAGATTTATTATCTGGCTGGTCACTGCTCTGGTTTACACCTGTTACAGCTAGATTGGACTATTGATTTCTTTTCTTCCTTAGCAGCATGCAAAGCATCTTCAGACACTGAGAGTTTTCCTCAGAAACAGGCTTCCAGGTCCATTGCAGCTAGAGTCATCCAAGTCCTGTGGCTAAAGTGTGTGCTGTGTTCAACATGGTTTTTCTTACTTGTGTATCCTAGCTCAGAATCCTTGAACATAAAACCTGGAATACCCACTGGAAAGTAGAAAAGGAACATGCTGGGCAGGGAAGAGAAGGTAGCAGTAGAATATAAGTGCTATGAGGGAGGAAAAGGAAAAAATAGAGAGTACTTATCTGGGGAGAGTAGCGAAGTAATACGGAAGGTGGGAAATGAGAGATTAAATAAGACAAAGGATGTTTGGAAAGTCATAGGGAAAATACTTTATAAGTTTAAAGTACCTACATAATATAAATGTATATATACATATACGGTCACACACACACACACACACACACACACACACACACACACACGTGTGTGTGTGTGTGTGTGTGTGTGTGTGTGTGTGTGTGTGTGTGTATATATTTAAATGGAGTTATGCCACATGAGATGATCATGCTCCTCCCAATATCCATAGACCTGCAAAACCCCAGTGCCAGGTAGAAATCTGCCTTCAAGTCATTATTGATCCTGGAGGAAGGAAGTGTCTAAGAGACTCTTAAAGCATTATACACTATTGTCCTTGCTCTTGGTAACCTCCCAGAACTTGAAGCTAAGATCAGATTGTAGAATCTTAACTGAAAATTCATTATAAATGTTACATGCAGAAAATAACATAAAGTTCACAGACAAGCGCCCAAGTCAGAGAAGATAATTGCCTATTTAATAGCTAAGATGAAAATTAATTTAAATGCATTCAAAACAGTAAGAAAGGAGATATAACCCAAAAGAAAAATAATCAAATAATTCTATGCATACCTGAGGAAAAAATGTAAATACTACATAATTTTTAAAGCGACTCAGCTTCAATACTGACTATACTAATGAAAATTGCAACAGTAAAAGTATAAGTTCAAATCAGAATGAAAACAGCAACACACCAAAACCCCAAAGGGGGCTTGTAGGGAAGTGGTTGGTAACAAAGGTAAGAGGAAAACTAGGGAATGATGAAAATCAGAATTCACATTATACATGTATAAGATTATCAAAGAGAAATATAAATAAATGTTAAAAAACAACAACACTACATGCTTGGGGTATATGTTAAAATACTGTACTATATGTACTGCTGTAGGGAAGCAAAATCAGAAGTCACATTACACAATGCCACATGCAATTTTCCCATGTTTGTTCACGCATTAAGATGCAACAATTGGGCTCATATGAATAGTCCACTGAGCAACTCTTGCACAGGTGCGTAAAACATCATATATATTTTATTATACAGTGTCTCCGTTTCATATGTGGTAGTCAAGAGCAACCTATCAATTAGAAAGCAGATTAATAAAATAAAATGCATGTCTATGATTTATACTAAGCCAGGATCAGAAGGACTGAACTATATCTATATGTGGTAATGTTTGTTTCCTAAAATATAATAAGGTAAAAGATATGAAAACAGCATTTATAATATAATACAATTTGTTATAATTTAAATGTCACAGACAGATGCAACAAACCATACATTTTTCAGATTTTCATATGTATTTAAAAGTCTATTGGAAAGAAATACTTGAATAGAAAATTTATAGGTACCCATCAGGTGAAGGAAATAAGATTGCAAATGCAAAACACAGGAGAAATAATAAATTGCACAATAGCTGTTCACTGTGAATTTTAAAGTATGTTGACTATCTGAAGTATAGAGAATATAAAATAATTTGGTACCATAATACTTTACCATTTTTGAACATCTGCTGTATATACTATGTACTCTACATTAATAATATATTTATCAGACAAAACTATATGAATCCTTGGTAATTTTACAAAAGAAGAAACTGGGGGTAACTTGTCAAAGGACATAAAGATATAAGGGCCAATCCAGGATTAATAAATAAGTTGGTTTCTCAGTTCATTGGCTATTTCTATCTTCATTGTCCTGTCATGTTACTATTTCAAGAGAGAGTTTTGTATGGAAGTACACCAAAGAGGATAATAAGGTAAAAACTAATTTCAGTTGAATGCTTCTGTGAATCATTTTTAGTTTTGAATTTCCAAGTACTAATCACCTTGGGGAATCCAAAGCAGCACAACAGAGCTAATCCTGGATATGCTCTGCTCCATTTTACACAAGGAGACAACGGATTGGGATGTGACCTCAACCCTTTAACATTGTGCTTGGCACATGTTAGGTACCAAGTGATTGTTTCCCAGATGAGAAAATGGTTCAATCAAGACATATGTTTACAATAAGGCTGCAGTGGAATATAAAGTAGCTCAAGTTTTAAACAATAGGCATGTCTAGACAGAAACGGTCAGCATCAGAAACTGAGAGCTTTTATCATAAAGAGAGAAATAACAAAGGTTTAATATATTTGGACATATGAGTGATGGTTGTAAGCAAGTGTCAAGACAGAATCAGTAACCATGCTAGATGTAACTGGAAGAATAAATAAAATGTAATAAGATTGAGAGAAGCAGGATGGATAGTGTCAGCACTGTGGACAAACTAAGGGGTGACTTCCTGAGGCTGTCGTCTCCTCATGTCAGTTCCATCATGTCTTTTCTGCCAAATGTATTAAGCTATCCCATGAGCTGTGAAGAGTTCTGGTCATTTGATTCAGGACCTATTCTTCTGTGTAGGAATTGCTATGTTCTTTTTGTAAGGGTCTACTATACTTATGTTTTCAGAGTAAACTTACTTCCTACGATGATGATAGTGAACTGTGTATTGAGAAGGTGATTACAAGAAGTACATTATCATCTACCATTGGTCTTGAGAACACACTCACTAACCTCTCTTTACTCTCAAACCACTCCCCTCCTTTACTCCTTGTGATAAATACAAACACTTTGGTTTTGATGTTGGAAGGACATTTTTATTCACAATTTGATTAATATGGGAAAACCGTTCTCACTTTAAAGTAAAGCTTTATGATGAAAATACTCAGAATATCAAAGTATCAAGTTCACATTTGTGTTTGACTTCATCAGCCTTTATCCTGTCTATATATGATATTTCCCAATTTAAAGAAAGACCAGAAAATGAAGGGGACAAAAAGATGAACCTTTAAGGGAGAGGAGAGGAGGAAAGTTAGGTAACCAGGTAGAATAGAGATAGGCATACAATTGTAAGATACAGCAAAGGTCAGTACAGATGCACTAGAAAATAATTCACCCAAGTTAATCAAAGCAGTGGCCGAAAATAAGAAGTGAAAGCCATTAATCTCACCTGGCAGAATGCTTTTTTTTTTCTTGCCTGTGAACTTCATTATGGCATTTGCTTTTGAACTTGAAGTAATCTACACTATTTCTTTATATATACTGCTAGTTGACCCCATGTCCCTCTCCCTTTCTCTTCCTTTCTCCCTATATACCCATGATCCCTCACCATTTCTCCTTCACATGACCAGAGGAAGCAGACAATAACTCCTCCAAGACATTGCACCTCCCTGTTGATGACCTGTATATAAAATATTTGAGTTGTCTGTCTATTATGGTTAAAATTACTCTTTCCAACATAAAATTAAGTGGCTACCACAGGCCAGACACAAGGTCAGTCTTCTACCCAGCACCAGATTATTGAAAACAAAACAAAACAAAAACAAAAAACTTGGTCTGGGTCAGATAAGAGCCACAAAGGAGTTGACCAATACAATCAGTTTTCCCACTTGAGAGTTCCCCTGACCACAGATATTTTCCCATTTGAGGGTTCATCTGAGCACATGACAAACAATTGAATATTAGGCTGAATGAAAGACATATCCCAGGAAAGACAGCATCAAGCATCCTCATTCTGCTACCCTTCATTTTACCACTGGGCAGTGCATATCAACTGCAGCACAGACAACCAGAGAAGATAGCGTGAATGTGGGGAGTACATAGAATAATAAGCAGGAAGAGGTTGAGCTAAGCAGATTCAGAATGTAGCTCACCTTCACTCTACTTCACTATTATATCTCAAATGAAAATAATATAAATTGCCTTTTCTAGGGCTGGAAAGATTGCTCAGTGTTGAATGACACATACTTCTATTGGTAAGAACCTGAATTCGGTTCCCAACACCCACATCAAAAGTCTCACAATCACTCATAACTCTACCTCCAGGGGCTCTGGTACCTTCCTTTGCCCTCCATTGCCACCTTTTCTCATGTGTTTATTCTAACACATAAAAATTTACATACATATAATTAAAAATAAATTAACTTTTCAAAAATAAACCATTTTCCATGTATCATAGGATTATTAAGAAGTAGTTTATGACATAAGAAGACTATTGGGAAATTAGTATATAAACCCCTTAAAATTGATCATTATTAATGATAATTTCTACCTAGAAGGGGTGCATTTTGCATATGACTAAAATATGCCAAAAGAAAATTCTATGTGAAGATGCAATACTTAGGGAAATGAAAATGTGGACGTCAGACATTTATGGAATGTTTATTCAGAATAGTATAGAAAGATAATCAAAATGATAGAAATATAACTAACAGATGTTACAAAGGTTACAATATTGTGGGTGGGAACATAAGAGATGCCTATGAAATAACTAGATGGCTTCCTGTATGGAATGATATTGTGTGATAATAATAAAAATTGAAGCATGAAGAATACAAGAGTCCAGTGACAGAAAAAGGTAAGATCTGAGGTATGTCTCTTTTCTCAGAAAGTTTTATATTGTTAATAAAACCCCTCACATTTGGTTGCAAGAAGGAAGTTCGCCATTCCCTATGACCACCTTGGAGCCTTTCATGAACTGCCTTTGTCAAAATATGGAAAATATTAGAATTGAAAGGGTCTCCATGATAGATGAACAATCCCCTCATTTTTTGTAATAATTCTGTACATGCATTTTCTTTTCTTCCTAGGAGACTTTACTATAGCATCAGCCACTCAATTCTGTTAGTCCAACATCATAGTCTTATGCTCATGACTTCTTTGCATGGAACAGACATTTACAACATTGTCACGTCTAACAGACAACTTTAACCTGTACATCAAAAACACTCTCCTCCCAAACCCCAAATATTCATTGAGTTCCCTTTCTGCAACAATCACTGGACCCAGCAGCTGAGATTTCAAGATAGAAAAAAAAGAGAGAGACTTAAGTAATTCATAGATCTAGAATGTAGACAGCAAAGATTGTTTTGCTATGAGGAAGGCATCCAGAGACTTTTTAATTCTTGAATGAAATGTATGTATCACTGCTTAATCTTTTATTTCTGCAGACTTTAGTGACTTGGGTAGTAGAGAGGAGGAGTGAGCTTTGAATTCTCCCTGATTTTTACTTTTCAAGACTCCTCTCTCTCTCTCTCTCTCTCTCTCTCTCTCTCTCTCTCTCTCTCTCTCTCTCTCTCTCTCTCTCTCTCTCTCTCTCTGTGTGTGTGTGTGTGTGTGTCCGTCCAGTGTCCCCACACAAAGGTAAAGAGAGGATGCATTTGTTATCTGGAGGGCTTGTTATGCCGATGCTGGGATCTGAACTCAGGCTCTCATGATACTGCAACAAGAATTTCTAACTGCTGAGGTATCTCTTCTGCTAAAACGCTGTCTCTGTCATTTATTTTGTGTTTTAATGTGGTCAACATGTGCATTTTCAATTGTATTTAAAGAAGGAATATTATCTACCCACCTCATAGTATAGGCAAAATGAAAATAAAATGGCATCGTTTCTATCTAAGAGTTTCATAAACAATAAAAGGCAATGTATGTGCAGTGTGGTGTTGCTGTTCTTATAGTCAAAATGGTTGACACAAGAACAAAATGTTCCCCTCCATAAATACCTATCCAGTCAAAGTGTATTATATTCTAACAAATTAAAATCCCCATGCTAGTCATAGATAGCATTTATTGAAGGTTTATTATGTGCCAGGCAGCATGCCAGGTACTTTATCTCATTTGGTTACTATGACAGAGGCAATCTGTGGGTTTGCCAAGCTTGTTTCATTTCCCTTTCAGGCACACAGCAACATTATATCTCCCTTACCACTGTTGATTAAGTAAAGCCATGCAATTGAAGGCTGGCTTCTCTTGGCCTGCCCACATGTCAGGCAAGATCTAATAGTCTGTGTTTCTGCCAGTGCCTGCTTTAGTCTAATCTCTGGTGCCATGCATGGCTAAGGACTGAAGATTACAATTCCTCCCCCAAATTTGGTTCATAAATGATGCAATGGATTGGAGCCTCTTCCCCACAGCTCGTCTGCATACCAAGTGTGTGATGAGGGAAGAAAAAAAGTCTTGTTGGTTTGAACTGCAGAAGTTTTGGAGCTGTTGATTACCAACACTAACATCAATTAGTCTTTTGAGTTAATTCCTTTACTTGATGCTACAGTTTGGACAACATTTCTATAAAATTCCACCAAGATTTTATTAAACTTGCTAACAGTTTAGTTTGCCTCCTTTTTTGATAATCCATATTTTTGTCATTACTTTAATTTTCTAGACCACAGTAAAATGTTTTTGAATAATACATATAAGATGATTTGGTATAATGGTTGCTTTTGTAGCAATTTCAGACAACAAAAGAGTAAATATTTATGAATATGAAATCATCTTATTCAAGAATTAATACTCTTTTTTTGTTAATTTTATATGATACTCTTTTTGTTAATTTTATCACATTCCTATTTATTTATGTATGAGTTAAGGCATGTGGAATTGATGTCAGAACAATGTGCAGGAGTTTGTCAACTACTTCCAGTCTGTAGATCCTGGGAATCCAACTAGGGTTGTCAAGCTTGGCAGCAAGCACATTGACTTGCTGAGCCACTAAACTGGCCCTCAGGAGGTTATAGTCTTGAACACTATAGCAACTACCCCAGCTGACCATTCCAAGACTGTAGGCCATGATAAAAACAATGTGTTATCACCTAAAACTTTGCAATTTATGATACTCTCTTTACTTAAGAACCAATTCTGTATGTCATGACACTTATAATGATAGATCTCAGGGGCCAATGAGTTACTTACAAATTATCCAGTAAAGTCACTGAATCAATGTGGGTTTAACATTAGTATATCCCATCCCATTATCCTTAGTTATCCAGACAGAATTTAGGACCTCATGCACCATAAAAGTCCCATGAGTCTAGTACAATATAATATTATGGCAAATTTAGTTACAATTTAATTGACTTTTACTTATGATTCATAAATAGAGATACCTTCTGTTGGGTAAAGGAGAATCTGAGTAGAGAAACAGTAGAGAAACAGCTTCTGTAAGGTGTGGATTAGGAAACAGAACAGCAGGAAAAAAGGTGATTGTTAACATCAGAACACAAAAGAAGTACCCCTTATTATTCTGATTCAGGTGGATTGAAATTTTATGTTTTCAGTTGAAAAATACACTGGTGTCTCCAAAAAAAAAAAAAAAAAAAAAAATCTGTAGGCTTCTTAGAGATTCTATTTGAATCAGTGACTGTGGTAGTTTGAAATAAATGGCCTCCACATGAAGTGGCACAATCAGGAGGAGGTGTAGGCTTTTTGAGGAAGTATGTCACTGTGGGGGCAGGCTTTGAGTTCTCTTTTAGTCAAACTTCCCTCAGTGTGACAGCCAGTTGAATTCCTCTTGTCTGCCTATCAAGATGAAAGGACTCTCAGCTCCAGCACCATGTCTTCCTGCATGCTGTCATGCTCCCCATTATAATGACAATGGATTGAACCTCTAAAAGTGTAAGCAAGCCACCTCAATTAAATGTTTTCTTTATAAAAGTTGTTGTGGTCATGGTTTCTCATCACAGCAATAAAAAGCCTAACTAACACAGAAATTGGTATCAGGGACTGAGGTAATGTTGTGATCAGCCTGACCATGTATTTGTTTTAAGGAATTTGGACTTTGTTACTTTGGGCTATGAAAGCAGTGGAATGCTTTAAGTACTGCTTAATGGGCCATTCTAGTAGGAGAATGGAAGACAAAGGTGCTAAGAGTTATTTGAAATAAGGGGGGGGAGGGGAGCTCGCTCAAGAGGTTTCAGGGTAGAAGAATTTAAGTATCTTGCCTAGAGACCATTCTTGTGATACTGTAGTGAAGAAATTAGCTGCCTTTTCCCTGTCTGACAAGTCTGCCTGAAGCTAAAGTGAAGAGTTTTGGATTCATTCCATTGGTAGGAGAAATCTAAAAATAGCCTAGGGTAGACTCTGTCATGTGTATATTAATGGTAATTCTAATGATGATGGATAATGAAAAGAAATGACCATAGCACAGAAAATTACAAAAAAAAAAAAAAAAATTGAGTGGAAAGAGAGCACCAGGAAGTGGAATAGAGCTCTAAATTCTGTGTTCAAAGGTGATAAATAGGTTAAGAAAGGGAATGAAGGGCAAGATCCCACTCAGCTAAGTTTCCAACTTGTGAAAAGAAGCTAAAGAAAAACTTAGAGGCAGGTGGTGTGATGGGGCACACCTTTAATCCCAGCACTCTGAAGGCAGAGAATGGTGGATTTCTGAGTCTGAGGTGAGCCTGGTCTACAGAGCAAGTTGAAGGACAGCCAGGTTAAGCAGAGAAAGACAGAAAGCTGGTGAAGATGTCATTGAATGAGGAGGCCATGTTTCAGAACCAGCAAGCAGTAGAACTTGGCAGCTTCAGCCACATGGTTCTTGCTCTAGAGATAAGGATAGAAGAAATGAGCAATGAAACAAAGCTGCTGAAACCAAGTATGTGTCAGAGATGTCCCTGAACAGAGGTCTAGCAGAGAGGCCATTGAGTGAAGCTGAAAAATTGAAGCCTGGATTGCCTTGGAGAACCCTAGATATTAGAGGTGCCAGAGTTTCAGGATACCTGCTTAGAAGAGCTGCTAACAGGGAGTGAAACCAGCCCAAGAGAAAGAAGTGTGTTGCAGTTAACAAAGTTGGAAAGAGTTGGAGATCTGAAGAACATTTCCACATCAGACATGGAGATGCAGAGTTTGGAATTTGCCCAGCTGATTTCTAGTCTTGCCTTGGTCTAGTATTTCTTCACTATGCACCCTTTCCTACATTTTAGAGTGATAACATGTATCCTGTGCCATTATTTATTAGAAGTATATGGTCTATTTTTTTATTTTGATTTTATAGGGATTACACTTAAGAGATTCCCTGTATCTCAAAAGAGACTTTGAACTTCAGATTTGAAACAAGTTTGAGACTGTTATAGAATTCAAAAATGGGGATTTTTGAAGTTGGACTGATTGTTTTTTGTTTGTTTGTTTTGTATTATGTTGTGACTATTAGCCTTTGAGTGCCAGGGAGTTGGATGTGTTCATTTAAAAAAAAATGGCCACCAAAGGAAGTGACACTTTAAGGCCTTGTTGGAGGAAGTGTGTCTCTATGGGGGCAGGCTTAGAGGTCTCTTTTGCTCAACCTTCCCTCAGTGTGACAGCCAGTCAACTTCCTATTGCCTGCCTATCAAGATGTAAGGACTCTCAGCTCCAGCACCATGTCTTCCTGCATACCTCCAGGTTCCCCACCATGATAATAATGTACTGAACTTCTGAAACTTTAAGCAAGTCCCCTCAATTAAATGTTTCCCTTTTAAGAGTTGACATGGTCATGGTGTCTCTTCACAGCAATAAAATCTCTATGTAAGACAGTGGTGCTTGATATAAATATCTTCATTAAAAAGATCAGATCTGATATGTTTGGCAAATACAGGAATGCAGAGAGTCAATGGCCTCTGATAGCTTTAGTTTAATAAAACAAAACAAGAAAGTCCAGGGGTGTAGGGACCATAAGGGAATTACATTTATAAAGGGAGCAGAGACATAGAGTCAATTCATTTTCTCCAGAACACTGTAAGGAAAAAAAGAAGAAGAAAAACACTATTAATTAAATACATGTAATGATCTTTAACCCTAATAAGGACATAAACATCTTGTGATATTTCTTGATTTAGGGAGATAAAGGTTTGTGTATCATTCATAGCACTATAATGTGATATGACATAGTTCTTATATAATTCTTTTGGGCTTAAAGTCTTCAGCCATTTGAATTAACAGCCTTTAATCTGCTTATTATCACATATGTACTACTAACCACTGGTAACAGAAATGCTGTCATTCAGGGCAATGGTTAAGGGCAGAAGCTGTCAGAATTAAGGTTGAAGCCTGGCTGTAATTACCAGGCTGTAAAATATTGAGCGTTTCCTTCAACCTTTGCAGGCTGCAATTGTCCTCAAAAATTGGTGTAGGGTAGCCAAGGAGGTTGTTGTATTAATTGGTTTAAGACATTACAACCCTTTCATGATGACTTTCACATAGTAAATGTTGAAAAGTGAAAATATTTCCATCACTATTATTGTCACTAGTTGTTATTATTCCAAATAATATCCAATTAAAATTTTGTTATCAATTTCATTACCTAACACAATATTTTCATTTTAATATGAAAATATTATGATATTTTTTCTTTTTGTGCATTCACACAATTTATTTAACACAAGTTAATTAATTCCTTACTAAGTTCCTAGAACAACACTGGATACTATAGTTACAGTTTTGTGTATGCTTTCATACTCAGATCTCACCAAAATACTTGTTTTCAGTGGTACTGAGCAACAGAAACAGAAATAAAAGGATAACAGACAAATGCAGACACAAACAGTATATTATTTAGGTATATGAAAGTAAAGTTCAATTTGAAATCAAAGCATAGACATTTTCTCATTTGAGAATCCATCCATAAAGACTTGGAGATCATCACTCTTGCTTCTTCCTACAAATTACACTTAGACAAACTAAAACCCAAGGTTACTTCTTGGAGAAAATGTAGGTTATATAGAAAATCTCCACCCTGAAATCTGAGGATGGGCTCATGTAGGGCACCTAGGATTTGTTTCATCATTCAGAACCTGCTGAAGCTACCTCCTGGTGAGTGGAAACCTTGACAAGAAGGAGGCAGCTTTGCAAGTATGAATTTCTGACCAGTGTTCTTATACATCATGAGCCTTACCTCAATGAATAGTACAAAGCACTCAAGGTGAAAGGGTGGAGAAGATTTTTGTAAATGGTTCTGAAGGTGGAAAAGAAAGATGAAAGAAAAGCTTCTCATTTTAGAAAATGGAGACCATCACAGAAAAACCACAGCTGGATACAATGCAGAGATGTACAGATCGTGGGAGCCCAGTCCCACGGAATACATCTACGTTACTGCTCCTACTTTTATGGCTTACAGAACACTGCAAAAGAGGGGCAGACAGATTGGAAGGGCTAGAATGCCAGTGAGTCTGCTGTGAAATAGTCTCTCTAGTAATGGCTGAATAAACAAGAATTAACAATGGCGATATCAACAGACATGTTAACATGCATAGGGGAAATTTTCATGGGCTCCCACACCCTAGAAAAATAACCCCAACTAATGGCTGATGGGAGAAGGAGAATTAGTCTCTTACAGTGATGAGCCCCTTATTGGTTGCCGAATCCAGAATGGGCAGAATAAAAACATGTATCACCACCCACAAAAACAGACTTAGCAGACTGTATTTACACATATTTGTGAATCTATGTATGTAAATACACAAGTGCACACTGTATAACATTAATATTCAAAGAAAAAGAGACAATCAGCTTGAAAGACAGGGGTGTGGGAGGGGTAGGAGAGCATGTATCTGAGAGAAGCTGGAGAGAGGAGGGGGTAGAAAAGAGATATAATTACATTTCCATTGATAACATATTTAAAAGTAAAGTTAAATAAAATTCCCATACTATTTTAGTTAGAATTTACTATTGCTGTGAAGAGACAGATTACCTTGGCAACTCTTATAAAATGAAAATATTTAATTGAAGTGGTGGCTTACAGTTTCAGTGGTTCAATCCATTATCATCATGGCATGGAGAATGGCAGCATGCAAGCAGACATACAGCTGGATCTGAGAGTGCTACACCTTGCAGACAACAGGAAGTTGACGGACTATCACATTGAGAAAGCCTGCTCCCACAGTGACACACTTTCTTTAACAAGGACACACCTTCTATTAGTGCCATGCTCTTTGAGGGACATTTTTTTTCACACCACCACACACACTATTCAAGTGATCTATAGATTTTGTATTAACCTTACAAAACTCTTGTTTTTTCATATGAATTTTAAAAAGAATCCTAAACTCATAAGGAAACATTTTAGAGCCCGTTATGATTTGAATATACCTCTCCCCAAATTCATATGTTGCTTTAGTCAATGATTTGCTATGGATTTTATGATATATTCTAATAACCTACTTATGAAAATATTTTTGTCTCTATACTATCTCGGGCACCTGCCATATTTCTAGAATAAAAATTTGATATATTAGTCAGTGAGAACTCAGTGAGGAGGCTAGAACATAAGAGGTCCTCCTTGTCAGGCAATTAAAACGCCTTAAAAAGAATTTTTGCCCAGCAAAAAGGCACTCACAAGTTCTTGGACCTTTATCTTAGACTTCCCAGCCTCTGGAACTATGATAAATTGAAATTACATTTTTTAAAATGAAAACAAAATCTTTCAGAACTTGGAACATTTCAAACTTCAGATTTTTGAACTGGAGATATTCAAATAGAATTTTTAAAAATCTCATTTCAGCAAGGAAATGGAAATAAATCTAGATATTTCAAACAGAAAGGTTATCAATACAAAAATGTCAGTGAGAGAAAAGGTTGAGGAAGGTGATAATATTTCCTTGGAATTGAGAAAGGATAAGGATCTGAGATACTTTCTGCCAAGCATTCAGTTGCTTGGTGAATCCCGGTAAATAAATTAGCAGGATAAATATGAACGACCGACAAAATTTTACATTGCTTCTACTGAAGCCCAGCATCACCTGCTTCTCGAGTGATAATGGTTTGTTCTTCTTTTCTCCTCTCAAAATATATTAGTACATCTCTTACTTATGAAAATGAAACTAGAAGAGAGGAAAAACTCCAGGTGTTCATGCTAGAGGAAACAGCCTTTTAATATGGTAAAAGGAGAATAGACGATATGAGGCAGAATGGTTATATATGAGATAAAGGACTTCCCTGTCTACTGCAAGCAAAACAAAACAAAACAAAAACCAACAACAAAAAAAAAAAGAAAAAAAAAACAAATGAATGGTTACTAAAGTCCAATAACTTTATTAGTTTGAGTTCTTGGACATCATGTAGTGATTGTTTTGATTAATCCAGAACACTTAGATTTATAGTTGCTCTAATATGTGTGTGGATGTCCGTTATGTATACATATGTGTATAGCTAAAGGCAGCATATACTCGTGTTCTACATTCACACATACATGCATATACATAGTAGCTAAAAGAGCAATGAATCCCATTTGGCATAGGCCCTTTGCCCTATTTTAATTTGTTGCACATCCTAATTTCTTTTATACTCTGAGCAGAAGTTATTCCCAGAGCTAATTCAGACATGAACAGTTGAACACAGGCCATCTGTTCTGGAAACCTGTGGTCGCACACAACACGTGCCCTGTGAGATAAATAGTGTCTGCCATGAGCATAAAACTAATGCAGGGGTTGACTATCTCATAAAACAACAACAAAATAAAACCCAAATTAAACTTTCCATGATATCATCTCTTTCTATTGAAATACATCTAGGGTTTACCAAAAAAAAAAAAAAAAAAAAAAAAAAAAAACCTGTCAATCACAATGTGAAGCACAAGATAAAATAGGTCAATGCTACTCACTCTTCCAGGATGGAAGATAATTTACCATCTTTAAATTTCTCTCTGCTCGCTATCAATCATTTCACTTGCTCTTTGATGGACAAATCTCTACATTTTTCTCCATATCTTCCATCCCATTCTACTTCCCTTAGACATTCACAAAGATTTTTAGACTTCCATTTACACTTCCAATATAATTCCTGTCCATATGTCACATCATTATGTTACAAATTAAAATGATCATTTAAAGGGCTCATAAAATTGCTGTGACTGAAAAGAACAGGAAAACTCCTTAGTCATATGTAATTGCATGGATTTTCTTTGTTTAGAAGATATACCCCAAACTCCTAAACATTATTCTAAGACCGCCATTTTGCTCTTAAAAAAAAGCCTGACTCTGGCTCTTGAGTGCTGGGATTGTAAGTGTGTACCACTACACCAGGCTTGCAAATACAAATCTTAAACATTATTCTAAGACCCCACATAACCTGACCCTTTCCTATTATATCACTTTACTTCTCCTAATTATTCTATGCTGGTGATTATTCTATGATCCATCTGTATTTAATTCACTATTCAGTGAAGAGTCACTATTCCCTTTATTTATAATATTGTTCTTCTCCTAATACATATAATTTTCTCTCTATTCAGATCCTAGAGTTAATGTAATCCTGAGTCCTAAAGTAAAAGTTCTGTTGTATTTTTTATATTTTCCATATATCATTTATCACTAGTTTCAGCAATTTTTAAATATTACAAAATTGAAAAATATCTACTAAAATTATTTATATTTGAGATAACTTTGGGGAGATTCTATGAAAAATCATGAATATGTTTTTATTCTAAAGGCTAATTACTTGAATTATATAAATATATATAAATAAAACTTTAGAATTTTTTTGTCTGTATATAGCCTCTTGGGCTCCATCTAATTGTTGCCGATATTTCTGCCTAGATGACATACTATCTCTCTTGCATATCCAACATTCTGTAGTGTCTACTGAAATTTACACTTCAACCTCATAATCACTTTTTTCCTTATCAAGGACTTCCTGCAAGAATACTGACTGTATCTCACAATACCTGACTATACAGGTTTTTCTTTAAAATCAGTGCAAAGACATCCATGACTTCAAAACTTTTGCATTGTGCGTACTTGCAAAACAAACATTATATAGGTGGCCTTAATGTTTGATAGCAGCTTTGAACATCAGCCTGACAAATTTGGGTCATGACTCTGTTGGACTCTGAGTACCTGGATGGCTGGGCAAAGTGAAATGAATTCTGAGCAAACAATTTATAAACTGGCTCTGTATAGGAAGAGGGAGATGTAGGTACTCAATTTTTGAGTAAAATTCTTACAGATGAGTTTACTTTTTATACTCTTGATCTTGCCTGTCATCAGTGGGATCTGGCCAACCACTGAGCTACCCTCAATGAATCTTTCAGTGCTGCCCAATGCTAATTGTTTGACTTCTTTTCAATGGTGAAAATATCTTCAGAAACCATTTGTCTCCTAGCTCTAACTTTATATGGGCTTTTTTGACCAAACTAAATGTTTTAGGAATATTTTTCTTTTCTTTTCCTGATTTGTTTCTGGCTTCTCAATGCATTCATACATGAGTGAAAGAAGTTAGCAATTACTGTGCCACATCAGAATACTGACTTGCCTTAAAATTTCCTAAACCAGATTAATTAATATATCACCTTTAAATTCAGACAGTCACAGTCTCAGGTTGCCGACAAAATGATAAATTCATTGTCAGCCTGTAGCATGAACGACCTCCTCTCCGATTTCCAATAGAGTATTTTTACTATATGAAAAGCTCATGAATACATTTTTATGTGCCCTGGTCTTTGTAGATTTTATTATTAAAAAGAAAAGACCTGAATAATTTTCTCCATTTTATCTTCCAGGCTTACAGTTAAGTCTTCTATTCATTCTGAGTTGAGATTATATGGTGTACATATAGATACTTATTTCCCCCAATGCATGTTCTAAGCATCTTAATCAAAACTCAAGTCGATGTACTTTCATAAGAATACCACTTTGCCTATCCCTAGCATTCCTTGATCTCAAAAGTTGAGTGAACAAATGAAGTAATTATGTGAACAATTATTGTCACCATATTGGTTAAGTTTTCTTCTTTAAATGAATAGTGGGATATACTTCAGTATGTCCCAAACATAATTACCATAATTATATGACAGAAAAGCCTACAATTTTGGTTCCAGTGGCAAAGCTGAAAGGAAATAGACTAAAGGTTTTCTATGAGTAACAGGAAAAAGAAAGTGAAAATGTCCCTTTCATTTCTCTTACTTGACTTCACTCTTTATTTCTAGTCTCTTGGGTTTGAGGCCTGCAAAGGTTTGGCTGCTTAGTAAGATATAAGGCAGAGAGTTAATTTATAAGATCATAGACAGCTAGAGAGTTGGTTTAATTGAAAGATATAATTACCAGGTGTTGAAGGCAAACGGGTTCATTAATTTAACAGACACTCTGTTAACTGAACTGTCCTCATTTTAATTTTTCATGACACATCAAGGAGGGGGGAAATATGAGAACTGACCAATCCTGGGCTTACAGGCACTTAAAAGTCCACCCCAAGGGCAAGTGAGCTTTTAACAGTAGAAGGATACATTTTTTCCCTCCTGTTTAAAACTCCATGTTGTAAAACTCTGTAATAATCTTACATTGCCCATGGAGGCTCCATGAAGCCCTTGATAATCTGACTGTCCTCTGTATCTCCTATCTCAATTTCCTATTCAATCACTCATCTTCATAATGTTTACTTGACATACTTTGAACTGATAACACTAGTGGTTATTTGTTATAATAATATTTTAATAATAGTAATGCTTTTAATATTTGCTGTACACACACTAGACAAGAACATGGATAAATACTTCTCTGTATTAGGTCATGGAATCTTCATGACCATATGGTAGATGCTGCTTCTATTTTAAAGATGATAAAGTGCATTTGTGACCAACTATTTGTCTCCGATTAAACAAGTGAAAAGTATGAAAGATAAATTACAATAAGGAAATGGCTGATTCCAACACCTGGTTTTGTTTTTAATAAATTTTTCTTAAATGTTAGTCTTTTTTTTTAAATATTCTTCAGAATTGGAAACTATGTCTTAACAAATGTTTCTCCAATAGATAGCCAAGTCCTTGTTCATTAGAAGACTCTGAAAATCTATACCATTAACATGGCTTAGGAAGAAATACAAACAACAGCACTCCTCACAATAAGCAGCTCAGAGGGACAGAGTCCTGATCCTGAAGCGCAAAGAAATGCTGAAAGTAGGATCAGCAGGATCAGCACAGTCCTACTGAAGGACAGGCTGAGTAGCACATTGGCCATTCCCCATGTTCACACATTTTCCAAACACAGACACACTACCATTCAATGACAGTCATGAAGTGATTCCATGTGCATGGAATTATAAGATATTTTTTATTAAGAGAATTTTTTTATTCACTGACATACCAATCAAAGATTTCCCCCTCTTCCCTCTTTCCATGCCTCCAGCCTCCCCCTCCCAACTCACCCCCCATTCCCTGCTACAAGAAGGTAAGACCTCTCATGGGGAGGTACATTTAGTAGAGACAGATCCAAGCCCCTACCCCTGCTTCAAGGCTGTGCGGATGTCTTTTTGGATATTTTTAAATTTGTCACTGGCTTATAAGATGTGGAGCTGAACTGATAGGAACTGAAATAGAATAGAATGCCAGCTACTCCAGATGTGCTCTGTGTCTCTTGCTATTCAAGAAACATCTCTAAGGGTTTTTTTGTTTGTTTGTTTTTTGTTTTTTTTTGATGTAGAAAAAAAATTAATTTATAGTTAATTTAATTTTACTTATCAGCCATGGATTCCCCTGTCCTCCCTCCTCCCAATCCATCCCCCCATTCCCATCTCCTCCAGGGCAAGGACTTCCCTGGGAATCCAGCTCAGCCTGGTAGATTCAGTGGAGGCAGGTCCAGTCCCCTCCTCCTTTCACCTAGACTGAGCAAAGTGTCACAGCATAGGCCCCAGACTCCAAAGAGCCAGGAAAGAGAGACCATGATAAATGAAGACTCTTGAGAATAGGAAGAAGCAAAGTGCTAGAGGGGTCCCCAGAAATCCACAAAGATACCTCCACAATAGACTACTGGCAATGGTCCAGGGAAAGCCCGAAGTGACCTACTCTGGTAATCGGATGGCCGAACACCCTAAATGTCATGAAAGAACTCTCATCCAATGACTGATGGAAGCAGATGCAGAGATCCACAGCCAGGGCCCAGGTGGAGCTCTGGGAGTCCAATCAGCGAAAAAGAGAAGGGATTATATGAGCAAGAGATGTTGAAACCATGATTGGAAAAAGCACAGGGACAAATTACCAAACTAGTGGAAAAACATGAACTATGAACTGATAGCTGAGGAGCCCCCATGGAACTGGATCAGGCCTTTTGGATAAGTGAGACAGTCGATTAGCTTGAACTGTTTGGGAGGCCCCCAGGCAGTGGGACCAGGACCTGTCCTTAGTGCACCTCTAAGTTTTAAAAGCACTACGAAGGAAAAATATAAATAACAAGTCCAGGTGACAAAGAAATAAAGTTAGAAAGAACTCTCACAACTTTATCTATTGTTTCTAAAACAAAACTTAAGTTTAGATCTTTGATTCCAAAATATTTTATGTATTCATGAAGGAATGCCTGGCACATCATCACCTTTTACCTTGATTTGACATATATTTTAAGCATGGCTACTAATTGAAGGCATAATTCATATAGAAAAGGCAGAACAATTACAGCCAAAGTAAATAATTTATTTTGAAAAAAAACCTGAATTTGAATTTGAATGTCCCTGGCCCAATGTATCCACACACCCCAAACTTTACTGGAAGCTGACAGTTCAATTAACCAAATATGGGGAGAAATAGCATTGATTAAGTGGAAATCTAAGAAAGTAGTTAATTACTTTTCATGGATAACTGAAGACAGTCTGTATTTCAGCTCATCTTAATGAAAATCTAAATATATCAGGCCTTCTGCAGAGCACAGTGTGCTTCTGTCTATGCCATGGACGCTTAATCAGGTATTATACAACACACATGTTATCTTCTTTGGTGACTCTACTATTATTTTAGTGCCTGGTAAAATGTCCTGGTTCCAAGAAAGAAGTTGTTTCTAGGATATGAAATCAAACTATGGCATGATATTTCAACTTTTGAAATGCCCATCACTTCAAAATATCCTAAATTAATGTCATGACTGAAAGCCATACATTTTCAGTTTCCTTTTAAAACTCCCAAATGTCTTATTTGGAATAAAGAAACATTTCAAGACCTTGTTGAAAACAATCATGCCCTAAAATTTTTCCTCCATCTTCTTCAATGTCTCCTCTCATTATCCCTGTATCACTGGGCATATCCACCTGTACCTTGTTAATATCTAGGTCAGCAATATCATTAGGTTACAGTTCAGTAGACTATAAACCACTGAAGAAAGGGGGCTTGGCAATGATTCCAACTTCCTCAAGTGGGATTCAAACCCAACAGGCTTTATACTAAATTCTTAAGGGTTTTACTTAAACATTGTCCCTATCACTCCTATCAGCTCAAATCCAATCAATCACATGGTGTAAAGAACACATGTCATTTTAACTGTGATTCCCTTAACCCTGCAGGTGCTTCTAAGTGGAGTGAGGCAAAACCAATCAAAACACACTACCCTTTTCTGTCACTGCTTGACTTCTCCAGAAAAGATTGACAGACAGAATTTGAGAAGCATGGTTTTTCTTAGGAAGCAATATGTATGAAAGGAAGACAAATGTAAAAATGGGCCAAAGATGATTTGTGATATAGAACACAAAATGTTTTCATCCACATGACAGGGAACTCTGGAGTGAGCTCAGCCCATCACAAATTCTACACTGAGCCTAAGTAGTCAGGCATTCACAACTCTATGTAATCCACATGTGATCATCTGAAAAGGAACATGACCTCATCAACACAGCTTAAAAAGTAGACCTGCCCTGTGTAGCTCTACTTAATCTTGGAGGATAAAAATAGTTCTCATGAGACCACTTCTAACAGTTGAGTCCTTTCACTTAATGTAAACAAGTCATACTTTATCTTCTTCACAAATATTTTCTCACACTGATACATGTTTGAATGCAATGAAAAACCTGATACTGGTTTGTCTATAGCAAGAGTTCAGCTGTTTTGTGTATTTCTTTCTAGTGGAAGAAATGCTGAGTCCTTTTTGTTTGGTGACCATAATAGACATGGCTCAAATTTGCTTTAAAACACACACACACACACACACACACACACACACACACACACACACACACCAAAGAAGCAAAATAAATGACTATCATCAACCTGGAGAAGGCAGGGCTGGGAGTACATAAAACAGTATACATAGACTTGATGGAATTTGGACACTAATAATAATAAAGTCCCAATATTTTTATGCCATTGATTGTTGGAGACACTTGAGTGGTAAAACTGAGAGTTAACATTCCCTGTTGCATGGCTGAAGGAAAGAAAAAAAATAATATGTACCATTACCATCACCATTACAAGTTCAAGAAACCAGTGGAACTCTTAGTAGTAGAGACAGGTCATGAGGAAGATCAGAGATGGTGGTTTTTTACTGACAGCTTTCCTAGTAGTAGACAACTACTTTTCTGAAGGCAAATTTGAGCCATGTCTATTATTTCCACTAGAAAGAAATACACAAAATAGCTGAACTCTTGCTATAGACAAACCAGTATCAGGTTTTTCATTGCATTCAAACATGTATCAGTGTGAGAAAATATTTGTGAAGAAGATAAAGTATGACTTGTTTACATTAAGTGAAAGGACACAGCTGTTAGAAGTGGTCTCATGAGAACTATTTTTATCCTCCAAGATTAAGTAGAGCCACACAGGGCAGGTCTACTTTTTAAGCTCCAGTCCTTCTAGATTGTAGTGATAAAACACACAGCAAAAGATCAAGAATGGATTGTTAAAATATAAAATATAAAATTTGAACGCAGAAATCATGGGATCTCAACTAGTCAGAGAGATCGCAGAGTCAAGGCCACAGCAACCTACAATCAAAGAGGAAAGGGACACAAGATGCATTCCAAGATGTAGAAGGAATGTTTAGAGAATATAATGCCAGAAGAATGATTCAAGCATAAGATAGTGGCCAAATATGAGAATAGACCTTGGTGGCTAGGTATTGGAATGTAGTCTAATGATTTAGCAAGGGAAAAGGAACCTGTTGGAGCCATATTTCCTTGCTCCAGCTTGTTAGAGTACTTTAATTATATTCTTTTCTGAATATGATGGTGTGTCAAAGCAAGCCCTAGAATGTTCAGTTTTATCTTGGTAATGCTAGCATAAACTGTAGCCAAGCATTGTTTTTATTCTAAAAAGAATTGCATTAAAATATAAATTATCTGATTTTCACTCTTAACTGGACATGTTCATTCTAAATCAAGGACAAGCCAGACTATTTGAGAAGCAAATCAGCTGTAAAAAGCCTCAGAAACAGGATGGGAATGGAAACCACAAGATGACCAGGGGCTTAAAATGATAGCATGGGGACTGGACCAGGCACTGTAAAATCACCAAATTCCACCTCTCAGCCATTAGGCTTTTGCCTTTGCAATCTGCATGACAGAAGGCTGCCTCCTGTACCTTGGAACCCTTCCAGTGATGGAGAGAGTTCCACCAGGGAAGCCAGTTCTGAGTTTGAACAGCACTTGTAGTTACAATGCTTCTTGTATTTAACCCAAAATTGCTGTTGGTGAGTCACAATTATTGATCTTTCATCTATTTCATGGATACTATTGAACCTGGTTGGTAAGTGTGGCCCTGGCATTTACTACAAGTTAATTTAGTACCAGTCAAAACACACGTAACAATCTTGGTCTATCTCAGTAGAGTAACACAAATAAATCCTTAAACATAGGTTTATTTTGATAACTAACAAATAATGTGTAGAATTGAACAAATACAGTGCCTTTCATATATTATGGTTTTTTTTGTTTTTGGTTTTGGTTTTTTTGGTTTTTCGAGACAGGGTTTCCCTGTGTAGCTTTGCGCCTTTCCTGGAACTCACTTGGTAGCCTAGGCTGACCTCGAACTCACAGAGATCCACCTGCCTCTGCCTCCCGAGTGCTGGGATTAAAGGCGTGCGCCACCACCGCCCGGCTATATTATGGTTTTTTATCCCCTAGTGTTACAGTATTATACCAATATTTCCAAAGAAAGATCACAGACAAGTGATTCCAAATTTTCTCTTTTAGCTCCTAGTGATGTGAATGGATGCTTTGTGGGTCCTATAACACAAATCTGCTTTTGCCCATTTTATCCTTTTCCCTCTTAACACTTGTCACTGGGGGGGGGGGGTCATTTTGATTTCAGTGGCCTGTGCAGCCAACTGAGACCTTGTTGATGTCCTGTGGTGCATGCTGCTACTTAGGGCCTCTTTGGGTATGTGCTTCTGCTACTACCAGGGGCTATATTGATGTCACTGGCCAGTGTTACCACCCAGGGCCATGTGGTTGTCTGTGGTCCTTGCTGCTGCCAGAAGCCAGGTTGATGTCCTTGGCTCATGGGCAGAGGGCCATGTTGTTTTTGTGGTCTGTTTGCCCCTGAAGACTATGCTTAGGTCTGTGGCACTTGTTGATGCTGGAGACCATGTGGATGTCCTTGGTCCATGCTGTAGCCAGAAACCATGTTCAAGTCCCTGGACCATGTTCCCACTGAATATAAAGGGCAAGTGAGATACTTTTGCATTGTATTGATGACTACAGACTCAGAAGTGAGAATGAGAGACATACAAGACTTCTGTGACAACCTCTCCCCCCACCCCTCCCTATATACACCCCAGAATAAATGTAACAGCCTAGAGAGAAAGCCATCAATGATAACTCTTAAAACCTGTGACAAGGATGCTGAATTGTAGCTGTTCACAATTCATGACTTCTGGTCATGGTGAAGTAGGAAAGGATTCAGTTTTCTTTAGGGGCTTGGCCGCTGAGTGTTTGACCACACTCCAATGCTCCAGTGAGTATATGGACAACACAAGTTGAACCGTCTTCTTCTTCTTCTTCTTCTTCTTCTTCTTCTTCTTCTTCTTCTTCTTCTTCTTCTTCTTCTTCTTCTTCTTCTTCTTCTTCTTCTCTTCCTCCTCCTCCTCCTCCTCCTCCTCCTCCTCCTCCTCCTCCTCCTTCTCCTTGTTCTTCTTCTAATTCTTCTTTTTCCTTCTTAGGGTTAGGGAGTCACAAGGGTGGGGGGCAGACTTGGGAGGACTGGAAAGTGAATACAATGGGGTAGGTGATGTGAAATTCTCAAGTAATCAATGCAAGTAATATGTTGAAAAAACTTAACACTTGTGAAGCTATTTTGCTCCTGTTTCTGCCTGATTCAGATTTAGCTACCTTGTCTCTTTGCCTTTTTTAATAAAGTATCTCTTTGTGTCCAGAAATTGGTGTTTGGATGTGGTCTGGAGCATCTCTCAGTACTCAGGTCCCTTCAACAATCTCATAATCATGAATGTTTGAATATTGAGAAAACTGTTTAAATCTTTAACTTTTAAAAACAGATATTAAGCAAAACTAAATTTTTGCAATTTTTTTCTAAATGATTTTTTTGTTTCTATTTCAATTTAGCATACATGTTTACAAAGCCCTTCCTTTCCAGAAATCTCATTCTTCAAAAACCATCCCCTGCTGGATTTTTCTCCTCTGCTATGGATCTTTCCTCTTGAGAAAATCACTCTTCTGGTCAGAATGGAAACATGATATTCTCTCCTCTTATGTCTCTGTTGCCCATATAACTGTTTTGGATGACAGAAAAGAAGGGAGGGTCAGAATACTATTACTTTATCATCAAACTTCAATGATTCCTATTTAGATGTCCCCCAAAACAGGATTACATTTGGCTACCTCTGGATCCTTCCCATTCATATTTTAAATCCTCCTTTCCAGTCTTTCTTGTCCTACTTTGGGAATCTCTGAGATTTTCTAGGAACTGAGCTTTGACATATATATTAACATTATTTCTGGCAAATCCACTTATAATAGGCTTGGAAATTCTAGAGTAGCAACAATGCTGTTTATTAAGTACAGGAAAATTTTACTTCTCTTTCTTCTAGAAGGAAAAGGAATGGAGATTCTATTAAATTCATTCCCCCCTCAGTGATATAACGGAAGTTATGTAAATGTGTCTAGCTGGGTCACAATGGGAGCAAATGAAATTATGAAAGATGAAGTACATCCTTAGCATCTTTGAATTCTCACATCCTATCTAGAATTTGGTCTGAGATTTTCTTCTCAATTTTCTTCCAGAAAAAATGTTATCATTACATCCTCTCTCTGCCTTTCCCCCTCCTCTATCTTTACAAATAGCAACAGTCTAGACTGCTACTCACAAAGTTGGAAAGTCTAAAAACTTTTGTAACTCTTAGCTAAAAATTGCTACACTGACCTGAGCTAGAAATTTCTGATCCTGCAACCTTTCTCCCATCACCTGCTGCCCAATTACCAACTACCAAATTCCCAGTAGTATGGAGAAGTGTTCAACTCATATGAGCTTTCCTGTCAGTGTAAAGCTATCAACTAGATAGTCAGTTCTGATTTTCTTAGCTTCCTAGGAAGTTTAGTTAGGCAGCCCACACCAAATTATATTGTGTAAATAATCCTAATCCTTCACCCAATAGACTCACATAATTACCAACACATCTCCTCTATCCTCCAGCCTCACGTTTATTGGAAACTTCATATACAACTCAGTGTGTGTGTGTGTGTGTGTGTGTGTGTGTGTGTGTGTCTTTTCATGTTGCTACTATAGACATATGTGCACATTTTTAGTTCCTTGGAGAAATAATAGAGCCATGGATTTTTAAAATATATCTCATAATAAAAAATTAATCTTGACATGGGCTGTCAAGTTTTCATGTTAAACAACAAAAAACATACTTTTCTATAGCCCTATCACATGCAGTTTGTTACTCACTGGGATACTTCAGAATTATTAAAGTCTTGATGAATTGTTTTTAATTTGAGTGAGTCACACAGTGTTAATTATTATACATAAATTAAGACTTACTGATAGTTCATATGAAGGTATGTATAATTTTCCTAGTTCAAGTTCATGTGAAATGCCTATTACATTGAATCCAAATTATGAGTGGTTGAGTATCTCAAAGGTAGCACTTAATTATCAAGGATTTTGTCCTTAAAAGTTCATTTATATTCAAATCTTTAATTAGACTATTCAGTCATTGACTAGTTTTCTATTTCAATACAGGGATATACTTCTTTTGTCATTGAACATCAAGAAAAGGAAGACAAAAAGTCAAGGAATATTTCAAAATAACTGTATTGACAAATGACACAGCTATATATTAGAGATCCCACAACTCACAAGAAAATTCTTATAGCTCATACATTCTCAAGATATCAGTATAAAAAAATCAACATTCAAAAATTAATAGTCTTCCTATACACCAATAATGAACATGCTGAGAAAAATCAAAAAAACAACACTATTCCCAATAGTCTCAAAAATTGAAATAAACTTAACTGAGGAAGTGAAATTTTTTTATAATGAAAATTACAAAATATTGAGAAAAAATAAAAAGACTCTAGAAGATGAAAAGATTCATGCTTATGGGTTGGGAGAAATAATATTGTAAAGATGATTAAATTATCAAAAAAAAAATCTGTTAACTTGATTCAATCCCTACCAAAAGTCTAATGACTATTTTTTTCATAGAACTAGAGTAAAAAATGCTGGTACAGAAAAAGATCATGCAGATTAATAAAATAGAGTATGGGATACAATTAGAACCAAATTTTTGACAAAGCTATCTAAAACCTACATTGGAAAAAGACATCTTTTCCTACAAATGGTATTGGGACAATTGGGTATTCATATATAGGAACATTAAGCAAGATGCCCAATTTTCACCTTATGCAAAAACAGCTATATTTCAATCAAATATATTAATATAGGATGCTAAATTCAGATTAAAACACAAATAAACCATTTCAAAATATAAATATAGTAAATGACTTTCTGGAAAAAATATCCAGTCACTCAGGAAATAATACTAAGAATTGATCAATAGGATCGCATGACTAAGAAGCTTCTGCATGCACAGGAAAATAAACAATTAAGTGAACAAAATCTACATCATAGAAGAAAAAAATATTTGCTAACTATATAGCTGACAGAGGAGCATCATCTGCGTTTTATAAAATATTTTTAAACTAAATGCAAAAATTCCAACCCACATCATTAAGTAAGTACAGTTCTCAAAAGATGTAGTAAAAATGGCAAATGCACAAAAGTAAAACATGCATCACTCTTAGCTGTTAAGCAATGAAAATGAAAATAGCCATAAGATTCCATTAAAATGGCTATCCTTAAGAAAGCACATGACAATTGATGCTATCAAAGAAGTGAGAGAAAAAGTAACCCTTTTGTAGTGTCTTTTGTGAATAACCCATCTATGGATTTCATGTAGCTCAATGTTTTTGATGGCATGGTTCCCATGAGATTCTCTCAGGAATTAGGTGAACCTAATAAGTACAAGCTCTAATCCATGCAGTGCTGTGGATAATCTCTTTGTACACTATAAAAAATTATCACTCAGATTAGTTTAATATAAAACTGAAAAGCCAAGAGCTATCAGGATTTCCAGGCACAGAGGATACTGGGAAGAAGAGCAGAATCATGAGAAGACTTGAGGAAAGCATGACATGTAGGAGATGAAGTCACAAGCCATGAATTATGGGAGATAGTTAGAAACAAGCCTAAGCTATCAACCGAGGTTTTATAATTAATAATAAATCTGAGTCAATACTGAGTAGTCAGTGGTTTAAACAAAAAGGTCTGACTACAAATTGCACCCAACATGGGGCTTTTACTGCTATATAAGACCTGAGGAAGCTTAAAAATAATCCAAACATTTAAAAATGGAGGCAAATATGGCTTCCTAGTCCTACAGTCTTTCATGTGGGCTGTGGTACTGATGTATACATCCTGGCCACTGCATGTAGTCTTGAGCTGCCAGCACACCATGAGCTAAGCTCCATGGTAGTTTAAGTTTTGCTCATGTGGACAAAAAAGTTGACAAATAGGCAGTAAAGAAGATTCAGACAGGAAAAATCGTTCTAAACAGGTTACAGTGTGTTTTTAAAAATGTATATAGGCATAAAAAAGAAAAAAATATGAATATAGATAGTCATTGAAAAAATAGTTTATGAATAATAACATAAAATCTTTAAAGAAAACAATAAAATAATATAAAAAGAGTAAGCCACATAAAGATGGAAAATGCACAGGGAACCTGAATCCTATATGGATAGTGTTGTATTATGTGGTGATATTTTGTTGTACTCTAATAAAATTTGCATGAAGATCAGAAGATAGAGCCAGCCACTAGATTAAACATAAAGGTCAGTGGTGGCACACACCTTTAATCCTAGTATTTGGGAAGCACACACACCATTAATCCCAGCACTAAGATAGTTGAGATAGGAAGTGAAATGTCTGGGCTGAGAAAGGCATATAAGGCATGAGGAAACAGGGACTATAGAGAGCCTTCCAGCTGAGGACTCAGAAGCATTCATTCAGAGGATTTGTGGAGTTGGTGAGGTAAGGAGTGGCTGTGGCTTGTTCCTTTGTCTCTCATCTTTCAGCATTTACCCAAATATCTGGCTCTGTGTTTTTTATTATAGGACCATTTAGGATTCATGCTACAGTATTAACTTTAAATTGTTTGATTGCTGATGAGCAAACAATAGCTGCTGAGAGACAATAGATTATAAAAACTACTAAATTAAACCAACCTATATATTTTTAAAATGTCTTAACTTCAAAATAGAAGTAAAAATATATGCTATTTTGGGAAATAAGTTATGCTTTAGTTACCCCAGAAAACAAGAGGTTGTGAATTCATCAAGGTTGATAGAGATCAGATTTGATTGGAGAAACAAACCCTGAAAATCCTGGCTACAGACATAAAGAAATAAAATTAGAAAAACTATAAGACAGGTGATGTATATTTTACCTACTCAAACATAAAACAAAAATCATCTTTTGCTGTCTTATGTACAATGCACAGCGCATGGTTGTGTTAATGGAGATATGTATGTTACTTTTGAAAGCTTATGTGTTTTCAGAGCAAGGGGACCAGACACCAATAAAAATGGGTGACTCAGGTAATCCAGACCCTCAGATTACCTGTTGCAATTTCCTCAGAGTTCTGCATCAGAACAGCTTCAAAGCTGCTGTCTGAAATGGCTCAGCCTCACAGACTATTCTAGACAGGACATTACCATTTTCCTAATTTTCAGGTCCCCCAAAGATTACAGCATCCCCAGACAACAGGAAGCAGTCTATAGAATAGAACATTCACATTTCTGAGAGATGGGTGTCATTCAGTGGGTTTTGTATATTTGTCATTGGTTAGGGGGTATGTTTACAAATTGTTATTGGTCATGGTCAGGAAAAAAGCTAAGCAATGGAGATTAGATTAGGAGTTCTCTTTCTGAAGGGAAAAAGATTATAATATAGAAAAATGGAATAAAAGGGTAAATTGTTAATTCTACTTTTGAACAACCACTAGTCTCAAATATTTTACATTGGTATGGATTTTTATATATTGATACAAATTTAAGGTTATTTTTGTTATTCGGTATATATGTTTCTACTCTTGTTTAATGCATTGTACCTATGCAGTTCATTTAAAAATGTAATGTAAAGTTCTAGTCCTTAAAAGCTACTTAGAATAATAAAGAAATATAGCTTAGTGGTTATTAATCTATAGTAATCAAACTTGTAGTCATGTTGGGTATGTTTTTAATGTCAAACATATACATTTTAAATAGATAGATGGTCTTCAAACACTTCAAATACCAACTGATTATGGCATTTAAAATATTTTGTTAACATAAGGTGTTTCATGACAGTGACACATATCTGATCCTGGTAGCAACAATTTATTTAAGAGAACATAATGGACATCAAAGAAACTCCTTATGAGTTTTCTTTAATTGTGGTAAGTTTAGCCATTGGGCAAAGAAACTATTCTTGCCTTGACTGCTGACAGTATGCTGTACAAACTGGACAAACAGGACACAAAGGAAAAAGACTGTCAAACTTTGCCAAGATAAGGCGGGACAGTCCTTCAAAACTTCTGCTTCATAGAATGTCTGCTAGACATTGTGCAGGACACACAGTAAAATGACTGTTTAACTTTTCCAAAACATGGTCAGGACAGTCCTTCAAAATTCTGACTTTACAGAAAAGTCTGTCAGATGGATGCCCCAACTTTTCAGAGGAAGCTTTTGGCAACTGTCCAGGAAGCCGAATGTCTCTGTCATTTCTTACATTTGAAAGTGGCTTGCATTGAAATTCCTATTAATTCAGGTAATATTTTTTTTCCTTCTGGAATCTTTGAACACCAGATAATTAAAGTCATACTTTCTTTAGTTATTATAGAAAGTAAATTAAGTAAAAAACACTGAACTCACAAAGATATGATAATTAATGGAGTATTTTCTTTGAATCTGCTAAATACAAATGGAAAGGTCATTGTAAATGTAATCCTTACTTGATAATTGTTCTTATTGTATATAGTTTTACTAGGTTAGAATTAAAATGTTTCCTTTTTATTGAGGCAAAAAGGGGGGATGTTATGGAATGTTCTTTCTGTTCACTATGACAATGTGTTATTCAGATGGTTTAATATAAATTGAATGGCCAAGAGATAGACAGGATTTCCAGTCACAGATGATGCTGGGAAGAAGGACAGAATCATGAGGAGACTTGAGGGAAGCATGGCATGTAGTAGATGAAATAACAAACCATGAGCCAGGTAGTAGCATGAAAATTAATAGAAATGGGTTAATTTAAGTTATGAGATAGTTAGAAACAAGCCTAAGTTACCATCTGAGTTTTTATAATTAATAATGTCTCCATGTCATTATTGGAGAGTCAGGGTCCTGATAAAAAAGTCCAACTACAATTCAGGGTTCCTCCATCAAGTAACCTGTCTCCTGTCTAATCTCCTTGAGCCTTTCTCATTGACTCATTTTTCTTCTTTCATAGTCTCTATTTTCAGTTTTACCTACTCAGTTTAAGAGCTCCCTCCCTTCTGCTCTTTACAAATTAATAGTCATCTCTCCCAATAACTTTGGCTATTAAGTCAGATGTATCATATTCACCGTTTCAAAATAACTTTCACTGGGATTTATTTAATGAATATCTACATTTAAGCTCTATTGTTCAAATCACGTAACAGTGACCTCAAAATGTGATCTTCAGCATCTTAACAGACCTGATGACACATTACTTGAGCTATGATACAGGATATAACAAATATGACTTCAAGACATTTCTCAAGGGCACTTGCTTGTATTAGTTCACATTTACCTAATAAAAAACTACAGGTCCATTTATTACAGCCATAATGAAAGTAGACTCTTAGTTCAGTTGCAAGATAAGAATTTTTGTCTGGATTAAAGTTGAACTTTATGTTTTTTTAACCACAAATTCCAAATGGGATATGCCTCTCATCTAAACAGAAAACCAAATATTTGACTAAGTCATATGTGTACAACTTTATATTATTAAGGGTTTCTAATGCTATGAAGAGATATTATGACCACAGGAACTCTTATAGAAGTAAGCATTTAATTGGGCCTGTATTAGAGTTCAGAGGTTTAGTGTAGATAAATTTCTAAATGGTCTTATTAAACAAGAAACACAGAGCCAAATATAGAGCTGCAAGCTGTAGAGATCAGAGTAATAGCCACCAACTAACCTTAACTTGCCATAGCTTCCCAAGAGAATCCCTCCCTGCCTAACCCGTGCCCTTACTGCCTTCCTGTTCTGCCTTGTCATTGGCTCTAAGCCCAGCCACATCACTCCCTTGTCACTGCCTGTCTATACAGTCCTCCAGGTCTTGATAGTTGGTACTGGGATTAAAGGCATGTGTCACCACACTAGGCTGTGTCCTTGAATGCACAGAGACTCTGCCTGCCATGTGATTAGATTAAGGGCATGTGCTGCCACCACATAACTTCTGTTTATGGCTATGACCTCTAATCTCCAGGCAAACTTCATTTATTAACATACAAATAAAAAAGCACTTTTTAGCACAAATGAAATACCACCACAGTTTAGTCCATTGTTATCATGGCAGGAAGCCTGGCAGCCTGAAAACAGACATGGTGCTGGAGAGGTAGGTGAGAATTTGCAGGCAGCAGGAAGAGAGAGTGATGGAGGGCCCAGTTTGAGTATCTGAAACCTCAAAGCCCTCCCCCAGTGGCACACTTCCTCCAACAAGGGCACACCACTCCAATAAGCCCACACTTCCTTATAGTGTTGTTTTCTATGAGCCTGCAAGGGCCATTTTCATTCGAACCATCACATACTACTCCCTGGCCCCCATAGGCTAGTAGCCATATCATAATTCCAAGCTGCATTCAGTCTAACTTGAAAAGTTCCCATATTCTATCAAAGTCTCAACAACATTTAAAAGTTCAAAGTTTCTTGAGACTCATGGCAAACTCCTAACTGTAATTCTCTGTTAAATCAAAATCAAAAAGTAAGCCGGCGGTGGTGGCGCACGCCTTTAATCCCAGCACTCGGGAGGCAGAGCCAGGCAGATCTCTGTGAGTTCGAGGCCAGTCTGGGCTACCAAGTGAGCTCCAGGAAAGGCGCAAAGCTACGCAGAGAAACCCTGTCTCGAAAAACCAAAAAAAAAAAAAAAAAAAAAAAAAAAAAAAAAAAAAATCAAAAAGTAGATCACATACTTCTCACATACAAAAACACAGGCTATACACATTACTGTTCCAAAGGGGAAGAAAGAGAACATATTGAGGAAATGCTGGACCAAAACAAGACTAGAAACCAGCTGGGAAGTCTCCAAACTCTGCATCTCCTTGTCTGGTGTTAAAGTGCTCTTCAGATCTCCAACTCCTTTCAGTTTTATTGACTAAAACACACTTTTTTCTTGTGGGCTCTTCTACTCCCCCATTAGGAGCTTTCCTCAGCAGGTATCTCATGGCTCTAGAATCTCCAACATTTTGAAGTCTCCAAGGCAACTCAGGCTTCATCTTCACAGCTTCACACAATGGCCTCTCTAAGCCTCCATTCAGAGACACCCCTGATACATGCCTCATCTCAGTGGCTTTCCTTAGCCATGTGGGGAGATTCCACAACCCCTCTCTTATGTCCTTTACTCTAAAGTAGGACCACATATCAAAAGCTGCCAAGGTCTATGGGTTACTGAGCTGAAACATGACCCTCTCATCTATTACATACATCATCACCATCTTTCTGTTTTTCTGATGATTTCATTCAGTGACAAAACTTGGCTTTCCAGTAACCTCCTCCATAGTCCAGGCTGGCCTTGAACTCAGAGATCCACATGTCTCTATCTCCTGACTGCTCAGAATAAGACATTTGCCACTATACCTGAACCTATGCTATCCTTTAATTTTTTTTTCCAAATTTAGAAGCTTAGCTGGTTGGGTCTTGCTCTGAGGTCACCCTTCCTGTTATTCCATTTAGCATCAAACTTCTTGAAATCTTTCCCTGATGCTCCTTTTCTCCTCAAACTGTATATTTTGTATATTTTTCTTGCCCAGCATACTCTTTTCATTATAGAGCTATATGAATCTGGCCACTAATAACAAAGAAACACATTCAATGCTAGGTTGTTTTGACATGTGTTCTACAATAACTATTAACACATAACTCTTCAACTATCCTCTGGCAGATTTTTTAGACAAGGGCAGAAAGCAGCCACATTCTTACCCAAAATACCATAAGAACATTTGCTAGGCCGCATATTAATATTCTTTTCCTCTGAAACTTCTTGAGCTGGTCTCCCACAGGTCAAATCACTGTTAGCACCAAATGGCTTACATTCTTCTACTAGTATGACCCATTAAGCATTCCCTTGCTTTCCTAACCCAAAGTACTGAAGTCCACATTCCTATAAACAAAAATATGGTCCCACATCTTACACCAACTTCTGGTACCTACCCCAGTCTCTAGTACCAACTTTTGGCTTAGTTAGGTTTTCTGTTGCTTCTAAACAGACATCATGACCACAGAAATTCTTATGAAGGAAAGCATTTAATTGTAACTGGCTTAATGTTCAGAGGTTTAGTCCATTAATATCATGGTGGGAAGCATGGTAGCACACAGGCAGACATGGTGCTGGAGAGGTAGCTTAGAGTTCTACATTCAGATTGGCAGGCAGCATGGAGAATGACACTGTGCCTGACTTAAACATCTGAAAACTCAAAGTCCACCCCCAGTCACACACGTTTTCCAACAAGACCACACCCCCTAATAGTGCCTCTCCCTATAAGTCTATGGGGGCCATTTTCTTTCTAATTACCACAAGAAGATTGAGGTTGACATTCAAAACTTTTAAATAAAAGTTATATCTTACTTTATTCTTATTTCTAGTATTAAAATAGGAGCAACCAAAAAGTTCTATAAATGTCAGTTTAAAAATAACTTATTTGTTCTTTGAACATGTCATACATGTTACAATTTACCTTGACCATATCTAACCCTCACTCTTATCCCCTTAGGGTCCTTCTGGCCTCCTCAATGTATCTCCCATCCAAACTTCATTTTTTAAAATAATCTACTGAGCCAAATAAAAGTTGTCCATCTCCTCATGGATGCTGGGTCATCCAATTTGGCATTTGTACAGTACCCAAATAAGAGTGATTCTCTCTTCTCTGGAAATCATCAAGTTCCATTAGCTGTTCAATTAGAGATGGTAACTCAGTAGTAACTTCCCCATACATCATGTTGGAATTTTTTGCTGGCTTGATGCTATGAAGGTATTGTGCAGGTAACTGCAATTCCAGAGGATTCATGTGTGTGCTACATCCATATATCATGTACAGAGGACAAGATTTTATAGTACTTTTCTCCATTCTCTGGTTCTTATATTCTTTCAGCCCCCTTTTCGGAGATATTCCTTGAGCTTTGAGGTAGGGAGAAAATCGATAAATATCTCATCTATGTTTTAGAAGTCAGTCAATTATTCTTAGCAGTTTGAACAGTGGTAAATCTCTTGATTAACAATTTTCCAAAGCAAAAACAAGAAGGCAGTTTGGCAATATGACCATTTAACCAAAAGAGTTCCCTCCTACAACTTAGGAACCCCCTAGCCACAGTTATCTGTCAGGTTACCATATAAGGTAAGAATTTTCTCCTATGGAGCAAGCCCCAAATACAGCCCAAAAGTACCTGGCTATACCCCAAATAGTCATACAACTATTGCACATATGGTACCTCTTACATAGTGGGTCAGTGGTGTAGCATGCATGGTTAGGGACACGTTATGACTTTCAGTGTCTTTTCTCCTCAAGCAGGCTACATAACACCATCCAGAACTATTAAAGGTAGCCAGGAGGAAGATTTCTGGTTAGTTCGAGATTGATTTTTCTCTACGTACATTAACAAAAATGTATTTTGTTTTCAACAATAGGGTCTTACCAACTACTTCTGAAAGACCACCAAGAGTAATGGCAATAGCTTTTGTTGTTTTGAGTGTTACTAAGATTTCCCTCACAAATAATTTACAAGGAATTAACCTGTGCCTGACACATATTTTCATGTAATAAGCCATGTTTTCTATGACCAGTGCTGTCGATCCATGCAGCGTATCTCTGTCCAAACGCTGTTTCTTTATAGTCTTTGGATAGCTGAAAAAGTATTCCATGATGTGCTTATGTTACATATTCCTCATCTATCCATCCATGATAGATTCCTGGGTTGACTGCATGTCTTGTTTATTTAAACTACTGCTATAATAAAAATGAGAAGTAAAAATTTTTCTTCAACATGCTAATTTTAATTCCTTTGAGCATATGTCAAGCAGGAAGATTGCTTGGACCAGGTATGCTAGTTCTATTTCTAGTTGTATTGTATCTTTTGAGGAGCCCCCATATTGTTTTGTACAGTGAAGATAAAGATTGCCATTCTTCCTTAAATAATTTATGAGAGTCATTTGAGATTTCCTACTCTTCTCCATCTTTCATAGCATTTTGTTCCTTTCTGCCTCCTTGGTTAGAACCATGCCAACTGTTGGGAGATGATATTTTATAGTGGTTTTTATTTAACTACCTCTCTGTCTTGGGAAGCAGAAAATTTGACCATATGTGAACAATAATCATTAACCATTCCTTTTCCTTTTCCTTGCAGGTCTCTTACAAATAAGCAGGCATTCCTTCCCTAAGTGTTTTCACTGCAGCATCTTTTCCCACTCTAAGCAGCCATTAGCCCCATGAAAAATTCACACTGACTTTGAGTTCTTCCAAGTGAAGAAATCATGAAAGTAGCCTAAACATTAGCAATTCAGCATTTTTCATGATGAAAAACTCCTTCATCCAAGAAAATTTAGGAGGCAGCAGAATGTCTGTCCTTGTGGCTAATTCTGCAGCAATCTCTCATTCACCCTGCTGAAGTCTGGCAGCTTTGTCAGGAGCCAGCTGAGTCTAGAAGAGAAGGGAATTCATCCAGGCAGACTATACACGGTTCTACTCTTGCATCCCTCCCTGATCATTCACACCCTACAATCAATCCTTGCTACTACTGCCCATGTGATGCCACCTAGCCTGTATTGGTATTCTTTCGACCTTGTCAGTCCCCTCTTAGATTTATGATTTATTTAGGATTGGATTACATCAAGGCTCAAGGCCAAGGTTCTATAATCTGTCAACATCTCCACCATGGCCAAACACAAACATTTGTTTTAGCTGCATCAGCATCCTTAAAACCTGTGTGAAGGATATCTATTGTTAATTGCTTCAGCAAATGTATTGTGTCTCTGTGTGTGAGTGAGTGAGTGTGTCTGTGTATGTGTGTGTGTGTGTGTGTTCTGCAGCAATTGCATCCACTTTACCTCCTTCCCTATTCTAAACAAAAGCACTGACTTCATCAAGTGATAGATATCCATAATTTAACAGAATAGTGGCAACTCTAAGTTGCACTGCTGAAATACATCACACCCAGAGTTGCTTTGCTATTTGTTTTTGTGCTGAATAGCAGCAATGGTTTTAAGTTATGGGTCTCACACATGTATAAAGAGGAAGAAAGAGGTGTATGTAATTGTCACTGATATTGATGATGGTTTCTTGCCTGCTAAGTAAAATCTAAAGCAGTGAAATTGATGCTTCTTCCCTAAGCAGCATTTACATCCTTGGTACTTGTTCTTTATTGTTAATAAGACTGAAAATGGCTCGTCAAGGTTTAAAAAAGCAAATATGACTTCAGCATAACTGTAATATTTCATTAAACAAGAATATTTCTGTTCCACTTTGTGGATGAGGAAACTGGTTCAGAAAAGTAAAGTGGTAATCCTAGCATAAGTGTGAGGGTTTGGATGGGATACATCCTCTGTGGGTTCAGGTGTTTGAATACTTGATCCCTAGTTGGTGGTGCTATATGGAGAGGTTATTGAACATTTAGTGGGTGGAGGGGGGCTTGCTGGTGGAAATACGTCACTAGTAGTACTCTTTGAGAGCTTAGAGCCTCACCCTACTTACAGTTCATCCTCTGCTTTCTGTGGTTGAAGACACAATTTCTGAGCTTCCAGATCTGGCTGCTTGCAGACATACCTTTCCCACCCTTACAGACTCTAACCCTCTGGAACTGTAAGCAAAAATTCTCTTTTCTCCATCAGTTTCTATTGTCATTGTGTTTTACTATGCAACAAAAAAAAATAGCAAATACACTAAATGTGGAAGAGATGCTGAAGACTGGATTTCAAATTTCAAGCTATTCTTTCTGCTCTATCATTCTTATTTCTTTTAAGAAGAGATCCATGTGAAGCAAAGATCTAACACATTAATTTAAAACTGACTTCCTGAAGGGCATGTGTGGTATATTTTTATGAGATACAGCTCTTTTAAGCTATACAAATATATAAGTATGATGGGTTAAATAATAGATATTTTTGAGGAACTGGGACATGGTTAGGCACTGAAGAAATAAATCAAGCAACAAATGATATGAAAAATGAGATGCATTGAGGAGATATATCATCCAGTCAAGCTTAGCTGTTAACTCTTAATGCTATTTTATCTCTAATTCTAAGATTCTTTGCGTATAAGATGGAGGTATTGTTGAGATGATTTCTGTGTTGAAAAGCTTGTATCCATCTCTAAATTCATCTCAAGTGCACTCTGCCCACTTAACCTTCAGCTTAACATGGTGATGAGACAGGAAAAAAAAAGAATGATGCTGCTTTGTCCAGCATCAGATAAATAATTAAGGAGCATGAGGTCTCAGAAATAGACACAGTGAAACAAAGCAATGGGAGACAGCATTTATGCATTACTTTGCAAGGCTCAAACAATTTTATTGAACAAAAGCAACAAGTTCAAAAACTAGTGGGAAAATATACTATGAGACCCACCTAAGCTAGAGGAAAAATACCAAGAAAAAACTGAAAATGGAAGGGAAATAGAAGTCCACATTGGATGGATAGAGCAGAAAAATTGTATCTGAGTAGAGTCAAAGAAAGAATTGAAACATTTCCTTTCAAACACTTCCTGTTGAATTCATGGTCCACAGCATTCTGATTTTTTTATAAACCTTTAAAGACGAACCAATATTAGATACAAAGGAGATAAAATTGACTAACCCCAATGTATCAAAAATAAAACTTTTAAAATTCATAGAAAGAAAGGAGCTAAAGAAGAGGAGTGAAAATAATGAAATTCAAGCTATAGTAAAACACTGAAAAGTAGAATAAGAAATTAAATACAATCATTTCTAGTTGAATTAACTAAATTAATATAGAGGACCAACCCCACTCCCATGAAGTGATACTACAAGAAGACATTCATGACCACACTGGAATTACACTCACAATTTTTGGTTTCCATTCCAACATTATTTTTTTAACTCTATGAAATTTATCAAAGAAAAACAGAATTAAGATGACAAAGGAGGAGTAAAAGTAAGGAGAGTATTGAGGGGAAAATACAGAAATATGCCAGCGGGATTTTCTGCTAAACCCTGAGGTCTCATGCAGTTCATTCTAAGGGACCAGCCACCAAAACTCTAAGGTATGTATGGCTTCATCTTGGTTTCAGTTGAACTCCTATGTCTTTTGATAACTGAAAGAGAGAAACATCACCAAATTTGGACATACAGTCATACCTATCTCCTTTTATCTGCAGTGGATCCCCAGTTTGGAAAGATTTCTGTGAGCAGACACTTCAGTCAATCTCTTCACCGGGATTAAGCTAGTTTTCAGTGGATGATGGCCTAGATCAGTTCTTGTTGTACTCTTAGGTTACTTCCAGTGACTAAGAAGTATTCAGCAGAACCTGGACTGGTAGCATACTCCTACATTCTAGCTCTTGCAATTTAAGCAGAGAAGATCATGAATTTGAGGTGAGCCTGGGAAATATAGCTAGTTCTTACCATTCTGGACTATATCTAGCCTATATAACAAGACTTGTCTCAAACACACACATAAATACACACACACACACACACACACACACACACACACACACACACACACACAGTAAGGGAAGAGGGTATTGAACCATTTCTTCTTGTTCACTTGCAGAGAGTCTGAGTTAAGATCCCAGCACCCACATAATAGCTCACTATCTGTTAATGGGATCTGATGCCTTCTTATTGCCTCCAAGGACACTATATACGTGCAGGCAAAAGGCACATACACACAAAAATAAATATTAAAACAAATTTAAAAATTATTAGACAAGTACTGTTTACATAATTATTCTTTTATATTCATTTCACATACCAACCACAGAACCCCACCTAATACCCCCACCTGCTCCCCCGCAATCCTCATCCCCTCCTCCAACAGGGTAAGTTCTCCCATAGGGAGGACAGCTAAGCCTGGAACATTCAGGTGAGGCAGGACTAAGCACTTCCCTGCTTTATCGGGGTGAGAAAGATGTCCAGCCACAGGATAGATCCTGATCACACTGCCAGGGGCCCCTCAAACAGATCCAACTACACAACTGTCTTCCATATGCAGAGGGTCTAGTCTGGTCCTTTTCTGATGTACCTAAAAGTGAAAAATCTCAGGGTTACAAAAGAGTGAAACTCCAAGTAATCTTATGAAAATCCATCTCTGGTTTCCCCAGATAGATGCAACAGGAACATCGCTTAACCAAGTAAATGATAATTTACTCTCACAGTGGAAATATTACATATTTTGAGGAAGTTTTTATATGTCTAAATTCATGCAATTCTTCCTTTTGGGATCAGACCTTTCCAGAGATGGCAGTGTCTCCAGAGAACACCCTCACCAAAAATCACCAAAGCCTCTGGAAGATGTTGCCTGGAGAGATACAAACACACACTGGAAGGGAGTAGGGAGTTTAAGCACAATGTGTTTACACCTTAAATTGAAGATGATGTGATCCATTTAGAGTCACTTAACCCTATTGCTCTTCAGTTTGAACCTAAAATATAACATGGGCTAGTCAGGAAGCAGAAACACAGAGGATGAATTCATTATTTTCCTAGGATGGCTTTGGTCCTAGTGGAGTATAGCAAGCTTTTTCATGAAGCAGTCCCTAGGCTTAAATTAGATCTGTATTTCTTATAATATACACAGTAAAAGAGAAAGATCGGAATTTTTAAGAGTAAGAGTGATGCAGAATTGTTTCCATCCATGGGGTTTCTTTGCCTCCAGTTTGGGCTGAAACTATCAGGTCCTGGACAAGAGCTGTCAGCCTCCTGACCTATCATGTTAACATTAGTTGCCACTTTCTACCCTAAGGAAATCTGCATAGAACCACTTACCTCCAAAACTAATTTTTGCAGATGAGTGGAGCCACATACAATTGCAGATAACAGATAGTCAAAACTCCCCATCCTCTGCCTCAGCATTCACTATAAATCTCCCATTAAAATGTCCTTGGTTTTATCTGCTTGTCAATTTGATAGTGGTTCTAATAATCAATTTTCAACATACTGTTAGTATACACTAAGTTTAAAACTATGAATATCTTTAACTCAATAAGTATACCATAATTATTGCAGTAGAAGGGTAAACAAAATGTTTTAAAAATACCAATTATGGGACTGTTGGTTTTTATTAGAAAGTCCTAGTAGGACTGAAAATATTTTATCTTTGTTCTGCCTCTGAACAGATTCTGAGAGGAAACTGCCTAGGCAGTCTAGAATAAGAAGAAACATCTCATTGGATGAGAGTTTGGAAAAATGACTGGAGTTCCTAGGATATGCAGTTGTCTTGGAGATGTTGCCTGATGTGATTTAAGAACACAGACGGGGCATTGTAATTTAAAAAGAGGATATTCTTCCTTTAAACCCTTCCAAAGCTCCCCTTTTTCCTTAAGACAGTAGGTCAAACTTTTCAGCCCAACTTGGAAGGTTTCCGAGATTTTATTCCATGCTTCTCTGTCTACACTCATCTCATACTTCATTTCCTTTCCTGACATTTAGCATGCTTTGCTTCTCAAAAGTGCTTTGTGTTCTTGCAATATCTTCTTTACAATATTGTTGCTCTACTACAAAAACTACTCCCGAGTTAACCTATTAATATTTTCTTTTCCTTATATTTAAACATAAATATCATCTTCTAGAATGAATATTTATAACTTCAGACCAGGCTACTATTCATCAAACTCTTCTTTTTGTAGCATGCATTTTTTTCCCCATAAAAACAACCTTTTCAGAGTTCTGTGCTCACTAACCTAAAATCAACAGCCTTATTTCCATTTTCCATTACACCCTTATTCCTGAATTTTCTTTCTTTTCTAGCATCCAATGAGTTTCAAATAATACTGACTGGAATAGAAGGCAGGGAAAATTTGTAAAGAATCTTGATATTATCCAACATGTGACTACAACATTATATATATATATATACACACACACACATACACATATATACACACATATATACATATATACATATATATATATGTATATATATATATAGAGAGAGAGAGAGAAGGAAAGCAATATCAAAGCTAAACTATAGTGAGCTATTGGTTGCTGAACTTTAGCTTTAGATGTATAGTTTAGATATTAAATGTTGCTCTATGAGAAAAGGGCTAATGCTTTGAACTCTTTGTGTATCATATCTAAGAAACCATATTAATCACATTCCCATGGACAAGAATACATGCTTGTTATTTCTTATTGTTTCTAGTGTAGAAAACGACTGCTTTGGCTTCCCTACCTTATCCCCATCCAAATGATGAGAAACACACTCAGTCTAATGAAGCAAGGATGATGGAAAAGGAAGAAAACTCTTTCTTCAATCACTTGCAAAATCTCCTCTGTGCTTTGATTTGTTTTTAGAGAACACTTTAGCTCAACAAACACTTGCAAACTACCCAGTTGCAAGGTAAAATGAAAAGCCCACAGGCATTAATTATATATAGAGATATTAAAAAAGAAGCTACTGCTTAATTATTGTTTGCAAATCTTGGTATTTAAATTGACTTATTTGCAAATGCCTGTTTAGAAATTGACTTTGTAATTATACAGTCAGTGCAGGGATGTCTCAGGCCCTGGAGGAGTCTCTAACGAGGAATGATAATGTAACAGCCAGAGTGAGACATCCTGAGCTGCATTTTAATAACTAGAGGCAGTTGGCAGAGGCCTGAGATGCTTAATGGAAAATCCCCATCCTGTGAAGGAATCAGGGTCTTTTGTCATGGGAAGGACTTATCAGAGGGTGTATGAGGGGGAAGGTAACATGGAATTCTAAGAATGTGATTGGTAGGATTATGGGTAATTAGAGCGAGGAATACAGTGTGCTGCTATGCTGTTTGCTGTTTCTATGGACAAGTCTCACTGTAGTCAGCTATGGATAAAGGCCTCAGGAGGTCCCATTCTTCATGACATGTACTTCCTGATTGTTGTGATTTATATGTGATTTATCCCCCATAGGCTCAAGCTGATAACATTATTTAAAAAGCTTTTAGATCTTTAGAAAGTGGAGTCTTGATGAAGGATGTGGGTCAGTGGGGACAGAACTAGAAGTTTCCTAAACCTGGCTCACTTGTTGTTCACTCTCAGCTTTCAGAGGGCAGACACAATATGACTAGCCACCATGATGAATATATCTTCTTGAACTGCAGGATATAACAAACTTTTCATTTCTTAAATTGCTTCACTCAAGTATTTTGTCACATAAAAAGCAACCATTAATATATTTGTTAAAAAATAATCAAATATACCATGGAATTATTTTTAAGGATTGAATCAATTCACACATTGAAGTTTTTGTGCCCATCACTTCAGTTTGAGACATTGTTTGGAAATAAGGTCATTGTTAATTTTATTGGTTAAGATGTGTTCATGCTGAATCTGACTTGATCTTTAATTCAGTATAACTAATTTCCTTATAAATAAAAGAAATGTGGACACAGGTAAACACACATAGAGAGACTGTTATGTGAGGATGAAAGCTGAGATCAGAGTAATCCTTTCACAAGCCATGAAATGCAAAAGAAAGCTACTAACTATAAGTTAAGTGAAATATTGGGAACTGTCTTCTCTACATCTCTCAGAAGAAACCAAGCATCAAACACAGAACACATGAATCTCAGACTTTCATTTTCTTGGACTTTGAGAAATGCATGTCTATTTATATTACCCCATCTGTAGTATTTTGTACACTTAGGAGAACTATAAAATTTGGTAGCATTTTCTACCTGTACAACGATATGGAGACAAGCCAAACTGGATGAGCAATGGCTTACTCCATCATAGTAGGTTAATTAAACTGGACTTTAAAATTATCTAGAATGATCAGTGGTTCTTAAACAAGAATATATATTTTTAATCACTTGGAGAGTTTTGAAAAAGCCAGTGCCTATTATTGTCCTCAGAGATTTCACTTCAATTAATTTGAGATGCCTCCTGTGACTCTGCTTTCTAAAGAAGCCCAGAGGAGTACAATTTGTAGCCATAGTTAGGAACCTGTCTTCTAGTTCCCTCATTTAGCAAAAAAGATAATTAAGGGTCAGGGAGGTGAAGGAATAACTGCCTGAGGCCACATAGCTAATATTACAAGCAGAAGAAATGAAAGGCAGTTCAGATGCCCTCTTATGAACTGTTCTACACATTCTATTTAGGTTTTGGCTCAATGTAGAATGCAAATACCAATGCATCTTTCCTTGAATCACTTTTTCTTCTAGATAAGTGTTGACTTTGTTTACTGAGATTAATGGAATGTTGCTAACTTCCACATGTGCATGGAGAGTTTAGAAAATTATTCCATATATTCTTCTGTCTAATTCAAACTTCATGAGATTAAGTAAAACAAACATGTTTCTGCCTTTTAAAGACTGATAAGTACAAAGAATTGAAAAACTGATCCAAATCCACACTGTGAGGTAAATCAGAAACAGGGCTCCAAACTTTGCTCTTTGGAAGCTACTCAACTCTTATTTTTAACACTTGTCTTTTGAGAGTTAAGTTAAGCTCTCTTGGTCTGATTTTTTTGTTCAAAGTCTTTCTAAATGCTCTTCATCACTTCCAGGGTATTAGAAAAATGAGAACCGATATACTTGATAGTACCATGAGCACATAGTCTATTTGGTAACAAAAGATCAAATTATTGAAATAACTGAATCTTTGATGAACTATAGATAATCAAAATCTGAATGACACTGACCATCTTGACGCAAGAAGAGTTGATTCTCAAGGAAGAATGAGTTTTTAAGTTTGTATCCAAAGATCTAGGTCTCATATCTTGCTCTGAGTTAGCCTCTCTGACTCTCACGGACTCATCACCATTATCATAGCATACTGGCATCAGATTATAGCTACTAATAAACTAATAAATTTATGAAGCTTATTCTTACCTCTAAGCCTCAATTCCATTTGCACAAAGTTTTCACAACAAACTTTTCTGCCATCAAGATTTAGTTCCAAGACTCATGATTAGTTTCCTTTCCACTATGAAGTAAACAGAGAACTATTTAGAAGTTAAGTCCTTTAAGCTTTAATTCCTCAAACTGTAGAATAAAACATTTATATAATGTTTTATAATATAATGAAGTAGAGACCATATAGATAAAATTTCTCATATAACTTGGGCCCCCAGCAACTAAGAGTAACTAAAACCAATGGATTCTGGACATCAACTTTTATGTTTATATGGCTAATTACCTTATTTGCTCTTATTCACAAACTCTATCTTTAACTTGACCATTTTGACTTCCTCTAGTGAACTATTTTACCTTTGTACATCTTTTCTCCTTTTATAAACCTGTTTTACATATCTATTTTTATAAACCCTTCTGGTGACTTAAACTTTGCCCACCACTGAGTGTTTTTCTCTTCTACTTTTATTATTTTAGAATACCAATTAGAACTTCATTTCTTATTATACTACGATACTTCCTTTCCACTTACACAAGACAAGCTTCTTAGTCTTTGTCTTTGGTGATGATTAGGGGTGGCTGTTAAAACAGGATCTTACTATATAGATTAATCCAGATTCAAACATGCATTTCTCTTGCCTCAATCCTTTCAAGATTTCAGGCCATTCCCAGCTAGCACACCCTGATCTTGATGTTAACTAGATCCAGGTTTAGTTATTTTCAAAGGGGTAGAACACAGATGAAACAATACTAAAAAAAATCTGAAGCTCTTTAGAAGGAAGAATTAATTTCAAAGGCAAAAAACAAATTAAAGATGTCATAACTCATAATGAAAAGTCACATGCCCATAATGTCACTCTGGTAATCTTTGTTAAACATGAGACAGATGCCTGTTGGCCCCTTTTGATAGTTACCACTCTCCTGCTAAAAAGCCTTTTGTTCTTACCTTCTTTTTTACTTTTGAACCAACAGGCTAATGGGATTCAAGAAGGTGTGTGTAGTGGTTTGAAAGGAAATGCCCCCACAAAAGGAGTGGCACTATTAGGAGCTATGGCCTTGTTAGAGGAAATGTGTTACCATGGAGGAAGGCTTTGCAGTGTCTTTTGCTCATGCTTTCTCATGGTGACAGTCAGTTTACTTCCTGTTGCCTACAATGTGTAGCACTTTCAGCTCCAACAAACACATCTTCCTGCACACTGCCATGCTCCCCATCATAATGACAATAGATTGAACCTCTAAAACTGTAAGCAAGCCACCCCAATTAAATGTTTTCTTTATAAGAGTTGCCATGGCCATGGTGTCTTTTCACAGCAAACTAAGACAGAAGTTGGTACCAGGGACTGGGGTAATGTTGTGATAGGCCTGACCATGTGTTCGTTTTGAGGAATTTAGACTTTAGTGCTTTGGGATATGAAAGCAGTGGAATGTCTTAAGTACTGCTTAATGAGTCATACTAGTAAGAGAATGGAAGAGAGAGTTGCTAAGAGCTATTTGAAATATGGGAGAAGGGGCACACTCAAGAGGTTTCAGGGAAGAAAAATTTAAGTATGTTGCCTAAAGATCATTCTTGTGATATTTTGGTAAAGAAATTAGCTGCATTTTGCCCTGTCTGATTCGTCTTCCTGAGGCTAAAGTGAAGAGTTTTGGATTAATTCCATTGGTAGGAGAATTCTAAAAATAGCCTAGGGTAGACTCTGTCATGTGTATATTAGTGGTAATTAAATAATGTTATAATGAAAAGGTGCAAGATGAGCACAATAAATCACTGAAAAAATAATTTTGAGGAGAAAAGGAGCAATGGGAAGTAGAATAAAGTTTTCTTTTTTCAAGGAGATAAATAGATTAAGAAATGGAATAAAGGGAATGGTTGTGGCAGGGTCCTGTGCTGTTTTTCCCTTTTGGGGAAAAGTATGGAGTAGGTGCAGACTCAATGACACAGACTCTGGGAGAATTTTGAAACAACAAGCTCAGGTTATTCAGGAAGAGGAAAGCCTTATATACCCTCTACCTAGCTCCAGGGGGAGGTCTGAAGAATATGTATGCATCTGCTTGCATGACATGGCTGCCTCTCATTGGTCAAGGTCATCTCCAGATCATGTCTCAGCTGCTGTTGCTAAGGCTCTTAGGCAGACCCAGGTTGGCTCTCAAAAAGTATTGTAATACTGGTTTGGGCTGTCTGGTCCTCACATCTGTTAGGGATGAGTCATCCCACAAATGGTGACCTCAGGACAAGATCCCACCCAGATAAATTTCCAACTAGTGAAAAAGAACTAAAGAAAAGGTTAGAGCTGGGTGTGGTGGGGCACATATTTAATTGCAGCACTGGGAAGACAGAAGCTGGTGGATCTCTGAGTTTGAGGCCACCCTGGTCTACAGAGCAAATTGAAGGACAGTCAAACATAGGCAGTGGAGAAAAATAAAAAGCTGGTAAAGATGTAATTAAACAAAGAGGGCATGTTCCAGCCCCAGCAAGCACGAGAAATATTGGCAGCTTCAGGTATGTGTTTCTGATGTTGGTGTTAAGAATAGAAAAAAGGAGTTATGGAATAAAGCCACTGAGGCCAGCCATGTGTCAGAGGTGCCCTTGCATGAAAGCCTAGTAGACAGGCCACTATATGAACCTTTGAAGATGAAGCCTGTACTACCTTAGAGAACCCAAAATGTTAGATGTTGCTGGGGGGCTTCTCTCCAGGTTCCACCAAGCCCCGCAGTCCCACAATCCACATATAAAATAATCACTCAGATGCTTATATTACTTATAAACTGTATGGCCATGGCAGGCTTCTTGCTAACTGTTCTTATATCTTAAATTAACCTATTTCTATAAATCTATACCTTGCCATGTTACTTGTGGCTTACCGGCATCTTTACATGCTGCTTGTCCTGGTGGTAGCTGCAGTGTCTCTCCCTCCTTCTTCCTGTTTCCCCAATTCTCCAAACAGGAGATCCCAGCTAGATCAAGAACAGAGAGGGAAAACAAGGAATAGGAGACCATGGTAAATGAAGACCACATGAGAAATGAAGAAACAAAGTGCTAAAGAGGCCCACAGAAATCCACAAAGATACTCCCACAAAAGACTACTGGCAATGGCCGAGAGACAGCCGGGACTGACCTACTCTGAAATACCCTAATAGTTGTGCCAGAAACCCCATCCAAGGACTGAGGAATCTGGATGCAGACATCCACGGCTAGGCCCTGGTTGGAGAGCTGGGAGTCTAATTAGCGAGAAAGAGGAGGGTTTATATGATCGAGAACTGTTGAAACCAAGGTTGGATAAAGCACAGGGACAAATAGCCAAACGAATGGAAACACATGAACTATGAACCAAAGGCTGAGGGGCCCCCAACTGGATTAGACCCTCTGAATAGGTGAGACAGTTGATTGGCTTGATCTGTTTGGGAGGCATCTAGGCAGTGATACCAGGTCCTGGGCTCTTTGCATGAGTTAGCTGTTTGAAACCTGGAACTTATGCAGGGACACTTGGCTCAATCTGGGAGGAGGGGACTGGACCTGCCTGGACTGAGTCTACCAGGTCAATCTCAGTCCTTGGGGGAGGCCTTGCTCTGGATGAGGTGGGAATAGGATGTGGGCTGGGGGGGAAGGGGAGGGGGGCAGGAAGGGGGAGAACAAGGGAATCTGTGGCTGTTATGTAGAACTGAATAGTATTGTAAAATAAAATAATAATAATAATAATAATAATAATAATAATAATAATAATAAATAAAAGAAGGATAAGAGATACAAGGTGCTTTTTTCACTAGGGAGATGTGCTATTTTTCCTAAGGATGCCATCATACCACCAAATCTTACTGTAAGTACTTAATTTTTTAATTAAAAAAGGACTTATTTCTTTTATAAAAAAAAAAAAGGAACAGTTAGCAAGAAGCCTGCCATGGCCATACAGTTTATAAGTAATATAAGCGTCTGAGTGATTATTTTATATGTGGATTGTGGGACTTCGGGGCTTGGTGGAACCTGAAGAGAAGCTCTCCAGCAACAGTTAGAGGTGTTGGAGTTGTTGGATACCTGCTGAGGAGAGCTGCTAACAGGGAGTATAACCAACCCAAGAGAAGTAAGTGTGTTCCAGACAACAAAGCTGAACAGAGTTGGAGATCTGAAGAGCATTTTGACATCAGACACGGAGATGCAGACTTTGGAATCTGCCCAGCTGGTTTTCAGTCTTGCTTTTGTTCATTATTTCCTTGTTATGCTCCCTTTCCTGTGTTTGGAATGGCAATCTATATCCTGTGCCATTATATGTGGGAAATATGCAATCTATTTTTTTTTATTTTTATTTTTACAACTAAGAGATTTCCATGTATCTCATAAGAGACTTTGGACTTTAAAACAAATTTGAGATTGTTATAGACTATGGGGACTTTTGAACTTGGAATGAATGCATTTTTTTTTTTTTTGCATTATGATATGACCATAAGCCTTTGGGAGCCAGTGTGGTTGAAATGTTGTACACCCCAATAAACTTATCTGGGTGTCACACAACAGAACAGCCATAATATTAAACATCGTGGATAGGCAGTGGTAGCACATGCCTTTAATCCTAGCATTCCAGAGGCAGAGATTCATCTGGATCTCTGTGATTTCAAAGCCACACTAGGAACAGCCAGGCATGGTGACACATGCCTTTAATCCCAGGAAGTGATGGCAGGGAGCAAAAAGGTATATAAGATGTGAGGACCAGGAACTAGAGAGGGTTAAGCTTTTAGGCTTTTGAGCAGCAGTTCAGCTGAGATTCATTTTGTATGAAGACTTAGAGGCTTCCAGTTTGAGGAAACAGGCAAGGTGAGGTAGCTATGGCTTGTTCTGTCTCTCTAATCTTCTAGAATTCACTCCAATACCTGGCCCTGGGTTTGTTTTCATTAATAAGACTTCTTTAAGATTCATGCTACAGGCCAGGGAGTAGAATGTGATGGTTTGAAAGAAAATGGACCCCAAAGGGAGTGGTACTATTAAGAGGTATGGCCTTGTTGGAGAAAGTATGTCACTGTGGGATTGGGCTTAGTGGTTTCTTTGCTCAAGCTCTCTCAGTGTGACAGATACTTAACGTGCTGTTGCCTGCAAGATGTAGAACTCTCAGTTAAAGCTCCACATTTGCCTGCACTCTGCCATGCTCACTGTCATGATGATGATAGCCTGAATGTCTGAAACTGTAAGAAGCCAGCCCAATGAAATATCTGCTTTATAATAGTTGCTGTGCCCATGGTATCTCTTCCCAGTAATGAAAGCCCTAACTAAGACAATGTGTCCCTGGGGAGTGCAATGCTGGAAGATAATATTTGTTCTAAGAAACATCATTAGTTATTATATTTTGTTGTGTGACTTGATTCTGTGAAAAATTTATAACATATTAAGTATAGCTCAATGCACATGAACATCTTAGACAGGACACACACCTCTTTAAGCCTAATAATCAGGTGATAATACTGAAGATTCACATATATAATAATTATAGAAACTGCAATCAGGGCCTAAATCTTCTGTGCCAAACATATTCTCAATCTTCTTATTACTTGATAACAAAATATTTTTATTTCTATTTTATAGATAAGAAAGTGGAAGCTTCACAAGTGTTAGGGTAGGGTGGGGAAGAGCAGGAGGAGAGATGAGAGGGGGATCTATGGTTGGTATATAAAATGAATAATTTTTAAATAAAAAATAATAATAATAAACAGAAAGTGGAAGCTTGAAAAATAAGTACTTCATTAAAAATTAGCTCATTGAAAATAATTCACTCAAAAAACAATACAAGAGAACTTTGATTAAGTCCAATGTAGTTATCATCATTTCTACTCATAATCACTAACTATATGCTTTCTTCTTTCCTCTCTTTATTGGTTTTCTGTTCTTATTTTAGTTTGCTTGTTGATTGGTTTGTTTTTTAGTTTTGAGACACTGTGTAGTCCAGGCTGTCCTAGAACCTTTGCTCCTTGTATCTCAGCCACCCAAAGGCCTGCACTAAACACATACACCAGCTTAAGTGGAAAGAACAAAGATGCTCCACTTTCTCTCAGTTGCTTGCCTACCCTTGTTCACATTGCATTCAGAAGAGAGAGAGAGAGTCACAGTGACTGAGCACTGTGGTCTACCTGTGTACCTGCAATCTTTCCTATCCTGTTCTTTGTGAAAGTAGAAGGCTGAGCTCATCTAGCAAACTGCTTGGAGCTTCAGTGTTTTATTATTTAGATGCAAATGCTTCTAGTCAAAGCAAGCAGCTACTTTCTTGCTGAAGGGAAGGAATTAGCACTACACAATTAATACTCTATTTCATTAACAATTAGGTATGTTAAATGCCATTCAATTTGTGTGCCCCATCAAGTCCTGGGAAGGTATCCAGGATTCTTTTAACTTTCCAATAATCCTCCTGGGTTAATTGTCCGGACAGGCAGGCAGGCAACAGATTTTCATTCTCAACCTGTAATATTATCCATTCCTTGGTTCATTGTTTGAGCTACATGGCCTGATGCTTTTGACTACTCTGAATTAACTTTTGGACACTTTCTCAGGGCCTCCTCTTATACACAGAAAACCAACCTTAATACAGCCCAGATATTGCCTAGTTATCTATTATATTCTACTATCTATCTATCTATCTATCTATCTATCTATCTATCTATCTATCTATCTAGATATAGATAGACAGATATATATAATATATATCTACTATATATTCAGCCCTATCCCAAGTTGTAGGTGATGGAAAAGTCAGCTTCCCACAGAAGACTTCACTGGCTACTACAGTCTGAAGTCAAGGAATCACAAAATGTCATACTTGGAATAAGATTATTAGCACAATCATAATGCTACCTACAAGAAGGGACCATAGGAACAACATTTATGTATCTCATGCCAAACACTCAACTCAATGCTTTATATACATTTTTGCCCTCAGTTTTCACAACAACCTAATGAAATGGACACTAGTTATCCACAGTTTAGTTTTGATGAACTTTATTAGTAGATTAGCTATGTCCATGCTGTATATTTACATTAATGATTGGTTACTTATTGCTACATAACAAAGTAAGCCCAAATTCACCAGCTGATTAAAAAAAAATATTACCTAATGCCAGTTTCTTAATGTTCTTTAGGAATCTGGTAGAAGTTTGGCAGCTAATTCTTTTGTGGTTTCCCAAAAAGGTTTTACTCAAGACTGATATGATCTGATGACTAGATTTGGAGTACATGATTGACTGAACTTCATGGGTTTTTGTTCACAAAGTTATTGTTGGCTTCTCCTAGAGTGAATATATAAGATTGGAAGAGAAAGAAGCTATAATGTCCTTTATTCCTTGCAATTGGGAGTGATACACCAATGTCTGTGCAATACTCTATTGGTCATGCCTACCAACCCTGATACATTATGTAAGAAAATGTGACAAAGGCATATATACTGAAGGGTACCTGTCATACAAATACATCCTATGCAACGAGTAAGGCAGTTATAAATTAGATGTATAAAGCCAAGTGTTGCTTGACCTTTTAATCCAGATTTTTTAACCTGCTTTTTGGAAGAACTTGCCATATATCCCACCTTCAAAGCCTGTCCCTACAAATCAAGGTTTGAGTAGAGGAGCAGTATCAATAGCAGTGGTATAGAATGAAGGATTTGCTTTTAATTCAGTTAGCCATATAAAGTTTGCATTCTACTTATACATTCAATTTAAACTATTGAATGTATTGAATGTATAAGTAGAATGTTATTGTCTTAGTGTTTCCATTTCTGTGATAAAGCATCAATGCCAAAACAACTTGGTTAAGAAAAGGTTTATTCTAGCTTACAGTTCCACATCACAGTCTATTAGTGAAGGAATTAAGAGCAGGAACTCAAACAGCACAGAAACCTGGAGGCAAGAACTGATGCAGAGGCTATAGAGGAATGCTGCTTATTGGCTTGCCCTGTCCTCAAGATTTGCTCATCTTGCTTTTTTATGGCACCCAGGACTACCTGCTTAAGACAGCACCATCCAAAATTGAAAGGGCTTTTTTTACATAAATAGGTAATTAAGAGAATGTACTAGTCTTGCTTACAGGCAAATCTTACAGAGGCATTTTCTCAACTGAGGATTATTCTTCCCAAATGACTCTAGCTTGTGTCAACTTATCATACCCAAGCCAGGACAGATGTGAAGTAGCGGAATAGAAGGACAAACAGGAACATGTTGAACCAGGTACTCAGGAGATGAAATGGTACTTGTGTTGGGATCTCAGTATCTTCAAGCATTTGGATTTTAAGGCATATACAAGCGTTTTACAGTGTCCTTTGTTACAGGAAGTTTAGGAAGTTCACAGGTATCTGACCACAATTGAAGGAACTACGGGTCTCCCATGACCTATGTCACAAAGTAGGACATTAGCAACAGTGTAACTGACCTGTATTTATTTCAGTTTACCACACAAATTGTCCAAGTCTGGAAGGACCACATGCCTTTACTTGAAGACTTATATAAAATGTTTCTTGTGGCCCACTGTAACCCTGGATTGTACAAGGTAGAGTATCCTTGAGAAATCAGGACCAGATTAATTACAATGACACAAAGCTAACCTATTCTGTCATCTCTTCTGCTAAATTACCTGATACTCAGGATTGTACATATATTTCTTCTTCTGTTGGCAACTTCTTATTCCATATAAGATTTGCTTTGTGGACATGAGTGTATTTACAGACTTCATGCCCAGGAGAGCCTAAGATTGGTTTAATATTCTGTTATTGCCACTTTGTCTCTCAGTAATTTTTACGTAAAAGACTCTTTGTTGTAATTTTGCATTGGTTCCTACAAATTAAATGGCTGATATTGTCCCAAACTAGTTTCCATCTCTAAGGCAGATTTTCTTTCAAAGTTAAACTAAAATACTGCTTGGTCAGAGAATACTACTCAAAAGAACAATTCTACCTTCCTAAATACACCCCCCCACACACACCAGATAAAGCAATCTTTCTTTCGAACTATTTCTAAGTGGTTCCTAACAACTGTTTTGCATTCATCACAGGAAACAGTCATTGTTTATTTTGGCAACTTACCTGTACATTCTTGAAAGAAGTCATTGGTTATGCCTGTGCCTTGTAGAATGTTTAGGCCATTCACTTCCCTCAGTGGCACCAGGTTAGTTGCCTTACACAATCTCTTTAAAGAACCTTTTCAGCCTCTGAGTCAATATCTTCACTGGTCTCTTCCTCATCAGTTCAATGAAGAGCCAGATTTACAGATGAAAACCAGCTTCTTTGGGTGCAAAAGACTCTTTCTTACAGAGAAATAAGTTTTATTCTCCATTTGGTTTTCTACACATTTCACGTGCTTATCTTAATTTCACTCACTAAACAGAGAAAAAATAATCTTTTCTTCACTCCCATAATAGTCCTTCAGATTTGTGAAGATAGAATCCATACACTACTCATTATTTTGTTTGTGTTTGCTTAATGTAAATACTTCTGAGGCCTGGATGCGTACCTCATATATGAATATGTGATTAATGGAGTTGGGGAGACTTTTAGCTGACAGAAGATCCAGTTGTCATGGTCTAGATAAATGGAATAACTGCTACAAATGCTGCTTATCTTCCTGCTGGCTGTACTGGGTATACTTTCATGGCAATATTAGAGACCTACCACCCGAAAGTAATGAAAACCACCAATAAAGCACTTTCCTAGCGTCTATTGGATCATAGATGCTGACTTCCCATTGGCAGGTAAGATCACACTACTATTTTTTTTTTTTTTTTTTTTGGTTTTTCGAGACAGGGTTTCTCTGTGTAGCTTTGCGCCTTTCCTGGGACTCACTTGGTAGCCCAGGCTGGCCTGGAACTCACAGAGATCCGCCTGCCTCTGCCTCCCGAGTGCTGGGATTAAAGGCGTGCGCCACCACCGCCCGGCTACACTACTATTTTTAAGGGGTGCAAATTAAGAATTTCTGGGACAGATAGTTTCTCAGAACTTGAGATACATATTGATAACATCAAGACAGCTGGTCACTTGTGGTATGATCTGAGGAATAAATAAGTATGACTACTGGTGTAATCAATTTACTGCTTTGTACATCACTTCCAATTTATCCATTAAAACAAATCAATGAATCATGTATTCTCTCTCTGTCTTTTTTTTTCTTAAATTAAAAAGATATCAAGCATAGCCATGAGAAATAGAAGACACTCTACAAAGAACACAGTGAGGTTTTGTTTATTTTTGAAATTCTCATACAGCTATGTTTCAAACTGATAGCAAAGGTCTTTTGGTCAGCTGTCCCTGGAGTATCCCCTAGAGAAGCCCATGTACTTTCCAATTAAGCTAAGGTGAACTTAGCCCTGACCTGCAACTGGAGTGTCAGCGCAATGCCAGAACAACCAGATATAAAATGTAAACAGCAAAGAGAAAAGTTTGGGGTTTGTTTGTGTTTTGTCTCCAGTTTTCCTAGCAATTTTTGATCTTTTCTTTCTCTTAAATCAGGTCAAACCAACATGGGATGAGCAGAGCCATCACCAACCGTTGCTACCTTCCTCCTTTGTGAGTTCCTTCTGACTTTCTCATTGGAACTTGGCTCTCAGCAGGATGTACTCCTTTAGCCAGCACACTCTGCCTTGGTGGTTTATTGAGAATACTGTGACAGGCTGCATACCATGCTAGGCTTAGAAAGTGTGGGGCTGAGTAGGCCTAAATTAGTTATTTTAAGCAAATTACTCTCAGAAATCTACTTTTTAAACTAATAACAACTGTTCATAGAAGAAAAGACACCCAAGATTAATGTGAAGGACAGAGCTGTTTTCTGACATATCAAGATGAGCTCAGAAATAAAAAAGTGCCCTTGATTTAGTACTTGAAGAAAGACTGGAAGTTTATTCATAACAAACAGAGTAGTTATGAACTCACACATTGGAGTCAGATACTTTGCCCAACTTGCTAGAAGGTGTGTTTGTGGTAGTTGAATGAGAATGCCCCGCCCCAGGGGGGGGTGTTATGTTTGAATACTTGGTCCCCAGTTGGAGGAACTGTTTAGGAAAGTTTAAGAGGTGTTGTCTTTTAGGAGGAAGTGTATCACTGGTAGCAGACTTTCAGGTTTCAGAAAGACTTTTGCCACCCCCAGTGTGTCTTCTCTGCCCCCTGCTGGTGAATCAACCTGCAAGCTCCAAACTGATCCTGCTGCCATGATAATGACCTGCTGCCATGGACTCTAACCTCCTTAAACTGAAATCCCAATTATCCACTTTCTTTATAAGGTGCCTTGTTTATGATGCTTTAGTTGGAGTGGTAAAAAAAAAAAAAGTTGTCAATACAGTGATGATACTATTTCATGAATTTTATTTTTTTATGAAAAAAACAAGCTTTTAGAATGAAATATAACGAATTTATGTGTAGGAGTTTGTATAAGTGTACCCATATATAGCACTGAATGTTGGGATTCTCAGAAAGAAATTCTCAAGAGTACAGCTGTGACCACCACCATTATATTCACTTACGGAAAGAAAATTGTCAAGAGTGGTTTCAGCAGAATAATCCAGGCAGAAAGAATAGTAAGTTTAGAAACATAAAAAACCATTACGCATTAATTGGTTTTAAGAGGCAAATGAGGGCATTGAATGTTAAGTTTCAAGCTGGTTAGAGGAACATCTAAAAGATTATTTCAAAGATGAATTTGAAGAGATAGAGAGATCCCCAAGGATAAAGCACTTTCAATTCCACTTCAAAGAGTCATTTACTCAGTCGTATTGGGGACTTAATGATACAAAATGGTCAACTTGATGCCATAAGAAGGCCCCCTGAACGGAAGATGGATAAACCCAAGGATTGCATATGGCTTATCATTACTTGTAGGAACCTAACAATGCCTTCCTCACTGGAGGGGCTTTCCAGGCACTCAGTGTTTGCAGATGTGTACTAAGTGAAATAAGCCTAAATAAAGAAACTTGTTCAGCTATTTATGTTAAAAACAAACAAACAAACAAAACTAACAAATTGGCCTGTGTGAGTAGTAGGAGGAATATATTTGGAAAATATAAGCAGGCACAACAGTCAGAGATGGTCACCAACGCGTTGTTAGTGGCATCAGTGGTAGTTCATTTTGCAGCACAGATCTCCATGAAAAATCTCAAAGAACAAAGATTTACATGAATCACATTTTTTTTTTGCCTTTCTAGTGGGAAGTTTTTGATATATTTGTGTATAATGTTGCTTAGGTAACCACATAAGATCACAGGTTTGCAAGCACTTTGTAAATTTTAAAGCACTGTAATGGTGAAAGAAATTCATTCACAGTGAGTTTACTGCCTTCTAACATGCTGCTAGGAAACAGCATTAAGAAATGTCTCATCACTCATAGAGTTTGCATTCCAGTACAATAAGAGGCCCTCTGATTCTCAGTCAGGAATTGCATAGATTGCTGAGTGTGGTGGCACAAGCCTTTAATGCCAGCACTCGGGAGGCAGACACAGGCAGGTCTCTGAGTTGGAGGCCAGTCTAGTCTACAGAGTGATTTCCAGGACAGCCAGGACTACACAGGGAAGACATGTCTAAAAAAAAAAAAAAAAAAAAAAAATTAGCCGGGCAGTGGTGGCGCACACCTTTAATCCCAGCACTTGGGAGGCAGAGGCAGGCGGATCACTGTGAGTTCGAGTCCAGCCTGGGCTACCAAGTAAGTACCAGGAAAAGGCGCAAATCTACACAGAGAAACCCTGTCTCGAAAAACCAAAATAAATAAATGAATAAATTAAAAAAAAATTAAAAAACAAGCAAACAAAATTCATGAATTGAGAATTGAATTTATCTTGTGAGGTGTTGTAAGGCCAGAATAACATTTTATTATAGAGGAATCTTTGAGAGAAGCATATCCCTCCCAGTGTGAAGATGACAAATTTCAAATTTTAAATATTAAAGTTGCATTTTGGGGCTCAATGAGTGATATACTATATAAAATCTAAGATTTTAAATTTAATGTGGGACAGTCATGATGGATAATTTGAAGGCCCAGTAGAAAAATCCAGTGTGACTACTACAAACAATGCTGATATGAACATAGCTGAATAAGTGCCCTTGTGGTATGATTGAGCATTCCTTGGGTATATGCCCAAGAGTGATATAGCTGGGTCTTGGCGGAGATTGATTCCCAGTTTTCTGAGAAAGTGCCATATTGATTTCCAAAGTGATTGTACAAGCTTGCATTCCCACCAGCTGTGGAGGAGAGTTCCCTTAGCTCCACATCCTCTCCAGCATGTGATAGGATGGCCAAACACCCTAATTGCCACGCTAGAAATCTCATTCAATGACTGAGGGAACTGGATGCAGAGATCCACGGCCAGTCCCCAGGTGGAGCTCCAGGAGTCCAACTGGCGAGAAAGAGGAGGGTTTGTGCTGTGGGATGGTCTGTATGTCAAATTGCTCTGATCGGTCAATAAATAAAACACTGATTGGCCAGTGGCCAGGCAGGAAGTAGGTGGGACAAAAAGAGAGGAGAATTCTGGGAAGCAGAAGCCTGAGGAGAGAGACACTGCCAGCCACTGCCATGACCAGCATCATGTGAAGACGCCGGTAAGCCACCAGCCACGTGGCAAGGTATAGATTCATGGAAATGGATTAATTTAAGCTATAAGAACAGTTAGCAAGAAGCCTGCCATGGCCATACAGTTTGTAAGCAATATAAGTCTCTGTGTTTACTTGGTTTGGTTTGAGTGGCTGTGGGACTGGCGGGTGACAAAGATTTGTCCTGACTGTGGGCAAGGCAGGAAAACTCTAGCTACAGGTTTGTATGAGCGAGAATTGTAGAGACCAAGACTGGAAAAAGCACAGGGACAAATAGCCAAACAAATGGAAACACATGAACTATGAACCAATAGCTGAGGAGCCCCCAACTGGATCAGGCCCTCTGGATAAGTGAAACAGTTGATTAGCTTGAACTGTTTGGGAGGCATCCAGGCAGTGGGACTGGAACCTGTCCTCAGTGCATGAGCTGGCTGTTTGGAACCTGGGGCTTATGCAGGGACACTTCCCTCCGCCTGGCAAGAAGGGACTGGACCTACCTGAACTGAATCTACCATGTCAATTCCCAGGGGACTCTTTGCCCTGGAGGAGATGGGAATGGGGGCGTGGGCTTGGGGGGAAGGTGGAGGGTGGGAGAACAAGGGAATCCGTGGCTGATATGTAAAATTAAATTAAATTATAAAATAAAAAAATACAAAAAAAAAACAAAGAAAAAATCCAGTGTGATTTGGTAAAATATTATAAATAATATAAATGTATTTTTCAATATTAACATTTACATGGGTTTCTAATATAAACTATTAATCCAATGCTCACTCAGTCTCAGCTTAGTGGAGTTGGGAGGGTAGGATGGGAAGATTAAGACTGTAAGATAAGTGACTGATGAGGAGTTTCATAAAGCCCTTCCCCACTGAAGAAGCTCAACCCCTTACACTTTCTTGCAGATACTATTAAAAATGTCTCAACAACCCCATGAAGTTAAACACTCTTGTTAAAGTGATCACATATTTCCAGTTAAATAATAGCCGTGGGAGAGGGCAATTAGCAGATGCGGTCAGGAGAGAAAAAAGATGTTTTCAGATGAGATTGGAAATGAGATGGAGAGTCAATGAGGCAGAAATATACAAGACTTTTTTTTTCCCCTGAAGTTTCTTGAATTCTGCTACTAATGATACCTCAAGTTTCTGAGGGCTCTAATTCAAAAAAATACTGTGATCAAGGTGGTTCAAGGAGAATGAAAAATTGTTTAAGACTAATATTTGCTGAGTTCTTCCTAGACAGAGCTGTTCTTGCTCTAATCTTGAAGCATCTTCTGCTGTGGATATTGCTCTATATAAATAAAACACTGATGGCCAGTGACCAGACAGGAAGTATAGGCAGGACAAGGAGAGAGGAGAATTGGGGAAACAGGAAGAAGGGGGGAGAGACACTGCAGCCACCACCAGGACAAGCAGCATGTAAAGACGCCGGTAAGCCACCAGCCACGTGGCAAGGTATAGATTTATAAAAATGGGTTAATTTAAGATAAAAGAACAGTTAGCAAGAAGCCTGCCACGGCCATACAGTTTATAAGTATTATAAGCATCTGAGTGAATATTTTATACGTGGATTGTGGGACTGCGGGGCTTGGTGGAAGCTGGAGAGAAGCCCTCCAGCAACAATCTTCCTACCTACCATCATCATATGGGGTGCCTAATACCAAAGGGAGGAGAGACGGACACATCTGATGTTCCAGGAAGAAGGACATCCACCTGGGACCAGAAGATAAGACAATTTGATGTAAATTCTGCAAACATGTCCACAATGGAATTTCAGTCCTTTAGACATACTGCAGATGTCTAAAATCCTACTTGTGGCCTTTCAAGGATCTACTGTACCTATTTTAAAAAGACAAAATAAAATAAAGATCTTTTTAAGATGGTGAGGGAAAAAATAAAACTGTTTTGTATTCATATGAACTTGAGGTTAAACTCTGTCCTTAAATTTACTGTGTTATAGTCTCACTATGGTTTGACTGGGCACCTCTAAGCTATTGTGTTATAAGCTTTGCACCAGTTTAGTGGTCTCCAGAGGCAGGGACACTGTAAAAAGCAGAAAAGGGTGGAAGTTAGTGAGGTCATTGGAGCACTTCCTTGGAGGAACTTGTGGTAGTTATTGTGGGATCTGGTACCAGGATAGAGCAAATTGAAAGACCAAGCGTAATCACTGGATTGTTTCCTGGCTTCCTTTTCCTCATGAGATCACTCATTCTATTGCAGGCTTCTTTCACAGTGCATTTCCTATGATGTGATGATGCACCCAGGCTGTCTCACCAGAGCAGGCAACAAACTGTTTGAATTTACACTTCCACAAACTATGAGCTATATCTACCTTATTTCTTGAGGAAACACCCAACACTAGATATGTGTTATGGGAATAACAAACACTCTAAAATGCACTTGTACATCTTTTCCATCAATATTTTTAGTAAACTAAAAACAGATAATTGTTCAATACGTATTTATTTGATAAAATATATCTGACCTTGGACAGCAATCTCTCTCTTTTTCTCTCTCATTTTCTCTCTCCCTCTCTCATTCTCTCTTGAGTAGTTTACTTAATGAAAGCCTATTAGTGATAGAGCCTGAATCATATAATAAAGGATCATGTGCAGTTCTAATTTAGGTCATAATCCACAAGAGATATCAAAAAACAGATTCTCCTTCCTTTCAAAGCATGAAGTTCAATACCTAAGTATACTATGTACCAGGTATTTCTTCAACCAGATTAATCACATTGGTACTTAGTTTTATTACTGATATAGAATAAAGGATGAAGGGCTCTTCCATTTACCTCACACAGTTGTTCTGAAGAGTACAAGAACATGTGGAATTGGATGCATTTAGCAAATAGCAAATTGTTGTTTAAATGTTTATTATTATTATCCTTGGGATGATTTTATAGGTTGGGCCAAATTCTCATTGGAGATATATCCTTCTGTTTGGGGAACATGCACTGTGTCCATGGCAATCTTAGAGTCATTATGCTAACCCACTATGTTTTCATTAACTTAGTCTACCTCTAAGAGGCCAGATGCTTTCTAGTGAATCTAATTACATGAAGCAAAAGATCTGGAAGGAATTTATGTGGCCTCAAGGAGCATTATTGATGGGGGCCTCTTCTAAGGATGCAATTTTGGAAGTAATTTTCCATGAAATTGCTGAATGTGTGTATCCATATAAATTTAAGTTCATTTGGTACAGTTTTATTTAGCCCAGTGATCACATGGATGGCATATTTCAGTAGATATGCTATTTAGGAGAGATGGAAACACTTGTTACAGGTGTCTAGAAAATGAGTTTCAAACTAGATTGCTACAAGTTTCCATGAGGACTGCCTTATCTTTCCTGTTCACTGATACACTGCTCTTTTCACTGTTAGAAAAAGATCTAGATTGCAAAGACATGTTTAGTTAGAGCTGACGCATGTTTTAATTCATTATGTTCTGTGACCTGCCAGACTAAAACAGTAAGTAGCTTAACAGCTGAATTTGGGGTGCAAGAGGACTTAGTTTTGAATTCCGTATCTGCCCTACACAGGTTATTAGAGTAAGCTTTAAATTTTAATCCTTAAAGGGAAGAGTAGTATAAGTATTAATGGTTTTCCTCATTGTTAAAATTGATTAAGAGACAGACAGAGGGATGGAAGGACAGACAGACAGACGATAGATAGATAGATAGATAGATAGATAGATAGATAGATAGATAGATAGATTAGATAGATAGATAGATAGATAGATGGATAGATGGATAGATATGAATAGGTAGATAGCTTGAATATGATATACACATTATAGTTTGATATATGTCTTTCCTGGATATTGATGTCAAATAAAGCCAAAAGAAAATGTATGTATTTATACACATATTTTTTCATATGTGAACACTCTTGTATGTATTAACCAAATTCCATAATGCAATGAATTAAAATGAATCTCCAAAGTTACACAAGTAACCTGTAATATAGGGAGTAAAGTAAGATTCAAGTAACCTCAGAGAAGAGTCAGTTTAGTCTCTTCTATTGCAAGAGGAGGAAACAAAGTAAAAGAGAATTTTGGATATATATAACTAACAGAAATCAACTCAATATCAACAAAACAATCTCATTAAAGTATGTAAAATGAATAAAAATTTCTTAATAAAGAGTAAATAAATAAATCCCCTATCCTCAAGTGTCATACAGTTCTTTTTTTCTAATTTTCATTACTTGTTTGCCTTCAGCTCATCCTTGATTCACAAATGTAGGTGATCACATTTCTGTTTTATGAAGCTCATATTCACAAAAACATTGCATTTTCTTTCAAAAGAGCTGTGACACTAAGGTTGTTGGGGTGTTTGCTGTGTCTTCTACTTATAGAAAGTAAAAACACCACTCTTTTTAAAGAACATTTGCCTGTGTGTGTGTGTGTGTGTGTGTGTGTGTGTGTGTTGTTGTTGTTGTTGTTGTTGTTGTTGTTGTTGTTGTCATTGTCTCTCTTGGTTATACTGCTGACAGACATTAGAAACACTTTACAAAATTCCAGGCTCCAATATCCTCCATGCTGTATCAGTGAAGATCACGATGACTGTGATGATTCAAAATACATGTGTACTCATTGAAAATTCTCTATTTTGGTCCTACCACTAATGAAATCCTCTAATCCTCAACTAGAGTCATCTTGGCCAAGCTATTGTTGCTTCCCATTGTGGTTCTCTCTTATTTCTCTTACTTCTTTACCAAAGCAGCAAAAGATTTATGGGTAATTCCCACCTTGACTTGCTTCCAAACTAGAACACTCTACCTATCATGCTTTCTTTCATATTCTTCAAAAACATTCTTCAAACATCTTGCTTTTTCAATATAAAGTTCATCCTCTGTTTTTCTTATATGTCCTCCCCACTTCCTTCCACTAATTTGCCACATTTGCCTCATATATCCTTCTTTCAGATCTGAATCTCTCCAAGATAGCTGAGTCTCCACTGGTGACTCCAAGTCAATTACATTTGGTCATGCTTAATTATTGTTCCCAGTAAAATATCTAGCACTGGTAATCAACCTGACACTCCTGATCGCAAAATTCAACTCTTTTACAGGGAGAAAAAAGAAAAAGAAGTGATGATAATGTGCTGATGAGGAAAAATGGTGGCAGTTGATGTATTGAAACTGAGAAAATATTTCTCATCTCCCTTCCTCAGGATGTAGTATGCCTCCAGCCTTCTTGAGTTCAATGTAAAATCAAAGGCTTTTGTGCTGGTGTAGAGACACAGTATTGATAAAAGAGCATGAATATCACTTTCTTTACTTTTATTTGCTTATAGAATTACATTTTCTGAACTCACAGTTTTCAGTGGCTATGTCAGAGGAGCAGTAGATGGCAACTGACTTCAGGGGATTGGCCCACCAGGAAATAAAACTCTGATGGGTAAACCTAGGATAGGCAAGGCTCTGAGACCACAGACTCCAGCATGTCTTTTGCTTCTGCTGTGCCTTCACATGTTTGCTGTTGCCATCTTTCTCTAATATCTGGCAGGGTGTGAATGAGTGCAGGGTGATATCCACTGCCTATAATGTAGTGTGTTTAATCTCATAGAAATATTTCATACTAGTGGGCATATTTATCTGTGGATTATTATGAAGATGAATTCTCCTTAAGCTATATTGTCTAATTGATAATTGATAATAAAATGCTAGTTTACATAGAGTTTGGATGACAAAAAATAAAACAAGGAAGTGTCACACAGCCAGAACACATGAGTTTCTACTGAGGATCTATATAGACTGTGGATTCGGTTAAGAATTAAAAAATAGGGCTGGAGAGATGGCTCAGCCATTAAAGGCTAGGCTCACAACCAAAAATATAAGAATTAAAAAATAATCGAATCCCAGTAGCTAAGCTAGTTTAAAACCTTTTAATCTTAATGTTGGGAGGTGTGTTCACAGGTTTTGGGGTGCATCATAGCTGAAACAAAGCTTTGAAAATAACTTAATGTTAGGCTAAGATGTTTTTGTTAAATAGCTTTGAGGTGAAAAGCCCAAGAAGACAATCTAAAGTTTTAAAAAGGCACATAATTGAACGATGAACCCTTTAAAATCAGGGAATATGAACAAAGCACCCCAATAATCATTAGCTAATGTGCCTTTCTTGCTAGGATTGGTTGATGACCAAAGATGATGAGTAATTTCTCATAACCATTTCTGCCCTCAATATCCTGATTAAAAAAAAAATACTGATGAGTGGCTATGCACCTTAAAGATTTAAAGTAGTGCTGACTGATTGTTTTTTATGCATAAAAGTTTAGTTTAGTTTTGTGATTCTTTTAAGATTCCTTAAAAGATTACCTTTCAAGATAAGTAATAAAGTGATTGATTCTTTCTTTGTAACCACAATACGTAAACTACCAGCAAAAGAATTGGCTGAGAAAAATTTCCTGCTCGCTCACACTCTGTTAATCTTTAACAAGTTACTTAGATGTAAATGTATATAGGTTCTTCGGATGACTTTGTTTTAATCATGCAAGGAAGATTAAAAACATGTTTTTACCTGTATTCATTATAATAATTCACTTGAAAAATAGAATATAACCACATGTAATTCCTATATTGCCCGAAAGACTTTCTTGAAGTATAAAAGCTGTAGAGAAGAGTATAAAGAAGGAAGCCATCATGAGAGTGAGTGTCTTTCTCCTTTCCTCCTCAGATTAAAAAAAACTGACACCGACTCCTTCAATGGATTCTTTTCGAGCCCTACACTGCCCGAGGATGGTCTCCTAGGCAGCAAAACACAACTTATATTTTATGTCTAACTTAAATGAATTTTTATCTTTGGTTGTTTTTTTATGATAAACATTTTTAGCAGATAGAGTCCACTAATAAGGATTCAAGAAACTGGACTTAGATGACTATATGTCACTGAGATCTAGACCTAGACTGGTTCGCACAGCCTTGGTCAATAACATGCTGGGTCCATAACACACTTTTACCACACAAAAAAAGTATTATTAAAATCACTGATTTTCAACCAACAGAATTATTTTTCAAGTTTTTATGACTATTAAAGAATTATCAATTCCAATCTTCATTTACTTGTGGAGAAAACATAGTCACCATAAAGTATAATTATCTGGTTGTCAGTCTATAAATAAATAACATTAGAGTGAGACAAAACTGTAAATATTTCTTCTTGGTATATTGTCAGATTTATTTCTCTGAAATATTCTTTTCTCTTTTATAAAACTTTTATACTTAATTTTCAGTTTATCTGATATAAAAATGAGATTTGATTTATGTTTTCTGGTACATATTTTTTCTATTTCATTTTGAGAGAAATACCGCTCAAAAATAGTATAATATAAGCTCTCTTTGTTGTTATTGTTGCTTACACATTTGGTTATTCCTTCCAGGGTTCTGTCCCTCCATCTGAAAAATTGGTAAGCTTTTATCTCTATGACACTTATTTACATTTGTAAATTACAGTCAATCTTATGTACATGTGGGCTCTACATCTATTAATTCAACAAATTATGGATTGAAAACATATAGAGAATGCATTCTTTCTTTAAATATTTTAAATTATTTTTAAAATGATTGCATGTGTACTTAACATATTCAGACTTCCATCTTGGCTACTATGCCCTTAAGAGTACAGGATAGCAACCATTTTCATAACAATAGTCAGTGGTAACAATTACAAGTGATATGTACTTTAAGATATATTGGAGAAGAGACATAGATTGTATGAGAATTCCAGGTGATTTTACATAGGACATTCAAACATTCCTGAATGTAGCATCTCGGGAGATGTGAGTCAGTTCTAAGAATATTTTCCCCACAGATGCCATGGGGAGGGAGTATTTAGTTTCCATTGATTTAGTATTTCCCTAAATTGTTACTGTTTTAAATATTTTTCAGTCACAACTAAGGTTACCCACAGGGGGAAATATCAATAACCTCTACCTAGTGGGGAACTAACACTTTATCTCTGACTTCTGACAGCAGATGGCTAGAATTGGGATTTTAATTCTATATTCCTATAGAAAAATGCATATGTGCACATATTTAATGTCTAATCTTGGTATCAATATTCTATTTTATTTATTAATAACTGTTTATTACCTATCATTAGTTATTTCTGTATCCATGATTCCTCAAATGTATTTTTTAGCCACTCTTTAGAAATCATTTTGTTGATCCAGATGGGATAATATAGGTCTATAATATCAGGATTTGGAGGATAAGTCAGGAAGATTACCCATTTAAATCCAGCTTGGGCAATATTTATAGCAAGGTTTTGAGGCTAGCCTGGACTAACTTGTGACACAATATTTTAAAAACAAATAATAATAATCTTGCTGATCATTTTTCTAAGCCTTATTTATCTGTAAGCACTATTATCTTTTATGTTCAACTTGTAATTTAGCTGAATATAGAGGTTCCCCTCCCCCCTCCCCTCCCCGAGACAAGGTTTCCCTGTGTAGCTTTGTGTCTTTCCTGGAACTCACTTGGTAGCCCAGGCTGGCCTCGAACTCACAGAGATCTGCCTGGCTCTGTCGCCCGAATGCTGGTATTAAAGGCGTGCACCACCACTGCCCAGCATAGAGTTGTTGTTGTTTACATTAATTTTTGTGATATTATCTCAGGTCCTGAGACAGAGAGGTAATTGTTTTGCTTTCCACATGGGAATATCCTCCTTCCATATTTCTGAATCTTGCTTTTCCAGTTTCCACTTCATTGTGCCTCTTTTGATTTTGATTCTGTAGCAGTACCAAATATGAAGCAATCGAGTACTGTGGTGGAGTTATGATCCTGTATTTGAGTCTGGTCTAATATGTTGAGATCATAAGATATCTTATGATTGGGTAGGTGAGTTGAAGAGCTGTCAAAATGCCAATTTACCTAACATTCCTCTCTGGCTAGAAAATAAACTCTGGCATGAGGATTCCTCATGAGACAAACACCACAGTACCATTACAATGTTCAGTCAGTAGTTAGGAGCTGAGCTACTATCTTCCTTGACCTTGACTGACATTTCTCAAGTAGATGCTTGTAAAGCAAGTGACTGAGCCCTCAGCCAAGCAAAACCATAGCACCTAATCTGTGAGTTCTTACATATCATGTCATGGAGATGCATTCTGGGAAGTTTTTACAGCTCCATCTTCCAGATCACTATGTTTTTCTTTAACTGTCTATTCTACTATTCATCTAGCTTGTCTGTGGCTTCTATTATTCCCATTATATAATCATGACAGTATTGTTACCAGAGTTGCTGGTTCTTATTTTATCCAAACTCTTAGTTTTGCTTATTGGGACACTTACTTTTCTAATTGACGAAGTGCCAGAAATGACACTTAGCATAACTACTGTCTTCATTTGCTGTCAGCTGTTTGTTTTGTTCCTTTCATTGTGCCTTTTCTCACATATCTGGGAATTCCTGATATTCACTTGAGTTTAACTTTTAGATCATCAGCTAAACATGTACCCTCTTTCTCCTCCCCCCACATATGTTCGTGTGAGTGTGTGTGTGTGTGTGTGTGTGTGTGTGTGTGTGTGTGTGTGTGTAAGCTCTTACTGATTCTCTCAATTTCCATCTGACTTATTTGGTATTTCTCTCATCCAGGTTTTTACCATGCCTACAAATTAGAGCAGCCCAGAATAGAAATGGTTCACAAGGGTTGACCATCCTTTTAGTTCTAGTAAAATCTTCCTGTCTCTTATGTGTTTGACAATAACAGTTACAATTACAAAGAACCATAGTATTGCTCCTGTGCCAGCTCTGCTCTCTGTACTTACAAGTCTCTGGAAAATCTCCTGTTTCCTGAGTCAAATATCACTTCCTCTCAGCCCCCATGTATTTAAAGGGGCCATGAATTTGAAAGAGAATAAGGGGTGTATATGGAGTAGCTTATCTGAAAGGGTTTGGATTAAGGAAAGTGAAGCGAGAAATGATGGAAATATTATGAGTTTAAAAAATATATAAGAACTATTCAAGAAAACTTATATGGGAATCAGTAACAAACATTATAACAAGGACTTCCAATACAATGTTGAGTTTTAGTTTAGCAGAGTTATGTTTTTTTTTCTTTCTTGAATGGGAACTCCCAGTTGTCTTTGATGAAATGAAGAAAAGAAATTTGGAACCCTGATTTCCAGTGGTCATTTTCCATCTCTCTTCAGGGCCTATGGAACTAGTACAGTGTTTAAAATCTGTAGACTGGATTCTCTCCCAGGTAATTTTTCCTCCTGCATTTTATGAGCCCGGGTTCTGAGAGGCTGAGTGTTAACTGAATGAACTCTGTAGTCCCAAAGAGAAAGGGGAAGAGGACTGGTCTTCTTCCCTCCTTTTCTACCCACAGACTGAGAGAAATCAGGAATACTTTACAGATTATTTCCCAGGTTCAATTATTATTCTAAATTAAGACTTCCTACCATTATTTCCCTTACAATTTAGGAATTTTCCTCCTCTCCTATCTAGGACATTTTTTTCTACATTCAGTCCTCTTCCTTTTTCACTGCATTATTGATCATCCCTGCTGTGGTAGGTAGGAGTCAATAGATTGAAGGAAATGCAAAGAGAAGCAAGTCGTAACCATCAATTGCATGCATAGTCCAAATCTGTGAAGCTAAACTACTTTAAGCAGGAACTGATCATTGTACAAAGCTTGGATTTATTTTAAAATTTCCAATTTGACATTAAAAACGGTGGTTCAAATTTTATAATCACCTCTTTTGGTGACTTTTTCACACATTTTTGTTTTGAAAAGTTTGAGTTTAAGAAAAGTACTTATAATTCCAGTTCACTAGCTCTGTTAAAGGTCTCTGGCTGGAAATAATAAAAGTCTTTAACAAATAAAATTGAGAAAAAGAGGTAAAAACTTCATAGGAGATGGAACTGATAACATCATCAATGTTCTGATAATATAGAATTATATTATATATAGAATACAGATTTCCCCCAAATGCTCAGTGAAACACAGAGCATATACAGGTACAAAAGGAATACCAACTAAAATAATGCTGTGTAGCAGGGTTGATCAGGTGGTTCATCCATCTCAAGCACCTCCATTTTGGGTATAGTGATTATGTAGATTTTGCTCTGGGGAGCTATCAGCCTATAAAAGCATTGTCCAATGCACAACTACAGAACTGTTGTCTTACAGGTATGCTTTGAAAAAGTACAATATATCTCCACAGATTTGGAGAAAACAAGCCAGTTAGAGAAATAAATTTTAAGGAATATACCACACTTTGTCTTCCTTGAAAGATTGTGTATGTATGTCACCAGATAAAGCACTTTCATCATATTAGCCTCTTATTTCTCAAAGCTGAAATCATCTTTTTTGTTGTTATTGTGCTAACTGCACACCTTTTCTTTGTTTGGTTGTTTTTGTTTGTTTGTTTGTTTTTTTGAGACAGGGTTTCTCCGTGTAATTTTGGTTCCTGTTCTTGATCTCACTCTGTAGACCAGGCTGGCCTCAAATTCACAGAGACCCACCTGGCTCTGCCTCCTGAGTGCTGGGATTGAAGGCGTGCACCATTGTCACCTGGTCACACCTTTTTGTCTATACAGGTGACATAATATGATATATCAGAGCACTGATTCACAACCTGTAGATCAAGATCCCTTTAGAGCTAGCAACCATTTCACGGGAGTCACCTAATACCATCAGATAACACCCATATTTACATTACAATTCATAAGAGTAGCAAAATTGCAGTAATGAAGTAGCAATAAAAATAATTTTATGGTTATAGGACCACCACAATATGAGAAACTGTATTAAAGGATTGAAGCATTAGGGAGATTGAGAAGAAATGCTTTAATGCATGTGTCAGAGAGAAAGAAAAGATTTGAATTGTGATTCTTCTACCTTACAGGCTAGCAAATACCGATTTTGTGGAATAACCTTATGGAGTTACTATGTTCATATATAATATATCAAAATAAGAACTTAGCCTCTTACCAGCCATGTGTGAAGGGCTTAGAAAATAGTCACAAAATAATGATGCAACAATTATAATTAATAATAGTGATATATGGGGCTGGTGAGATGGCTCAGCACTTAAGATCACTGGCTGCTCTCCTAGAGGTATTGAGTTCAATTCACAGAAACTACACGGTGGCTCACAACCATTTGCAATTGGATCTGATGCTGTCTTCTGGTATGCAGATGTACATGCAGACAGAATACACATACATTAAAATAAATAAATAAGACCTCAAATTAATGTAGAAATCTTCCTTTAAAAAAAATAGGTAATAGAGATACAACAAAAATAAAGACCCTGAAGTCTGGAAGGGTTTCAGAGAAGATGGTTCTGGAAAGATGACAGAACATGAGTGGTTAGCAAGTAAAAAGCTCTGGGGACCACAAGAAAGAGACCCCTCCACTTTATATTAGTTAGTTTGCTGTATAACTGTTTCCATTGGATTTCTCTTTATCCACTGTTCTGTTCTTCCACTTAGATAATGGGTTCCAAAGAAGGAAATACTAGAGAAAACAAAGAAATTAATCTTATCTGACCTTAATAAATTTAAATAGCATTCTAGTGGACGTTAGCTGGAGACCATTTTCTTCTACAGAAGGATTTTGACACTAAAGACTGTCGTGATAAATGAATGATCAAAGGAAGTTTTGTAGGAAGATATGTAGGGATGCTACATTAGGCCTCCTAATCCCACTGGATGGTTTTTAAGTATATGGGAGAAACAGAAGCTGAACACCTGGGCTTGACTTAGAGATTCCAGTAATGGAATCAATGTTGTATAACAATTTCTTCCATTTTTTATTTCCTTCTTGGAAGCAGGAGCAAGGTTCATGAGATTCAGGAAGTGCATGAATTTGAACATATTATTAATAAACTCTGTCATAGATATTGTGTCAAAGTCAAAAATTAAAGTACTTACCCCTGGCATCATTTAACCAAGAATCTTCTCAGATTTGAATTTTCTTTTTTATGGACTCCCCCACCCCCACCCCTGCCCCATGTTTTCCATCCTCCCTAACAAAGGGCTTCTGCTTTGCATTTATTGAGCATCACTGAAAGCATCACATTGGGAGGGAATTAGGGATACTCTATCAAAGTTTTTAACAGAGACTAACAAAGGATGAAGTCACTGATTTCATCTAACTCGTAATGACCCAGATAACAAGCAAATACTATCAAGCAATTTACAATTATTGCTTTCAGTATCTTTTCGTGACTATTCATTTTATCAGGTGACTATTAGTCTATTTCTGTTTTCAGCAAATGATTATCATAACATATATGCAAATACATATATATTACTCTTTGGTCAGGGACATAGAAGAGTACATAACTTAAGACCATAGCAATGTGCTAGTTTAGGGCATAAAAGTTGATTATACAGTTAATCCAAGGCAAGCCATGTGGGTTGTTACATTGTTCTCTTAAAAGTAGGGTGGATATCGATGACTCATTGCAGTGAACATTTTGCAGGTGGGGCTGCTTGGACAAAAGGGTATGTTGCCTGACACACAGCAGCTACCAATGCCACTAGGAAAATGAAGAGGTGTCAAAAAGATGGAGGAGCAAGGTGGTTTTTGTTTGTTTGTTTATTTTGTTTTTAATTAATTTGGGCACAGCAAGCCATAGGGGTGAGGGCTGAATATGCAGGGACTGGGCGGTGAGTGGTTTTGGGATGCATGATGTGAAATTCCCAAAGAATCCATAAAGAAATTTGTTCTCTTTTTACTTTTTTTACTTAAGAAATTTTTTATTCATTTTACATACCCACCACAGATCCTCCTCTCATCCCTTCTCCTGCTCTCCCCCAGCCTCCCCCCACCCCCTACACACCCCACCAGTCATCCCATGGGCTCCCATGGGGAGTCAGCAAAGCCTGGTACATTCAGTTGAGGCAGGACCAAGCCCCTCCCACCTGCATCAAGGCTGAGCAAGGCAACCCACCATAGGTAAGGGGCTCCAGAAAGTCAGCTCATGCACCAAGGATAGATCCTGATCCCACTGCCAGGGCCACCCAAACAGACCAAGCTACACAACTGTCTACCATGTGTAGAGGGCCTAGTCCAAACCATGCAGGTTCCACAGCTGTGGGAGAGCAATGAAAGAGATATCTTGATAGAGAGAGACATTATAGGATTAGGGAGAAACCTGGTGTTTGGGAAATTCTCAGGAATCCACAAGTTTGACCCCACCTTAGACTACTAGCAATAGTGGAGAGGGTGCCTGAACTGACCTACCCCGGTAACCAGATTGGTGAATATCCTAACTGTTGTCATAGAGCCTTCATGGAGTAACTGATGGAAGGAGATGTAGAAATCCACAGCCAAACACCAAGCCAAGCTCTGGGAGTTCAGGAGAAGAGAGGGAAGAGGGTTTCTATGAGAAGGGGGAGGGGTCAAAATCATGATGGGGAAATCTACAGAGACAACTTAACCAAGCTCATACAATCTCACGAACTTTAGAATTATGTTTTTTTAAAAAGCAGGCTAAATAAACAGGCTGGGTACACAGACTTAAGTCTTAGGTGACCTCTGACTATGAGGTACAACAAAATTCTAGTCTCTCAGAATGCAAGAGATATTCTTATCATAATGCATTGCTCCCGAGAAGTAAATAATTCACAAGTTCCAGAAAATTCTGTAAACTAACAAGGTTCATAAAGCTACTCAGACAGGTTATAGAAGCTGTAAATGACATTTGGAGGAAGATCTACTCTGACCTGTAGAGAAACTTGCAAGCTACACAGAGAACTCCAGAATCACAGCATTCTGGAATCATCACCGTCCTCTGGTGGGCTTTTCAGAGATGCTGTTACCTTTGACTGTCCTTGTTTCTGTGAGTAACACCTAACCCCTAACCCTATAATTAACATAAATCAACTCTTTGTTTTACCAAGTTGGACTTTTGTGCTATCGTTACTCTAGTATGTCCTTAGCTTATTATATGGGACCAATAGATGTTTGTGTTGCATTATCCCAGAAGATGTCTCAAACAACAATGCTGTACTCGCCATAGTCTATCTTTGGTTATATCTAAAGTAATATTTCCTCCGTCAGTACTTCTAGGCATCTTTGAATTCAAATGATTGCTTTACTTGTAATTTTCATCATTGGCTGTGTTTCCATGTATTTAATTTTTATGGTGGTCTGAATGCATGTTTGTGTTTGAGTTTTAAGCCTGGGTTTATAGTATTTCCCCCGTGGTTCTACTGATGGAAACGTCAGCAGATGTGTATCAGCTGTTTGTTGCATTTGTTAGTTCTCACTCATGGTAGAAAACATCCTTGGATGTTTTTAGTTTGAAATAGTAAGCTTATCGTCTTTTACACCCACAGAGAATAGCTGTGCTGGAATTTTTCAGGTACTCAAAAGGCCAGAAACACAGGCCCCATTTGTATGCTAATAGCAAAGAGTGTGGCTTTACAAACCATGATGATAATTTAAATTGAAACTACATCCCAAAGTAAAACAAGATTCTATTTTTAATTTAGCAGATTCTTGGAAGATTTTTTTCCCCCTTGTAGTCTAGAGATGAACATACTTCCTTGAATCTGTCCTGTGCTGCAGGGTACATTTATATGCCTCTCCTTTCCATGAAGATGTCCTATTTCTTCAAATATAAGGCCATTTCTCACGTTTCCCTGTAGTGAATCAAAGATATCAGCTACCTTTGCCTATGCCTTGCCCTCTGTGGTTCCCAGTCTAAGACTCACTCTCTCCCCACTGTAGCATGAATTTCTCACCCCACTCAATCATGAATTTCCACTTTCATTTGTACTCCCTTCTTCCCCATGGTGCTGGGAGATTTCCCTTTGCTTCTCACGACATGAGCTGTTCATTTTCAAGAATATTCGCATATGCAATCACATTGAAACTAAGTGTTTACTAGGGATGAGTATTATTTTGTTTCTTGAAATCTTAACTGCTAACACAATGATAACTATTAAGAAGCTTAGGGAAGGTGTTGGATTGGATCATGAAGGTAGATCTCTCATGAATGCATCAGTGCCTTCATTAAAGATACCCCAAAGACTACCCATGTCTTTCTTACCATTGGAGGAACACACAAAACCAACATCTTTTATGCACCTGGGAGTAGACCTTTACCACACCATAAATCTCCTGGCAACTTCATCTTGGTCATGCTGGCTTCTAAGAAATGCATTTCTGTTGGTTGTTTTTTACCTCAATCTCCAACGTCCTGCAACTCCAGAGTTATAGGACTTGAAGTGCACTGATATTACCGTCCAAATGGCCTAAGACAGATGATTGTAACTTCTGTTGTTGACTCTAGTGATTCAACCCATAGTCAGGCAAAGCTGTTTCCACTTAGGGTCCTTTAAGAAATTTGAGGGTATTGGCAGAACTCAGCTGTTATCCAATACATCAGCACTCAGTACTTTTTTTGTTTGTTGTTTTCAATATAACTTTTTTTTTTTAAAATTTTGTCTGTGATATACTCTGTACCTCTTCAGTCTTTTAAAATAAAGTTTTATAATTCATCATTAAATTTTGTAATATAAATCATCAGACTGTGATGTGAAAAATAAAAACTTCAAATGACACTAGCAACTACCAAATTCCAGGCTGTCAAGTTATGCCACAAATAAGTTACAGAACATTTGAAGCAGGAATTACTCCCAAACTTGAAATGCAGCTGAGACAATCCACCCTGCTTCCACAGTGAGTAATCTCTCAAAAAATAAGCTAAACAAGGTCAGAAGCCCATTAGCACTGTGGACCAGGAAAAGTTCCTTTATTAGTGCTGGCAACAGTGGGAACCTTAAGTCTAAAAGTCAATAATACATTATGTTACTTAAGCTGTAGAGAAAGAGTCCATTGACTCTGTCATTTTAAAGGTTCACTTCAAGAAGCTTACACCAGGGAGGCAAGAAATCCTTCAGTCCCCAAGAGTCTCCAAGTGAGGCAGAATATTAGCTATGGGGGTCCTGTGCTGAATAAAATCGGGAGTAGAAAGGAAGGAAGACACACAGTAAATGAAGCAGTTTGGCAAGGAAGAATATAAAAGTACAGAGTGAAAACAGATGAAGATATAAAAGAGATCAACAGTGGACACTACTGTGTACATAATTTTCAAAAGTCAGGTAAAGACATACAGCACATCTTAATGTTAGCAGTGTGTTAGAAACGGGGAAACAGGTTGCATCAGCTAACAAAGTTCATTACTTAACCATGCCTAATCAGCCCTGCTGCTCCTAGCCAAACTCACTCACACTGCTTGATTCTGATTAAAGGCTTTTTCTCTGTCTGACCCTGAGCCACTGGGCAATCACTCTGGCAGAGACTCTTTTCCATTTGAACTTCTTCTCTTACCTGAAGTACTTGCTCTGATGTTCTGTTCCTACTCTGGACCACATAGCTCCTTTCAAAGACAAATTCAGTTTTCCTTTGAATATGGTTTCCTGGCACTTTGGAATTTTTCCTTTAGCAATGTATCACAAAATCATGAAGTAATCATTTTTGTCATTATTATTTTTTCTACTTAAGTAGTTGATTTATAAAGGCAAAAGCAGTCTGTCTTCAGTTCTTTGAGAGCTACTGGTATTTGATAAACAGTGAAGAATAAATGAAAAGAATGAGAAACAGGAAAATGTTTTTTTCTAAAAAAGGTTTTAAATATAATTCATTTTGTAGTGAACAACTTACAATGCCAATCAATTCTTGATAACTTAAACAATACCAAAAAGTCATAGATTTATTTTTCCCCATGGCTAAGTTTTAAGTTGGGTATGGTTATATACCCATAGAAGCCTGTAATCACAGCACTTGGGAGGTAGAGGCCAGAGGATCAGGTGTTCAGTGGCTCATAGTGGATTCAGAAGAAAGAAAAACAAACAAGTCAAAGCATATTATGTTATTTACTACAGAGAAGGAGAAAAGATGAATAGGATTAATAAGAATACATAGGAAAATATACAGTATTTAGGATGAGTAAATTTCAGGAGGGTTTTGAAATTTTAAAACGGATTAGAATTGTTGTGCAGAGAAAAACAAAACAACTTTGTTTTGATGGTCACAGTGAGGAGAGAGCTCAAGTAATTCTCCAGGGGCCTGGGGCCATGCCTAATAAGTGAATAACTTAGTTGCTATATTAGTCAGGGTTCACTAGAGTAACTAGATAGATAGACAGACAGACAAATTGATGATAGATAGACAGATAAATAGATAGATAGGTAGATAGATAGAGATAAATATACATATATACACACATATGCATGTAGAAAAACATATGTAAAAATATACAAACTCATACATATATGTGCATGTATGTATATAAATATATATTTTTATATTTGTATTATAAATATATATATTTGTATTATAAATACATTATTATGTATTATATATATTTATATACATACATATATACACACACACATACACATATATATGTGGAGAGAGGGGTGGTGGAATTTATTAGAATGACTTACAGACTGTGGTCCAGATAATCCAATAATGGCTGCCTAAAAGCAGAAGATCCAAGAACACAGTAGTTGTTCAATCCAGGAAGCCGGTTGTCTCAGCTGGTCTTCAGTATATACCAGGATTCTAAAGAAGTAGGATCTAATGCCAGTGAAGGAATGGACTTACCAGCAAGAGCAAGCAGGCAAAGAGAGAGCTTCCTTCTCCCATGCCTTTTGTATAGTCTATGGATCTTCCTACTTCAAAAGATTTGAATTAGAGATTTATCTTCCCACCTCAAATATCTGAATTAGAAGAGGGTCTCCCTACTTTGTAGCTGGAGGGCTTCTCTCCAGGTTCCACCAAGCCCCGCAGTCCCACAATCCACATATAAAATAATCACTCAGACGCTTATATTACTTACAAACTGTATGGCTGTGGCAGGCTTCTTGCTAACTGTTCTTTTATCTTAAATTAACCCATTTTTATAAATCTATACCTTGACACGTGGCTGGTGGCTTACCGGAGTCTTTACATGCTGCTTGTCCTGGCGGTGGCTGCAGTGTCTCTCCTCCTTCTTCCTGTTTCCCCAATTCTCCTCTCTCTTTGTCCCGCCTATACTTCCTGCCTGGTTACTGGCCATCAGTGTTTTATTTATATAGAGTGATATCCACAGCACTTCCCCTTTTCTTCTTTTTTTTTAAAAGGAAGGTTTTAATTTTAACATAGTAAAAATACATATAACAAAACAATTATCGAGCAAGAATTACAGTTACAATATTAAAGAAGATGTCCTATTTATCTTATATTTGTGAGTTTAAGGTTTTATATCTAACTTATCTTTTGTCATAACTGAGGAAATTACAACTATCTAGTTTTCAACCACATCAAAGACCTGAGAAGGAACATAATGGTACCTGAGAAATGGTAGATGGATGCAAGCAACTTTTGGGAATCTTGCAAGAGTAGACCAAGACAGCTGGCAGCCTGGACAGTCACCTAATGTTTCTCAGCATTGTTGGTGCATTCAAATTGGCTACAGGCCTAGAGTATCTGACAGACCATTTTCAGAAGCAGGAATTCTGAGGGACCATCTTACCCTGTCTTGGCAGAGTACAGTGGTCGCTTTCCTTGTGTCCCGCTTGTCCAGAAAGGACAGCATTGCATTTGTACTGTCAGCCATCAAGGCAAGGGCAGTTCTTTGCCCAGTAGGCCATTTTGTGCCAAAAAGACAAACTTCCAAATGGAAATGTCTTAGAAGCCCAACATTCTCTTGGGATCAATTGGTGCAGCAAGGAGCAATTGTGTCTCACGTCAACAGAATTATAAGTTATTTAAATGCCATATTCTCTAGGTCTATGAAGTGTTTGAAGATTACCTATCTATCTGAAATATAACTATGCATACCTAGAAGACTTAACTAACATGGCTACAAATATGATTATCATAGATGACTAATTATTAATGTATTTTTAATTATCCATTACAATTTTAAATGAGTTAAACATAATACCTCAAACAAGAAAAGAAATATATATATATATATATATATATATATATATATATATATATATATACAGTATAACAAAATTAACTTCAAGTTTGTATCAATAAACTAAAATTTATACCAATGTAAAACATTTTAAACATAAACTAAAATCTATACCAATATAAAACATTTTAAACAAGTTGTTCTTTAAAAGTAGGTTCATTAATCTACCCTTTTATCTTATCATCTCTATATCCTCTTATATATCTATACCATATCACCCCCCTTTTTTTTTTTAGAAAGAGATCACATTTATAATCAACCTGTTTTAAATAAAAGTATTGGTTTTTCTCTGTCCCACACCAGAGGGCTCTTCTGATTTGGGACACAAGAATCTCTTAACCATTTTTTTTAAGCAATATGTCTTGGTTTAGAGGGGTAGTGAGCCAATTCCACCTCTAAAGCCAGCTTGGTATATTTGGGAATTTGGGCATAGCATCTCTTACTACTTCCTGCTGGAGGGGGGCGCTGTATCTTATGGGGACACAAAGAAAATTTTAGGCCTATGGGGTAGTCCTTGAGGCTGTATTGTGGGAGTCAGTTGCCTTGAAACTGTTCTGGATGTTGGATCATCTGGGCCATGGTGTCATCGGAGATATTTCAGGGGGTCTTGGCTGGTCAAACCTGATGTATCTTAATCTGGAACAAATCCATAGCCTCTGGCTTTCTGTGGAAACAAAAGCAGAACCTCTTTTCCAAAGTAACATATCCTTATATCCAAATTTTGAAGTCAAGGTACCTTTAAAATATATATTTTGGCATAACTCAACAGCTTTTGAAATCAAATGTTTTTCTTCAGTTACAAATATCAAAGAGAACATAATCCAGATTCTTTGTGTGGTAGCCATCTTTACGTGGCTTATTTTTTATATTACCTTGAGCCTATTGCTTTAAACTGCACCATTCTAAGACTGAAATGGTGCTGTGGCTGCTGGCTCCGCCCATTTCAGCTTACCAACATGGCGTTTTCCGCCAGTTCTGTGAGTCATCAAGTCTCAGAAATAGTGGGTCTAAGCTTTTATCAAAGCAGCGTGTAGTCCAGAAACCTTTTTTTTAAATACTAGTAAAGACTAAATCTACCACACAGCGTAATGTGCCGCTGGCAGACACCTCATTACCGCCATACTGCTGGTCAAAAGCAAAGACCAGGAACCCGCCAGTGTTCAAACCTGCGTTTTGCAGCATCTAGCTGCCAGTATGAGACATGAAGCAGGAACCTGTTTTTGGCTCTGTTTAGAATTGGTTATTAAATATTATCAGGTTTAAGGTGGAAACTCAAGCCGTTGGGCGCCATTTGTAGCTGGAGGGCTTCTCTCCAGGTTCCACCAAGCCCCGCAGTCCCACAATCCACATATAAAATAATCACTCAGACGCTTATATTACTTACAAACTGTATGGCTGTGGCAGGCTTCTTGCTAACTGTTCTTTTATCTTAAATTAACCCATTTTTATAAATCTATACCTTGCCACGTGGCTGGTAGCTTACCCGAGTCTTTACAGGTTGCTTGTCCTGGCGGTGGCTGCAGTGTCTCTCCCTCCTTCTTCCTGTTTCCCCAATTCTCCTCTCTCTTTGTCCCGCCTATACTTCCTACCTGGTCACTGGCCATCAGTGTTTTATTTATATATAGAGTGATATCCCCAGAACTACTTCAAATGATTTCATAATGTTGTGCCCAGATCGTGACCCCCAGAAAGACCACCAAAGACGAGCATGCCGGAATGCAAAAGCAAGGTTTAATTCTGGATATCCAAAAGCAATACAAGCCTAGGCAGGGACTTCGTCCAATACATCCAACGCAGTGGAGGCTGGAGGAAGTGCCCACCTGTCTGCAAGCTCAGTTTTTAAAGGGAAAAGTCACAAGGTTACGTCATTTAGGGGTGCAAGTACAGGTACAATTCTGATTGGCTCGCTTCTAGGGACTTCTAGAAATTACTTCTAAGGGAGTGGTTGCCCGCCACTATTTCTCATTGGCTGCCCTCAGGTGGGGGCATTTCTGTGGTCAGTTACCCTGGAAACTAGGGGGAGGACATTCCATAGTCTGGCAGGCATTACCTTGTGACTATCTTGTGACTCTGTACTTTTACACTTCCTGGTTTCTGGAATCTGAACTGACTGGTTTCAGTAACTAATGGCCTATTCCTAAAAGGAGAAATCTTAGGCCTTAGTTTTTGGGTGAAAGCATTTTGGTCTTATTTCTAAGATGGCTCATTTTGGTCTCACAAAAAGAAAAAAAAAAAGCCACAGGTGTGCTTAGTCAATTGAATTTTAGTTAATTCCAGATGTTGATTGTCTAGTTAGCACCCAAGAATAGCCATCACAGTTGCTCTAAACTTTCATCTTTCAGGAACAGATATTTCCTAATGCAAGCAGCTTGTTTATTTTTGTCTGGTTTCAGCATTGCTTGGTAGAGAAGAAGATATAAGTCATTTAGGTAATTGTGAATCACAGAAGGAAAGAACTGTACTTCTTCATAGATTGGTCAAACCCCAAAACAGGAAGTTTCTGAACTTGAGTTCTTCAAGTTTTGTTTTCAATGTGTTAGCCTTAACTTCAGCAAAGACTCCACACTCTGGTTAACTGACAGATCCAGTTCTCTTCTGCCACTTGTTGTTTCATTGTGGAGCATTCTTTAATGGTCATCATTTTGGCATCACAAACTTCTGTGATGACTTGTGGGGTGTTTTGGTTTTATCTATTTTTAGACTATTTTTTTATTTTATGGAAGGTATTTGGCAGTTTATAGTATGAGGAAATGCCGTCATTTGAGCTCTGCATGGTAGCTGCTAAAGAAATATTGTGAAGTGTTTGATTTTAAACCAGAAGCCATGAAGCCCAAATCAAACTTAAGAGAATAGACAAGAAAAAGATACAGAACTATAATGGTGATTTAGGTAAATAATTCACTATTTTGTTTCCTGAAATCCCACCTCCAAAAATAAAGCTTAAAAAATGTTGTTATTATTTTTTTTATTGTTAGCTAACCAGTCATGTTTAAATTAAACTCCTTAAGCCTTGAAAGTTGCTTCTAAAAGTATAAGCCTTCTGGGGGAAGTTAGAAGCAAAAGACTTTTTGTCCTCTGAGAACTTAATGTTGTTGGCATAGTAGCCCTGCCTGGTAAATGTCTCACATAATAAATATTGAATCCTAAATGTGAATATGAGTCTTGCCAAATTTCCCCTACAAACTCCCTATGAGTAATAACAACAGCGACTATCAGTTAACTCCATGGCCTTCTTTCTTTTAATACAGTTTCATTCTTGTAACTTTAGCTTGATGTTTAAATTTCTTATACTTGGTGAAAGATAAAGTAGTCCAGAATATTCGTCTATAGAAAGAAGCAAGAGGGGCTGCTAAATGAACATCAATAGTAGGAATTTTGTTTTTATTGTAGCCATCTGTGAGGTCACTATAAACAATACTGGACCCAAAGATGTTCTCCATTCTAACCATAAAGGGTTAAAAACAAACATCATCTTTTCAGAGATATGGATGTCTGTGAAGATCACTGTTTGATACCAAGGCTGTTGTTTTCCTACTTTAAGAAGGATGCATAATTTAGACCAAGATAATCACCAGTGATGCATACAGCAGATATTAATTTGAAAATTTAATATCTAAAGATTGGAGGACTTGCTTATGAAGCCACAGCTTCTAAATTATATTGAGGCATCCGTAACAAGTGCTCGGAGCTCCAGTATGCAGAATATTAAAAGATACTCTGTGTCCTCTAATTAAAATCTCAGCAAAATGGAGTCATGGCTGCAGATCTGATTTTATCTGTGGGTAGGAGGAAAACCAGCAAACTGAGCCAGGGAGACAACAGAGACTGGGAACTGTGGCCTCCATGGGGAGATGGCTTCCTCCAAAGGGTAGAAAACTCCCTGGAAATTAGAGGAAAACCTGGTGGTAGTTGCTGGCATTAGAGGCAATGGAAATATTGTTGTCTCACACAATTTGGACACAGCTTTGTTTTGTTTGCTCCGAGTGAAATGGCAAGTGGGAGCAATTGAAAGCTCAGCACAAGTTTGTAAGTGAGCCCTGGATGCTTTTAAAACATTTGGTATTGTATTTTTAAAGAAATTAATCCTTTATTTGATGGTTTGGGGAAAAACATGAAGATTTTAGGAGGTAAATTCAGTAGTCTCCATTCACTCTGAAAATGACTGAATTGGAATGAGTCTGGAGATTGGCAGACTTCATATGTATAAATCTATCTATGAAGTTAAGGTAAATACATGAATCATTGCTAATATGTCCAGCATCTTAGCGTTTCCAAAGTACTTGGGTATATTCAAGGAAAAGAAAGAATTTTTTGTTTGCTGTTGATAGCTTTCCTGAAAATTGGTGAAGGTTGGCTGGAATTTCCCTGAACACTAATGGCTAATGAGATAATATGAAGGCAAATGAGAATAATCATGCCTGTCTTCATTAGCACACCCCTTCTTAATCTTCCTAAGCAGAAGTTATTCTTCTATAGGTTCTTCTATTTCTCAGGACCTAGACAAATGTTGAAGAGAAACCCAGGCAAGGTCATACTCATAATTAGTGACTATAAAACTTATTACATATGAGCTGCCTTCACTTCATTAATCCGCTCCACTTTCCCACTCACTGAACCAACAGCCTCAGAACCCTCCTCAACAGAAGGTTCTGAAAATCATTCTCAATATGCAGGGGTGGAGTGCATGATGCTAGTCACACAGCAGGGAAATTCTAGAAGTTTTATCTTCTTATCCAAGGATGACATTGAAAGTTATAGAGAAAAGAGTGTGAGGTCCTGTTTAGACATCTAGGCTTCAGTCTCATCTCTTAATTACCACCTTTGTGATTTGGGAATTCTAAATAGTAACCAATATTCAGTTGCTTCACCTTCAAAAGTAAAAAAAAAGTATGCCAGAAACACTTTTGTAATCAGTGTAACAAAATGCAGACAGTGGTGGCTGGAGGGATGGCTCAGTGGTTAAGAGTTCTTACTGTTACTCCACAGGGGTCAAGTTCGTGTCCAGTGTTGAGCAGCTGACTCTTACTGCAGCGTCAGTATTTCCTTATTTCCTTTTCGGGCCTTCTTGTGTAACTGCACTTACTGGCAGTTAGACACGTAGACACACAGACACAGACACACAGACACAGACACACACACACACACAAATTTTAATAAATGTAATCATTAGAGAGTACACAGTGGGGTCTATGATGCTATGGAAAAGATCTAGTATTGCATTAAACACTGAGAATCACAAAGTCCAGTGCCTGCATCTGCCACAGTTATAGTAATGATGCCAGCACAAGTACCTTTGACTGAGCTGCGGAGCTATGATTACCTTCCATTTAACCATTTTCTCTCTTGAAGTTATCCTTAATTTGAACCATCCTCAGAATCTTCTGGGGCTAAGGTAAGAGCGAGCTTGTTAAAACACTGATTGCTGGTTCCCACCCACAAAATTAGACCCCTGAGTACAGAGTTGAGCCTGAGATTCTGCAATTCTAACAACTTCCCAGTGATGTTGATGGTGTAGGGCCAAGAGCAATACTTTAGAAATGTCTGTCTGTCCCATATTCTATATTTAAGATGTATCCCATTTCCTGTATCTTCCAGAGAGTATCTGAAACGAACCCCTACTTCAGAGAGTTCCCATTTCCCCACACTATTACACTCCTGCAGTTCTCCCTGAATCCTGTGAGACTTAGCAGATCCCTGGTTTTAGAAATCTTTGCATTTGTATTTGCCTTGCCTTCCCAGAGAGACTGGAAAGTTTCTTGAGGCTTTGCCTTTATGAATTTTTGTATCTTTCTTTATCACTAGTGGCACAGGTCTGCTTAGACCAATAAAGCACACACCTGCTTTATTGCTTCCAACTTCCTTCCACCAAAGTGTCTGTCTCTTGAATGACTTTGAAGACACTCTAGGCTTCTGCCCAAAGGAAAACAACAGAAGGCCTTCAGCATCCTTTTTGTTCTGTCTAGCAAATGTGTCACCATACTGTTGTATTTCCAAGAGAGCCACCTTCCATTGGCCACAGCTGCCTGTTATTACTGCTCTGATCCTAACATCACCCTGCACCCAAAGGGATTTTGCCCTCCCCGACATCCTAGTTTCCTTTGCCTAGAGATCCCCATGTGAAGTTCATTTTTTTTCCTTAATTTTTATAATAACAAAGAATAGGCTGTCACAAAATGGGAGATTTGTATAAAGAGGTGTGCCATATGCCTAGAGAGTCTCATAATTAAGTCTAGCCTTTTCCTTAATTTTTACAGCATTGAAGAATAGGCTATAATGAATTGGGAGATTTGTCTAAAGGGCTATGTCATATAGAAGGAATTAGTGAAAAAGATTAATTCATAATTACAGCTCAAGCCCAGAGGAGACAAGATTCCTGAGTTTTTGACTTGCCTCCAGGGAGCATCTCTAAGGTTAAGTCCTGCCACTCACTAAAACTAATCCACTTCTTGCTGGTTGGATTCTTAGAGGCCCAGAACGAAATCCTACCTCAACCAATGTAACACCTCCTAAGCATTGGTGTCTCCAGTTCCATCTCTTCCAGGGCTCTGAAAGTGAAAAATCTCAATTCTTTTGGGGACAGTCTTGCCTCTACACAAAAGGAATGCTTTGGTTCCATGACTTCATCAATATAATCTGAGTCACTGAGCATCAAAACAATTCCCAAATGCCTACCATTCCATATTTAAAGCTACCCGCTTCTGCAATATAATTCCTGCATTCAAGGCTCAGGGAGCATCACAAAACGGGGAGAAAGGACTGTAAAAAACAGAGAACCAGAAAGCCTTTTGTGAGATTGTATCTCCTACAAATTAGAGAAAAGCTACGTTCACAATACCTCAAAAATATAGCTGCCTAAACAAGACCCAAATGATGACAACCTCAGTAGATGTGCTACCATGTAAGGGGAGACTCTCACAGGGTTCCACCGCTAGACAAAGAATTACAGGCAACTAATGACTGCCAAGAGAGGGAGAATTAGCCCTTCCCAGGAATGATACCTTTAATTGGCTATCCAAGACCGAGTGTTCATCCCTGAAATCATATCTAAAAAAATCCACACTGTATGGATTCAGCAGCTTGTTTCTATATATTTATGCATTTATATACATATCTAACAATAACACTCAAAACAAAGAGGATTTCAAATTGAGAGAGACTGAGAGGAGCACACGGGAAGAGGTTGGAAAAGGGAACATGGGAGGGATTAGAGAGAAGAAAGGGAAGGGAAAGTGGTGTAACTATATTTTATCTATTATTTTATATTTAAAAAAAACGGCCTTTCCCCCCCCCAGTATCTCTTCATGAAGAATTTTAAAAACAAAACGAACAATCTTTAGTTCTGTTTTACCCATGGTCACTTTTTACGCATAGTCAAGTGTTGACAATGTGTTTATGAATAAATGCATGCAGATAAATGCATATTAATTTGATCCATTATCATCCATTTATGGATTGCTTTGTATTGGGAAACAGATTGAAATAGCTGAAACCGTATTCTTGACTCTCTAGCCTTCCCTCTGTTCCTAATGCTTAAAGGCAAGTTAGACAGTATCAAGGTACTTTCCCAGCAGATCAAAATCCTTGAGCCTATCTGGCCACACAATGGGCCAGCCCTTCATCAATTTTGCTCCCCTCCTGAATAATTATGTGCTTTGCATCTGCTGATGTTGTTATCCAGGCACCTGCAGTTCCTCGCTTGGAAAGCCCTGCCTTAAGCAATGACCAAAGGATGGAGCCAGCACAGTTTGTCCCTATTGCTTATTTGTGAAGATGAGCTGGTCCATCTGTCCACATGCCACAGACCCCGGGTGGCAAAAAGCAATAAAAGGCAAGTATTCTCTGACAGCCCTTAAAGCATAACACTGGCGTGAGCAGAGGTTATTATCTTGTAATGTCACTGTTATTTCCAACAGCCCCCAACGGATCTTCTGACTGTGGCAAGACAAAGAGGCAGACACTGTTAACATAGCCTCTGTGTTTTGTAAGGGGCAGCAGCGGTACGCTACACTTCCAGAAGGTTTTTTTTTTTTTTAAACCATCTATCGATTGGCATATTGACTGCAATTTGAGGACTCTTCATCCATTGAAGTAGTCCATGGTGTATTTACTTAATAAATCTAATCTCAAATTGGTACAAGACCACTGCATGGAGAACAGGGCTTATGAGTTTTTGATACACCGGGGAGAGAAACAGACTAAAGGATGAGCATCTTCAGTCCCAGCTTTACCGCCAAGTTGCTGTACGACCGTGGACCGATCACTTCTCAGGGCCTCTGTTCTATAGCCAAGGTCTGGACCTCAAAGTGCTGACAATTCAAGGATTCTTATTTCAATATTTGCAGATTCTTTGAGTTGCAGTGTGAACTGCTTGAGAAGGCCCCCAGAATAGCAGCCCAGTAATTGCAATGTATATTCTAACAGCAGCAGCTGTAGAAACAGAGCCAGCCCCTCCCCAGGCTTCCTCTTTAAGGGTGATATGCCAGAATGAGAAACAAAATTACTGCGTCTGTTCAGCAAATTCCTCTTGACAAAATCTTTAAGCGTTGACAAGAGTAATATACTGAAAATTAGTTTAGAAGTGTTTCAAGTTTCAAAAATCAATCAAAATCAAATTAGATTCTGAAGACGCTTGTCTTTTGAGTTTTAGGAAAAAATAAAGATTCGCTTCAGCAACTCTGAAAAGTGGCTTTGACCCTGAAAGAGGTGACAATCACAGAGAACGTGATCGTTCTTCTTTAAGTCTACATCTTGGGCCCTTCCAAGGACTTTACCAAGTATACCTTTGTCCTATTGTCTCTGGCATTAGCAAATAACTCACCAGTTGAAGTATATCTTCTTCCTATTTCTCTTTCTTCTTGCTACCAATGTCCTCATCCAAGGCTGGAGACATAAAAACATAAAAAGGAAAAAGACCTGGTCTTGCTTCTGTGGGTAGTAATAGGGCCTTATGGTGGGACAAAGAATAATGACTGGCCGGTGGCTTCCTCTTTTAACTGCATCTGATTGTCAAGTGCAAACAGGTATTTCAGGATAAAGGAAGGTGTGCCTCTGTGAAGAGAATAATGAACTCGAGTTTTGTGTTTCACCTCACTTTCCTGATCTATATTACCCCCTTCTGAATGTTTTTTGAGAGATTTAGGAGGGCTTATCATGAATCCTTAAATTATGTGGACAGCTACAGGCAGCCCACAGATGGCCTCTTGTCTTTCCCCTGCTGTCTGTCAGTGTGCATGTGAAGCTGCCATAGCTAAAAGGCCTCTTGAGAGCCTCAGATATCTTGGCCCAGGGTGCCATTCCTCAGTGTTTTTTGGGGGTCTTTTATAAGACAAAGGATTCCCTTGTTCTGTGAAAAATGGTCTCTAAGAGTTTATGCTCGGGCCAAGAATTTCTTATTGTGTAAAAATTTTTTGCTGAACTATGTTAGATTCTGATGAGGCCCTTCTAATCATCAGGACTCTGACAAGGAGCCAAAAGAGTCTGTGTTTATGTTGGTGTGTGGATTTGGTGCCTCTGGTTGCTGATCTGCTTAGCTGTGACACCATCTTTCTTAAGGATACACACAGCTCATCTTTGGATATATTAGCATGGGATATCTATAGTCAAGAATATCTATATATTTAATGCAAATCTTAGGAAATGGAGTCTGCTTCATATCTCTTAATAAAACAGCCCTTTCATCTGGTCATTTGGAACAAAAGAACAGTCTGTTCAAGAGAATAAACTTCTCTAATTTTTGATGGAAAAAAGGGAAGTAAATGCTGGCCACTTTTCAGTGTTAAAATTTTTTATGTCCAAGTAATAAGGGCTTTAGGGTTGCTTGAAATAAGCTGGCAGGACCTCTATTATATATAATATTTCTTCCTTTATTTTTATTTATTTGTGTTTTAGAACATTCAGTTGTAGAACAGGAAAATAATTACAGATATTTCAAACAAAAACTGGAGCATTTGATTGTAATTTGGAAGAAACACTAAGTAGGTAAGGTAAGAGAGTAACAAAAATACAGACAACTGTCTTCCTAACCTTACTTGTCAAGGCTTCGTGGTTAAAAGGGATGGTGAAGAGATCACCTTGGCAACAGAGGGCCTGGCAGTGATGTCTCTAGTCTGGATGTCTGTTGTGTTTTTAGAGTCTCCTCTCCCTCCAGTGAATGAATCTGAATAGGACAACATCCTGATTGTTGCCCCGCCATATCCTGGTCAATGAGTCCCTCCACAGCAGCCTGGGCTTCCTGATATGTTTCCTATCCAACTAGATTATCATGACCCAGGTATTCTGTATGTGTATGCAGGTTGAGGGAATGATTTGGTTTGTGCTCATTATATAAATTTGTTGTAGGTGTCCTCTTCAATGACTTTCTTGTGGACTCTGACAACATTGCAATTAGAGCTCATCCCCATTATGTTATGAGCAGGTAATGCTTGCATATCCATATTTAATATCTATTTTGCAACCCAAACCACAATCTTTCCATGTCTTCACTTTTCTTTTGGTTTGAGAGCTGTCATCCCTCACCTCACTATGGTGAAATCCTGACCCTATGCTTTGTAAAGATCCATTTGCCTTTGTTTTAATGTTTATCTATTTGTGTGTAACATTTCTAGGATTACTTTTCATAATCAACAATCACTTGGGAAACAAGTCATTGGAGTTATCTTCTGACCATTTTTTCTACTGTTCCAAAGACATACACATACCTACTTATCTACACACATATGTGCACACAAACCTGCATATAGAAACACACTTACTTCAGATTCTTATCACCAACTGTGGCCTATAATTTCAAATTTCCATATAATCCTTTCCACCAGATTATCTTTATTTCTTAAGATTTGATTACCCACCATCTCCCTTGGGATTCTAGAGTTCTTGCTTTTGATATTTATTCCCATAATGGTCAATACATTGTTTCCTTACTATTGACAATAATTAGCTCTCACCCTTCTCATGCACATACCAGCCCCTCTAGGCAAATAAAGGTATTTATATAAGTGCTTTCATTTTTTGCTCAGCTAGCTCCAGTTTGATAAGTATCATGTGCATGTGTACATGTGATATGGTATGTATGTGTGCATATGATATTGTGTGTGTACATGTGGGTGTAGAAGTCAAAGACTGGTATCACCTGTCTTCCTCAGGTTCTCTTTGCCATTCTTTTGAAACAGCATTACTCATCGAAGCTGTAACTAACTTACTCAGCTGGATTAGCTGAGCAGAGAGCCCTAGGGATTCTCCTGTCTCTATCACTCAACCCTCAATGCTAGAGTAATATGCTCATGCCACCATGCCTGGCTATAGATAGATAGATAGATAGATAGATAGATAGATAGATAGATAGATAGATAGATAGATAGATATGTAGGTAGATAGATGATATATAGAGTTAGAGATATAGGTGATATAGATATAGATATATTGGTGCATGTTGGTGCAGCAACTGCTTTACCTACCAAGTCATTGCCCCATTACTTCACAACTATCTTGAGAGCCAAACATCTTCTTACTTGGACTTAATATGTGTGTTTCTCTCAAAAGACACTGGATTCTGGCATACATTGGACTGTTTGACATTGGCTATCAGACATTTTGTAGGTAGGAGTGTAGCTGGAGAATTTCTCTCCAGGTCCGGCCAAGTCCTGCCTGTCTTGGGGCCCACTTATAAAATAAACACACAGACTCTTATATTATTTAAACTGCTTGGCCTAGCTCAGGCCTATCATTGTCTAGCTCTTACTCTTATATTTAGCCCATTTCTATTAATCTATACTTTGCCACATGGCTCCTGGCTTACTGGTACCCTACATTTTCCTTGTCCTGGCGGTGGCTCCAGGCAGTCTCTCCCTCTCTCTTCCTATTCCTCCATTCTCTTTCCTCTTAGTCCCACCTATACTTCCTGTCTGGCTACTGGCCAATCAGTGGATATATCAGAGCGATATCCACAGCATAGGCGCATCAAGATGGAGAAACTAATATGTTTCTTCATCCTTCTATTCCAGCCTAGAAAAGAACTCAGCACATAGTGTATACTCAGTCATTTTCAACTGAAGTAATTGGAGGAATTTTATATATATATATATATATATATATATATATATATATATATATTCATAATAACATAATGCTAAAAATTGGCTTCTTCAAAATATGTTCTGGCAGTTTAATAAGTACCACATGGGCATTTGGAAAATTTAAATACAGACAAAGCTAAATTAAAATTTATTCAAAGTTGATATAAACCTACATTGAAGTATTATTTCCATATAATTATTTTTCTATGTATATCAGTAATATTTTACTTAACAAAAATTTTACAACTATATCAGTTTTATAGCCTCTTCTCTTTATATTTCAGTTATATTACAGTAGACACTTTTTTAGTACAGCTTTAATTTTTTATTTAAAAAGCACACCTTCCAATAGCTATGGAGTATTTTAGTTATTAATGTACACAGATATACTTAACATTATTTTTTCTGAGACATCTTTATTTATTTAACTTATAAATGTTTATATACTTATATATGTATAAAACTTATAGATGTTTTTATTTAACTTATAAATATTCTATGAATTAACCAGTTGTGAGAGACTATAAAAACTTTTAGGAGGAGATATTATATCAAAATGTTGAATAGATATGAAAGTATGTAAGTAAATGTATAAGTAGAGAGAGACAGAGGGAGGGGAGAGAGAGAGAGAGAGAGAGAGAGAGAGAGAGAGAGAGAGAGAGAGAGAGAGAGAATATATAGAAATCCAGAAGAATATAAATTCAGAACACTCTTACTTTTCTGATTTGAGTATTTCTTCATTAATTATGGTAAGAGGAAACATTTAGTTCCAATAGATTTTTTATACATCAATTATTTAAAGATAAAGTTATAGAAAATAGGATAAGGTATCAGGAAATGATAATACCTGGTCTCATTTTGACCCTTTCATTTCTCCTAACACTCAACACATTCCGTCTTTCCCATATTACCATCAAGGTGTGTTTCCTAACCCTTCATTCTTCTCCATCCACTGAGCAATGTGGTAGGTCAGCACAGCATTTGTTCTCCAGAGCTATGGCAGCAGTTCCCTCTTGGAGCCCCTTGTATCACATCTCTCTTTTTAAGGCAATAATAATCCAAAGACTTTTCCATGGAACATGGGTCCTATGTGGTGTAACAGGTATCATGACATGTGGAAGTATGGAACCATATTAATCTTTTGCCTCTTTTATAATATCACACACATCAGTTTACTGAATGTTTTGGGGAGTGGTATAGTTAAACAGTGCAATTTACTAAGCTTACTTTTTTCGTTCTCTCAAAATATTTGCTGTATGTCTATTATGTGTGGCAGTCATGTACATACATATATGTGTGAATGACTACTCTTTTTGTTTGTTTTTCAAGACAGGGTTTATCTATGTAGCTTTGACACCTTTCCTGGAACTCACCCTGTAGCACAGGTTGGCCTCCAACTCACAGAGAACTGCTTGCCTCTGCCTCCTGCGTTCTGGGATTAAAGGCATGCATCACTACCATCCAGCGACTACTCTTAATAACTAGTTTAACATGAGCCTTGGGATTTCTCTAGGAGAGGTATTTCATATTGTATGTTTCATATAAATCCTGAAGTAAGTTCTAAATACTAGATAAAAATACACATAGCTTTAAACAGTTCTCTGAATAGGGTAAATTATAAATCTCTACAGTAAGTGGTGGTGTTGGTTGTTTTTTACCCTTTTCCTCTTTCTTTTTTTGGCTCTTGGCGGGGGGCACCACCCAATTCTCAAATAAATACACACATACAGGTTTATTCTTTCTTATGAATGCTCAGCCTTAGCTTGGCTTGTTTCTAGTCAGCTTTTCTTAACTTAAATTATCTCATCTAGCCAGGCAGTGGTGGCACTCACCTTTAATGCCAGCACTCGGGAGGCAGAGCCAGGCAAATCTCTGTGAGTTCACAGGCCAGCCTGGTCTACAGAGTGAGATCCAGGACAGGCACCAAAACTACACAGAGAAACCCTGTTTCAAAAAAAAAAAAAAAAATACTATCTACCTTCTGCCTCTGGGCTTTTTCCTTTTTTTTTTTTTTTACTTCTGTGTATCTTACTTTCACTGCATGACTCTCTGTGGGGCTGGGTGGCTGGATCATTTTTTCTCACTCCTTGATCTGTCTTGCTTTTTCAATCTCTCTTTTTCTCCTGTTTAATTCTAACTGCCAATCCCTCTTATCTTTTTTCCAGCCTTGCTATTGACTGCTCAGCTTTTATTAGACCAATCAGGTCTTTTAGACAGGCAAAGCAACACAGCTTCCCAGAGTTAAACAAATGCAAAATAAAAGAATGCAACACATTTTTGTGTCTTTAAAACAAATGTTCCACAGCATAAACAAATGTAACACCTCTTAAATTAATATTCCACAACAGAGTGGCATTCAAGATCCTTTCCATTGTGGCTTGGTAGTAATTTTCTAATTTCATAATCTGTTGTACTTCTCTGTAACTGAAAATGAAAGAGTCCTAAAATACATTCTCCTATCTGAATGTGTTACCATTTCTCAGTATTTTTATAACTTGCTATCTGCTTTTTTCACCTAGTGACCTTCTTCAAGGATGATAGTTAATATTCCACCAACAGAAAATATCAAATCTGTGCAGTAGCATTCTATCAGTGATCACTCCTTTCTCTTCAGCTGTGAACCTGGCCTCTAAAAGTTGAGCCATTTCTCCAATTCAGTCAACCCTTTTTTATCACTGAGATCCTTTCTTGTCTCGTGTACAAAGCATTTCTCAATGCCCCAAAGAGGGAAAATATATATTGTTCTGTAATATCTGTGTATTAAATACTTTGTGTTTGGTACAAAAAATGACAAAAGCAACTTAAGAAAAGATTTGTTTTGATTCATAGTCTTAAAGTATAGCCCATCACTGAGTGGAACTCATGGTAGCAAGAGCTTGAGGCAAGTGCCCATACTGCAGCCACACTCATGAAGCAGAGAGATGTACACTAATACACAGCTCACAGTTTTCTTTTTATTTAGCTGAGGACACCTACTCATAGAATATTACCACCAATATTATGGTGGATCTTCTCCCATTGATTAATTGAATCTAGAGACCTCCTCACAGACACATTCAGTAGATTATTTCCATTGCAATTGTAAACTTCAATTGGCAATTAAAATTAATCAGCATAGTCTTGGAGTAAACTTGAAGTAAACTTTAACCATCATTCTTATTTTATAGGTAAGGAAACTGAAGTCTGAAGAGAGATTTTCCAAAGTGAGGAAGCTAGTTCATCTGTTTATACAATTTTGTTTTCTCTGCATATTTTGTGGTCTTTACTACCATTCAGATTACATTTCAAAGAGATGAGGTAGAAGCAATGACTGTCTAGAAGCTTTCAGGAACTGCAAAGTGGGAAAGAGTAGCTCAGACACACGAGGCTTTAACAAAACTTGGGTGTGTTTATGGCATCATTTGCACCTGGCATATTCAGCACAGATTTTTAGGGATTTAATTTAGCTTGCAAAGGAAGTTGGATAAACTCAGGAAATGGGGTAGAAAAATATATGAGAGAAAACCAGCTAATCAGAATCCATTAAGCTCATAAAAATGTGTTGGCTTGAATCTCAATTTGTGGGGGGATATTGGTTAACCCTACTGTTCTTGACTATTAACTTTGTAGTTTCTCAAATTAGCTCCTTGTTGCTATATTTAAGATGTATCTGGGAGGAGGGGACTGGACCTGCCTCGATTGAGCCTATCAGGTCAGTCCTAGGGGGCAGCCTTGATCTGGAGGTGGTGGGAATGGGGGATGGGCTGGGGGGAAGGGGAGGGGGGCAAGAAGTGGGAGAACAAGGGAATCTGTGGCTGTTATGTAGAACTGAATAGTATTGTAAAATAAAAGAAAAAGAATAAACAGGATAAAAAAACAAAAAAACTTATAAAAAAAAGATTTATCATTGTCAGCTTCTGACAAACAAAGACTCTCAAAGTATGGATTATAATTACCATTATTGACACCATTTATTCTATTGATGTGTAACATTATATAGAGCAACATTTCAATTGTCTTATTTCCTAGAACGTTCAACATTGTGTCCATATATCCAGGCAGAACCAAGATCAGACATGATAAGTAATACTTCAAAGTAAACTAAAATTAGAAGGGCAGTTTTGGGATTTACACCCATGTGTTCTATTTCCTGTGATTCCAAGAGGGTTCTCAACAAGGAGTGACTTAATGAAAATATGAATTGGATGATATTACTCTGAGTTATAACTGCCTTGGTAGAGATGGATCGGAGGCCTCCATGAAACAAAAGGAGTGGAAGGCAGTCATGAAGCTCTGTAGACACAACCACATGGTTATAAAGCTAGGCTGTTTTTCTGGCTTCTAAAAAGACAGGATTGCTCTCAATCCTGTTTGTTATTGTTGTCTCCAAGCCAGAATGAGGGCTGTGCCTGTGTTATGTGAAGAATTATCTCATCTCACCCAGCACCTGGTGCTGAAACAGGTTTGACTAGAACACATTTGGAAGGATTTATGTGAGGCTTGAGTGTATTGTTTTCTATGGATAGATAGTTTTTAAGATATTAAATAATGATGCAAAGTCTTCACTTTAATCTCAGAGTGAATAGCATGTTCATTATCTTGAAAGGTAATTTCATAAAGATTTACTGGAAATCTCTGTATCAGACATCATGTGGTGCTGTGAAGCATGTGAAAAGGGCAAAGCCCTTTCCATTCAGGAAACACAGGCTGGCAGAAATAATGTCAAGGTAGAACTTGAACATCTGAGTGATCGGAGCTATCCAGAAGAGAACAAAAGTAAGAGAGCTGTATCTTCCTAGAAACACACACATGTACACGCACTCATTATACTTTTGAGCAAGAGGAGGTCTGAGGTCTATTCAGATTCTCTGGTGAACCTCTTAGAAGTCCACAGGCTTGAGACTAAAGAGCCAAGCATCACCAGTGCTGAAAAAAAATGTTCACATGAGTCTTAGAGTATTCAGGTCAGTGAAAGTAAAATCTAGTGATATCTGTACCCTGATATCACTGTGCAACCCTTCTAAATTCTACTTGCACCATAGAGGACATGAAAACCACTCTTTGGAGAAACTTTGACCAGTGTATGTGTCTAGGTTAGTGTCTGACAGTGAAATAATAGATTTGCAATGCAAATGAAAAAAGTAATCATTAACATGTAGACTAGTTGTAGCCAGGCATGTCTGGAAATCATGAGATTCATTCATAGTAGCCAAATTATGGAATCTATCTATGTGCCCATGAACAGATGAACAGATAGAGACAATGCGCTATAGATAAACAGTGGTGTATTATTCAGCCATTCAGGAGGACAAATATATATATATATATATATATATATATATATATATATATATACATACACACACACATATATGGAAAAGAGTAAATTAATGGAAATAAAGTCAGACACAAAAAGACAAACATCTTTTTTTTTTCTTATTGGTGGATCCTAGATTTTACATAGAGATATATAGCATATACATATGTTTTAAATATATTTATACATATGTACATATATAAATTTAATGACATAGAAGTAAAACTGGGAGAATAAAATTATTAAACAAAATTAGGAAGTATGGAAAAGAAGGGAGAATGCATGAATGAATGAGAACAAAAAACATGATATACTATAAAACCCTATCACTGTATATGGTAAATATATGTCAATATCTCATTAAAATAAGGAATTGATAATTATAAGATTTAAAATAAATAATACAAAATTAAGTACCATTAATAAGGACATAATTTTCCTAAAACAAATAATACAAGCAAGAATAGCATTCCAAGGCACAGTGGTCTGAGTAGGAATGGCCCCCATAGACTCATGCATTTGAATGCTTGGACCATAAAGAGATACACTATTAGGAGGTGTGGCCTTGGAGTAGGTATGGCCTTGTTGGAGGAAGTGTGTCACTGTTGAGGTGGGCTTTATGCTCAAGCCCAGGCTCAGTGGCACACAACATTATTTCACCTGCGGATAAAAATAAAGAATTCTCCCAGACATCTAACAGCAAGCTGATCTCCAAAATATATAAAGAACTCAAGAAGCTATACATTATAAAGCCAAATAATGCAATTTAAAAAGTGGGGACAGACCTAAACAGAGACTTCTCAACAGAATAATCTCACATGACAGAGAAACACTTTTAAAAAATGTACAAAGGCCTTCACCATCAGGGAAATGCAAGTCAAAATCACTCTGAGATTTCATCTTACACCTGGCAGAATGACTAACATCAAAAACACAAATGATAGGTTACAACAGAGAGGAAATGGAGCAAGAGAGGTACTCCTCCATTGTTGGTAGGAGTGCAAATTTGTACAACCACTTTGAAAATCAATGTGGCAGTTTCTCAGAAAATGGGAATCTATCTACCTCAAGACCCAGCTTACCATGCTTGGACATGCACCTAAAGAATGCTCAATCATACCACAAGGGCACCTTCTTAACTATGTTCATAGCAATTTTATTTGTAGTAGCCAGAAGCTGGAAACAATCTAGATGCCCCTCAATCCAAGAATTGATAAAGAAAATGTGGTACATTTATACAGTGGAATATTACTCAGCTGTTAAAAACAAGACATCAGGAAATTTGAAGGCAAATGGATGGAACTAGAAAAAAATTATCCTATGTGAGGTAAACCAGACCCAGAAAGACAAACATGGTATGTATTCACTCATAAAGGACAACCATGGTACAATCTACAGACCCAGAGAGGCTAGGTAACAATGAGGGCCTAAGCAGGGATACATGTATCTCCCTGGGAAGGAGAAATAGAAGAGCTCTCCTTTATGGACTGGGGGCCAGTGGGAATGGGGATGGGAACTTGAGGAATCAGGTTGGAGCAGGAGAGAACTGAAAGAGTGACTGGAAGGGAGGCATTTCATGGTCAGGTAGAAACTTGATGCAAAGGAAACTCCCACGAACCTACAAAGATGACCCCAGTTAAGACTCCTAACAATGGTGGATTAATAGCCTGAACTGGTCATCTCCTGTGACCCAGTGGTACTTCCAGTGGAGGGACTGGGACATAGGCCAAGCCATACAATCTTTGACCTACAGTCTGTCCTACCTGTGGGAAATGCGTGTGTAAAAGTGACATGGTCATGGAAGTGGCCAACCTATGACTGGTCCAGCCTCAGACACATCCCAAGAGAGTGAGTGCATCCCTGACACTGCCTGGAGTGTCAGGACCCAGAGAATGCATGTCCCAGAGACCTAGGATAGAACAAAACACAATTGGGGGAAAATGACAATGTAATGATGCCTAACAATATTCTGCTCTACTCATAAATTGGTGACTACCCCAATTATCATTAGAGAGCCTAATGATAATTGTCCTAACTCATGGACACAGATACATAGAACCACAACCAAACATTAGGCCAAACTCAGAGAATCCTGCTGAAGAGAGGGAGGAAGGATTATAGGAGTGAGAGGAGTCAAGAACATCATAAGAAAATATACAGAAGCAACTAACCTGGCTCATAGGAACTCAGAGTCTAACCAACAACCAGGGAGCCTGCATGGGACCAACTTAAGCCCTCTACATATACTTGACATTTGTGTAGCTTGTTCTATTTTTGTGGTATATTCCTTTACACTATGTGAAGATGTGTCACTGTGATTGGTTTAACAAAGAGATGAATGGCCATTAGTTAGGCAGGAAAAAGTTAAGTGGGACTTCTAGGGACAGAAAACCTTGGAAAGAAGATAGGAGGAGTCACCAGCTAGACAGAGAGGAAGCAGGATGAGGAGTACAGAGTCAAGGTAAGCAAGCCACACAAAAGAACTTAGATTTTAAAAATATGGGTTAATTTAAGTTATAGAAACTAGTTAGGAAGAAGCCTAAGCTAAGGCCAAATATTTATAATTAATAATAAGTCTCCATGTCATTTTGTTTAATCTTGTGACATATGATGCCCAGTGTCCAGTCACATACATCCACATAAGGCCTGAGAGAGCTAAAAAAAATTCAAAACACAGAGTAAACACTGCTTCTTGTCACAACTTCCAAGTGACTAAGGTCTCTCAGATAGGCTTGGCATGCAGAGACTACCTGCAGGCTGTAGCTAGCAGCCAGCACCATGCTCAGCAACATGAGCTAAGCTCAGCTGCCAGGCAGCTGACATAGCAATTTAAGATTTGTGTGAGGTAATCAGAGAACACTGCAGATGCTCAGTAATGACAGATCAAGATGGAAAAAAGACTCTAAATAGGTTACAGTGTGTTTAAAAAAATGTGCACAGGTTTATAAAAGAAGAGAAAATGGATATAGAGAGTCATAGAAAAAATATATGGTTTATAAATAAAAAAGTCCTTAAGGAGAAAATAAAATAATATAAAAAAGATATGCCATTTAAAGATGGAAAATACATAGAGAATCTGGATACTGTATGGTGTCTTGTCAACTGTGAATTTTTGATTGCTAATGAGTGAACAATAGCTGCTGAGAGACATTGGATTATGGAAATTGCTAAATTAAACCAACCTATGTATTTTTAAAATGTCTTAACTTCAAAATGGAAGTCAAAAAATATGTTGCAATGGGGAAGAGGTTATGCTTTTGTTTCTACAGAAAACAAAAGGCTGTGGATTCATTCACAGTTCATAGAGATCAGATTTGATTGCAGAAGACCCCCTGAAAATCCTGGTTACAGCCATAAAGAAATAAACCTAAAATAGCTACAATATAGGTGACATATATTTTACTTGCTCAAACAAAAAATTAAAAAAAAAGGTCTTTAACTGACTTGTGTGTGGTGGTATTGTGTTCCCCAAAATATTGTGTACCCTAATAAACTTATCTGGGGCCAGAGAACAGAAAAGCCACTAGATGCTTAGGATAGGCAGTGGTAGCACATGCCTTTAATCCTAGTATTCCAGAGGCAGAAATCCATCGGTTCAAGGATACAGCCAAGCATGGTGACTCATGCCTTTTATCCCAGAAAGTGAGTCTTTAATCCCAGGGAGTGAGGCAGAAAGCAGAAAGATATATAAGACGTGAGGACCAGAAACTAGAAGCATTTGGCCTGGTTAAGCATTTGGCTGATTAAGCTTTTAGGTTTTGAGCAGCACAGTTCAGCTGAGAGCCATTTAGATATGAGGACACAGAGGCTTCCAGTCTGAGGAAACAAGGTCAGCTGAGAAGTTGGCCAGGTGAGGTTAGCTGTGGCTTTTTCTGTCTCTCTGATCTTCCAGTGTTCACCCCAATACTTGGCATCAGGTTTGATTTTATTAATAAGACCATTTAAGATTTCTGCTACACTTGTGTACATGCACATTCCATACTTGTGTTAATGCACATGTTATATATAACATATATCTAACACAAACATATATATATGTTAGATATGTTAGATATATCTATATCTATCTATATCTATCTATCTATCTATCTATCTATCTATCTATCTATCTATCTATCTATCTATCTATCTATCTATCTATATTACCTTTAAAAGTTTGTATATTTGCAGAGCAAGGGGACCAGACACCAATGAAATTGGGTGGCCTAAGTGATCCAACCTCTCAGAGTGCCTCTATTGCAGTGTCTTCAGAGTTCTACATCCAGAACAGCTTCAAGGCTGCAGGTTGAGACGCTCCAGCCTCATAGTCTACTCCAGCCATGCTTCAGATAAACCCTACATTTTCCCATCACACTAGGACTAGACAACAGCTAGGTCTTCCAGGACTTGACTGTTACCCCAATTTTCTCAAGGTCCCATAAAGATGTTATCACCTCCAGACAACAGGAAGCATTCTAGAGAACATGATGCCCACATTCTTAAGAGGTGGGGTAGATGGTTTTCAGTCATTCAGTGGGTTATGAATGTTGGCCATCATTTGGGGGGTTGGTTAGAAATAGTTATTTGTCATGGTCAGGGAGAAAGCTAAACAAAGAAGATTAGATTAAGGGATTTTATTCGAAAGGGAAAAAAGGGGGGGCTATAATATAGAAATGATGGGATAAAAGGGTGGATTGTTGAGTCTGCCTTTGAACAGTCACTAGTCTGAACTATTTTATGTTGGTATAGATTTTTGTATATTGATACAATTTTAAGGTTATTTTTGTTATACTGTATGTTTTTACTCTTGTTTAAGGTATTGTGCCTATGCACCTCATTTAAAAGCATATTATAAAGTTTTAGTTCTTGAAAGTTGTAAGCATTCTGTACGTCATCAACTTGCAACTGAGTCCCAGCCTAAAAAGTGGATGTGCACTCCCACTCGTTCTCTCTCTGTACTCTCTCTCTGTGAATGCTGTCTCTGTCTCTGCATCTCTTTGGCGCTTTCTCCCTCTCTCTCTCCTTCTCCTAATAAAGCTCTAAAAGGTAACCATGGCTCGTGATTCTTCTGCCACCACAGTATCTAGTGCCAGCCATTAGTGCTGTATACCCACAGTAGCCGTGGCCAGCCACTAGTGCTGCCGTCTACCCCTTACAAAAGCTATTTAGGATAATAAAGAAATACAAGTTAATAGTCATCTATGACAATCAAACTTGTAGTCATGTTAGATATGTTTTCAAGGTCATACAGAGATTAAGTTTAGATACATAGGTGATCTTCAAATTTCAAACATCTATAGAATAAGGCATTTGTAATGTTATTGTAACATAAGGCTTTTCATGACAGTGAGACACATCTGCTCCTAGCAGACTAAACTACTTCATAAAAGGGTAATGGGCATCGAAGCACCCCCATATAGATTTTGTTTTCTTTGTGACAAAAGCTACCCTTTTGGCCAAGAAACTACCCTTGCATCTACTGCTGACAGTATGCTGTTCAAGTGGACCAGTAAAACACAAAAGAAAATGACTGCTGAACTTTGCCAGGACAGGGTAGGACAATCCTTCAAAATTCCTGCTTTACAGAAAAGTCTGTCAGATATTATAGACCTGTAGGCCAAAGACAGATGCCTCAATGTTGCAGATGAACTTTGGGTGACTGTCCAGAGAGCCACCTGTTTCTGTCATTTCTTATAGTTTTGGAAGTTGTTTTCTCTGCACTTTCTGTTTACTCAAGTAATATTTTATCATTTTTGAGTCTCTGATGGAGATTAAAGTTTAGATAGTTACAGCTTTATTTGTTACCAATTTTTTTTTTAAAATTATGTAATAGGTGGAAAGTTTATAAGGTTGACAAGCATAACAGTTTAAATTACTTATTTAAAAACATGTTTTAAGATCTAAAAAGATATTTTTAGGATTGTAATACAAGTTATGGAAACAAATGGTTTAGGTATAAAACTTTGGACGAACATAGGATAGATAATGGAGTATTTTTCCTAAATTTGCCAAATGCGAATGGACTGGACTTTGTAAATGTAATTCTTACCTAATAATTATTCTTATTGTTTGTAGATTTAATATGTTAAAGTTAAAACTTTTTATTTAGACAAAAGGAGGAAATGTGGAATATCCTATTCACTGTGTGAAGATGTATCACAGTGATTGGTTTAATAAAGAATTGAATGGCCATTAGCTAGGCAAAACACGAATCTTAAAAGGTCTTATTAATAAAAACAAACCTGGGGACAGGTATTGGGGTGAATTCTGAAAGGTCAGAGAAGCAGAACAAGGCACAGCTAATCTCACCTTGTCAACTCCTCAGCTGATCTTATTACTTCAGACTGGAAGCCTCTGAGTCCTCATCTGAATGGATCTCAGCTGAACTGCTGTTAAATGCCTAAAAGCTTAAAAAGACTTCCAGTTCCTGGTCCTCACACCTTATATACCTTTCTGCTTCCTGCCATCACTTCCTGGGATTAAAGGCATGTGTCACCATGCCTGGCTGTTTCCAGTGTGGCTTTGAACTCAGAAATCCAGATACATGGATCCCTGCCTCTGGAATGCTAGGATTAAAAGTATGTGTGCCACCATTTTCTGGCCTCTATGTCTATCTAGTGGCTCTTCTTTTCTCTGACTCCAGATAAGTTTATTAGGGTGCACAATATATTGGGGAACACAATATCATCGCAGCTAGGCAGGAAGAGGTTAGGTAAGACTTTAGCGACAGAGAGCTCTGGGAAGAGGAAAAGCAGAGCAGCCAGCCAGATATAAAGGAAACAGGACGGGGAGTACAAAGTAAAGGTAGCCAAGCCACATAAAAGAATGTAGATTTAGAAATATTGGTTAACTTAAGTTATAAGAACTAGTTAGGAGCAACCTTAAGCTAAGTTAGCATATTATAATCAATAACAAGACCCCGTATCATTTTTTGTAAGCTGGAAGCCCAAACAAAAATCCATTTACAGTCTAATTGTGGGACTCCTAACAATTGGAGCAGAAGCTGTCCCTCATGCTTTTGTTGGCTCTTGGGAATCTATTCTTCATGCTAGATTGCCTTACCCTGCCTAAATACAAGGGGAGGTGCTTAGTCTTACTGCAGCTTTATATGCCATGCTTTGTTGATACCCATGGGAGGCCTTCCCCTTTCTGAACAAAGGCAGAGGAGGAGTAGATTGGGCAGGGAACAGAAGGGAGGTGGGGAGAGTGAATGGGGAGGAGAGAAGGGAAGGGAAACTACAGTTGGGATGTAAAATAAATAAATTAGTTCAATTCAAAAATATTAAATTAAAAAAATACAGAGCTCAGTTCTTTCTGTAATGCCATGTCTGCCTGTATACTAGCATGCTTCTTGACATAATGATAATGGACTAAACTTCTGAAACTGTAAGTCAGGCCCAATTAAATGTTTCCTTCATAAAAATTCCCATGGTCATGGTGGTTATTCACAGCAATAGAAAACCTAACCAAAACACAGGAATTCTTGTCTATTGTGGTTCACTCCACAAAGTGAACAAAGGCCTAACTCCTCTGTTTCACAGCAGACTTTCCTAAGACAATCTCTATCATTGTATCTGTAGCTTCTGTGTTTAGGTTACTCATTCATTGGAATGAATCCTCTTACAGATACTAAGTCCAGTGACTTCTGTTTTGACTGAACACTAACTTTGACAAGGAGTGTTACCTATCTTCTATGTTTTCAAGGGTGGGAATTTCTTTATTTCTTTCTATTTTTTTTTTTAGGCAAAAAGCTACATGGTAAGTTGTTTTGCTTTTGCCTGCCAAAGCTTCCCTTATTGCAGCTACTCAACTTTACTATGTATCACAAAAACAGCCCCCAGACAAGATGTAAACCAACAAATGTGTCTGTGTTCCATTAAGGCTGTGATACAAAACAATCAGTGTACCAAAGTCAGCTGCAAAACTGCAGTGTGCCAACCTCTGCTTTGGAGGTTTGAGTTAATCATACTTCTCATTTCATGGCTTATGGTCTTCACTGATCCATGCAAGCTCCCTCACTTGACTCCTTTTTAATTTATATAGTCGCTATGTTCCCGTTCCCATCTACTGTGCCCCTCCCCATCCCCCCTCTGATATTAGATGGAATAAAGAAAAAAAAGAATGAAGGATGGAAGGAAGAAAAGAAAGAAATGGGATAAACATATTTTAATATGTTCATAGTATGTTTTATTCTTTAAGCATATTGTAAAATGTATATTTTTGTTTCCTTGTGCACTTTTTAAGTTAAAGGAAAGTAATTTGATCTTATTTTATTTATTTTGCTATATAGCATTGTGTCTTGATTAGGGGTTGGATTTTGTGCCCACTTCTCCCTATAGAACTTTGTCTGGCTTGAATTTGTACAGGTCCTGGGCATGTCCTTATGGTCTCTGTGAGTTCATCTGTACCTCAGCCTTGTTGTGTCTGGAAGATGCTATTTTCTTGTTAATATGCACACCTCTGGCTCTTACAGTCTTCTGACCTCAACATCTACATAGATCTCTGAGCCTTGAGAACAGGAGTTTGATATAGACCTCTCATATAGAGTTAAGTGTCCTAAGGTTTCTCATTGCATATGGTCTAATTCTGTGCCCCTCTGTCAGTTACTGTCTACTGAAAGAAGCAGCTTCTTTCTTGAGGGCTGAAGTGGCATGGAGATATGTGCTGTTTTAGTTACTCTTCTACTGCTGAAACATAGAAAAGTAAGCATTTAATTGAGGGCTTGCTTGTAGTTTTAGCAGGTGAGTCTATGATAACGCAGGACAGCAAGCAGGCAGGCATAAGAATTTACTTTTTGAGGCAATAGTCACGAAGTAGAGCTATAGAGAGCTAACTGAGTGGCATAGGCTTTTGAATCCTAAAAGCCCACCCCAGTGACACACCTTCTCCAACAGGGCCACACCTCCTAATCATTTCCATATAGTTCCACCAACTCTGGACCAAGAATTCAAATATGTGAGCCTATGGGGGGGCATTCTCATTCAACCCACCACATGTGTGTAGAAATATGTCAAAATTTTAGAGTAATAATTTTAAAGTAATTTTTAGCATTTTAAAATTATGTATGTTTTTAAAGGGAGAAAAATACTACATGACACTATCATGGTCAAACATAATATTTAATAGCCAATTCTTAATGGATGACAGGGCAGCTATTATTGTCCTTAATTTACAGAAAGTAAAAGAAAGGCTCAAAAAGGTGATATCATTTCCCTGAGGTCATGCTACTTGTCACGACAGAGCAGAATTCAAGTGTGTGTTTTTGGCTCCAAGGCGCTACAAGACCTAAGTCTTTGATTTCTTTAGTCCACAGCAATAATGGATTCTGTGTACAGAAAAAGCCTTTCAGTATAACCTGTTATGATGCATACTAACACAAAAATTTCTGAAGATATGAGACTTCTAACCTAGTGGTGAAGGTCAGGGAGTAGAAGGGTAAAATGAAAGCAGTGGGGGCTGACAGAAGCTGCCAGTGAGGTGAGAAGAAACCCTTCCCCAAGGATCGAGGGAAGGAAGGTTAAAGGCATATCGATTCTGACAGGGAAAACATTCTTCTGACTTTTCATCCTGCTTTAAGATCATCTGTCATCAAAAAAGAGTGAGTTACTGAACTCAGCTTTGGAGATGGCACAGAAGATACAGCAGAGAAGCAACCATTTGATAACATGAGGGATACCAAAGTGGCTTTTGATGTTTTAAACTAGGCTGTAAAATAGAGGTGATATGGAATACGATGAATTGTACATTGAGAGGTGAACAGGTGACAGACAAGTAAGTACACAGACCATCTCAAACAATAACCAACTTTCTGAGGCGAGTTCTCTTTTCAAAAGACACTGTAAATCTACACAGGTCAAAGCCACAAAGGCAGCAGAACTTGTAATTTCCATGTTGCTTTTCCGACATACATAGGCTTCTCAAAGTGAATCAGCAAGAGTAGGCTGGGTTCTGTTTATTATTCTCATTTTACAGATAATGAAGTTAAAAAATGAGAAAAACAAGGCCACAGGACCACAAAGAGAGTGGAAGATTTTGAAACAAAGTGTAACTTCCCCATGATTGCAGGGTTATCTTCACATCAGAGGGTATTATATACAGCCAGATTGACTTTTCCTAAAACATTGTTGTTAGCATTCTTTGTGAGCATGTGAGCCTATCCATCTGCCTAATTCAATTATATAAGCACACAACCAGAATTGATCATCACCCCCCACCTGTGTGTGTGTGTGTGTGTGTATTCATGTGTGTGTATTACACACACACAATATTATGGGATATTGATCAAAACATGTATTAAACACAAAACATCTAAAACAAAAACACAGCTTCCAGTGCAAAGATACTTAGCAAACAGTGACAAGCAAGGCTTCAGTTGAATTTGAATAACAAAATGTGAGCTCAATCCGTTACCTATATTTGGCTTGAGTTATGCTGTTAGTTTGAAGTATAAACCTACATCTGTTTTTAGCAACATATGTTAAAGGCTTGGTAGCTTCTTGTTTGTAGGTATTGCAGTTTTTGTGTTCCTGGGCATCCCAAAGTACTTGGTCTGCCAGTGGACTGCAACTGGAATCAAAGTGCTTGTTGCTGACCTCAATCCTAGGAAAGTCAGCTGAAAACTTTGTTATTGATCAGATTTTCAAAATACTCTATCTTTGAAGCTTTTATTAATTAGAATTTAAGAATCACATTAACTTTGAACATATTGACATTGGCTGGAGAAATGGCCCAGCCATTGAAGACTAGGTTCACAACCAATAATATAGAATATATTGATGTAAATAGATTTGGTCTGAGAGTTATTAAAATATACATATATTAAGATTTCACGGTCAATATCTGTGTCGTTGCAAGTATTGCCATTACTTTAGTGTTGAAGGGATTGTTTACGTTTGTTTTGTGCTATGAGGCAAGAGTACAGAAACACTTTTAGAAAGATCAAGATATAACCTTGACTAAGAAAAAGTGATTCTGACTGAGCACATAATAACACTTATCTAAACGGAGTATGAAAATAGCTCATGCTGTATCAAGAATGGGTACATTTGTGCTAAGCAAAACTTTTCCTTTTCTATAAGCATTTATGAAAATTAGAGTCAACATTTATATAAGTTGTATTTTTAACTCCAATATTTAGAGTTACTGCAATACAATCAGTACTCGCTGAATGATGCCTGTGCCTATGTATTTTGTGCGTTTATTCCATTCATGACTTCAGTATCTCCTCAAAGTAAGTTTTGGTTTTTATTTCTGTTTTGTATCCTAAAATATATAAGATGCTCCTAGTTTGAGAAAAACAAGTAAATTGAATGTTTACATAAATAAGTAAAATAAAAAGCTCTATAGCTTCCCATTCATTTCTTGCTTCTCAAATGTAATCACATTTCTTAAAAATCAATAGTAGAATTCTTTTCTAATATTTGGCACCATTTTTAAAGATTATGTTCCTATTAGGTTATTTGATTTATCAAATTTATGCATGATTTTCTCCATACTTGTGTATTTTAATTAAGCAAACACAATTAAAACATTAATTTAAACAAAGCATAGATTTCATATTACCATATTTACATAAATGAACATGGAATTTGCCTTTGCTTTTTTGAATATTTGGGTTGTGCTTTTTTACTGGTTAATAGTTGTTTATCTTTCTTTTCAAAGCATTTTATCAATTAACACCCTAATAAGCATATAGCAATTATTCTTTGGACCTAATCCATCATTTCAAGGGATGCATAGTCTGAGGTGGTTTTGGTCAGTTGTCTGGATGGTCAATTTTATTGTTGCTGTTTTTGGTAAGCCATCTTTCAGAACCACTTTGTCCTTTTCTCCCATTCTGAATTGAGTGTGATTTAGGCATAATATCCAATGGGCCTTCTAGAATTTCTTTCTTAGATAATTTTGGAATTTATAAATAAATATGTCATTAAGTTACACATCTATGAGATTTTTCTATGTTGGATGACCCATTTCCTACATCGCTACTTTTCAGATTTCTCTTTAACATTATCAGAACATATCCTTCAAGAGCATACAAGGAAGATATGGTAACGAGTCAAAAAGAATTCATTATTCATTCATGTTCACTGTGCATCTGTAACATGTACATTTTTATCCTTTCTCTTCAGACTTCCTGTTTGGGGTAGAACTGATGAATTCTTATTGATATTGCTTTTTATAAATGATCTTCACCATCTAAACTGGATGTTTTTAAACACTTCTGTTTGCCCTTGGTAAAGATCAAGTTGTGAGGAAACTGTGATGGTGTAGCTGTTCACAGGGTGGGGTAGTTTATGTATTTGTTTCTATTCTGGCCACTTACAAGTGAGATTTCTGTTCTTCTGGAGTGAATGGAATCTTACAGAACTTGATGAACTACCACTTCAGAGTGTGGGATCTCACAGCAGAGTATGATTCTAACTAAAATTAGTGGGATCTCGGTGAAGACCTTGGGATTTCACCAGAGGATAGAATAAGCTTCAAGAGTAGCAGCTCATGATGGGAAAAAGTATGGAGACTGCCAGCCAAACTAGTGGAAGCACATGAACTATGGACCTATAGCTGTGGAGTCCCCATGGTACTGGACTATGCCCTCTGGATAGGCCAGACAGTTGTTTAGCTTGAACTGTTTAGGGGGACCCAAGACAATGGGATCCGGAACCGTCCCCAGTGCATGAGCAGGCTTTTTGGATCCCTTTGTGCAGCCTTGGTGCAAGGAGGAGGGGCTTAGGCCTGCCTTAACTGAATGTACCAGGCTCTGCTGACTCCCCATTGGAGACCTTGCCTTGGAGGAGGTAGGAATTAGCAGTGGGTTTGGGGGAAGGCTGTGGGGTGGGATGAAGGAGGACAAGGGAATCTGTGGTTGGTATGTAAAATGAATAGAAAATTTCTTAATAAAAAGAAAAGAAAAGAATAAGGGCTCTTTTCTGGAGATGGGGAGATTTCATTGAAGAAGGTGAGGAGAGCTCATTAAAATTAATAGGCTCTTAAGGGGAATATTTGACTGCAGAGGACAGAATCACACTGGAGAGTGTGGGGTTTCATATAAGATGGCATATCATTGGAGAGGATAATCACTGGAGAGGATGGAATCTCACTGGAAAAGATGAAATATCACTGGAGAATGTCATATATTATGGGAGAGAAAGGGACCTCACTGGAGGGGTTGGAATTTTAGGAGAGAAGGGGACTGATGTTGGGAATGCATAAATATCCCATATTTTACAATTTTCTTGTTCTCAGCATATCGATTTATCATGGGTTTGGGGGCCATCTTCTCATCCCCTGCCATAAGCACCCAGCTGACTCACTTACAAGTCTCATAATTTGATAAGGTCATTTACTCTAAGTCTCAGATTCTTGTGAATAAGATAGATATAGATAGAATTAGATATAATTAAGTATAATTTAGTTGCCTATAAAATCTGGTAGCTTTTAGTGTTTTATCCAGGTCACTGGGGTTGCCAAAACTTTAAACAGCTCAGTAGCAGAAAATGCTGATTCTCTTATATGGTCAGCCACTTTCTACTGGAGCACAAAGTATGGAATTATTTTACAATACTTTTTTAAACTTATAATAAAAATATTCTCCCAGAATATGCAGCATATAAGAATCATACTATCCTCAGAAATCTATTATTATATTCGCAGAACCAATTGATTTATTCTCCTTGGTGTCTTCTGCAGGCATATGATTTTGTATTTCCATCCCTTTCTTGAATTCTCTGAATCTTTCTTCTTCCATTCCTTTTGGGTCTTATAGATGTGTGTTTTTATTACTTCAATATCTCTTGAAAGATACATTTGAAATGGAAATGATAAATTTATTCTCTTAGTTGAGTTTTATTTTCTAATTTAACAACCCTGTTAGGTATTTACTGAAATCAAACCCTTCTTAAGTATATTCTGATAGTTTCTGATTAATAGTTTTTAAAAGTCCTGTTGAGGAAATGATAATATGAGAGAGTAAGAAACCATATATTAACAGACAAAAAAAAATATGTGAGTGAACAAGAAGAGATAAGAAAAATAAACAAATTGTTGCCTTCCCAGTGGCCAACAGAGTGATGTAGAAATGACATTGAGTTATCAAAACCTAGTCTTTTATTTATATATGCTTTTCTACAAAGCATTGAGCATTTAGCTCTCCAATGGATTTGAATCACCTCATTTACACACCAGGTTAGGAAACATTGAGACTATTAATAGAGGTAGAAATTATCCTTTCAGAACTTAAATTCACTTCTGCTCCTTATTCTTTATTGTCTTTAAGTAAAATAGCAAATATTCTGTGTATGCCAGGCGTTCCAGCACTCAGAAGGCCGAGTCAGGCAGATCTCTGTAAGTTAAAGGCTGGTTTACATAAGAAGGTCCAGGAGAACAAGTCTATAAAGTGATATGCTCTTTCAAAGAAAGAAAGAGAGACACAACAAGAGACAGAGACAGAGAGTAACTGAACAAGTGAGACTGCACAGAGGGTAAAAGTATTTGCAACCAAACTTATTTATTTCAGTTCTATCCCAGAATCTATAAATTTCAAGGAGTAAACCCACTTTCACAAGTTTTTCTGACTTCCATCCTACCACAGGAGTACATCACACACACACACACACACACACACAAACAGAGAGAGAGAGAGAGAGACAGAGACAGAGACAGAGACAGAGACAGAGACAGAGACAGAGAGAAATTAAATATTAGAGAAATTCCGAATTCTTTTAGATCACATGTTCCACAGCCGGATGCTGTGGGATGGTCTGTATGTCAAATTGCTCTTATTGGTCAATAAATAAAACACTGATTGGCCAGTGGCCAGGCAGGAAGTAGGTGGGACAAGGAGGAGAATTCTGGGAAGCAGAAGGCTGTGGCAGAGAGTCACTGCCAGCTGCCGCCATGACAAGAAGCATGTGAAGACACCGGTAAGCCACAAGCCATGTGGCAAGGTATAGATTTATGGAAATAGATTAATTTAAGATATAAGAATAGTTAACAAGAAGCCTGCCATGGCCATACAGTTTGTAAGCAATATAAGTCTCTGTGTTTACTTGGTTGGGTCTGAGTGGCTCTGGTACTAGCGGGTGACAGAGATTTGTCCTAACTGTGGGCAAGGCAGGAAAACTCAAGCTACAGCTGGACTGCCATAAATGCCAACAAGAAGCTGAGGAGTCTCCTGTGTTCTGTAGGATACTGTAAATATATGAAAATCCATTCGGTGTCTGTGGACAGTTTTTAGGAGTTTGTCAGTAGCCTAAAGTTCATATGAGGACTGTCATTGGTAATGTTCATCTTGGAACTTTGTCTTCCTCAAAGTGACCTCTGGTCTTTGGCACTTAAAGAGAACTGCTGATAGGTGTTTCTCTGGGGGGTTTGAGACTTCCCAGAATACTGTTCAAAAGTGTAAAGAAGAATGTTTTTTCTGCACACAGGCCTTGTCATTCAGGTAAACCAATTTTCTCTTTGTAAATCAGGACATTTGCAAACTGCAAACGTTTCATTAGCTTTGGCCTAGATAGCTCTGTAACAAATGTATTTTCTCTGTGGTGCAGATGATGTATCAACACAAACAGCTCACTAGGCCTCCATTAATTATACAGTGAGGATGAAGGGGCATTTAAAATCATCCACAGAAAATCCACTGGGGTGTGTTTCTGGAAAAGAAGGGCACCCGTTCATATAGAAATAATTCCATAAATTGTCTAGCCTCATTTCTCCACAAACGTGAGACTATATTATTCATGCTTTCATTTATTCACCTAGCATCTATTAAGCATGAGGTGAGGATGCTATAAAATAATAAGAGATAATGAGAACCCTTGTCCTCTTGAAACTGACTTGTGAAGGTGACAGTAATAACATTACAGAGGAGAATATGAGACTGCCACAAGTATCAGAAGTCAGAGCAGATACAGTGTAGAGAATGTGGGAAATATGGTAAAGAGAACACAAGGGGATTTTCCAAGACCAGTGACTTTGGTGCTGACTCCTGAAGGACAAATTGGAAATGCAGTATCAAAAAGGCTGAGCACAGGTAGAACGCATAGCTACAATGCCCTGGACTGAAATATGTGTGCAATATTTGCTGAACAGAAAGAAATCCAGTGGGGCAGGAGGATAAGAGTGTAATTGGATGAAGCTGGGAAGCCCAGGGGTCACTCATGCAAGACCTATGTCTATCTGGAAAGTTTGACTTTTTTATTGCAAGGCCAATGATAAGCCTATGGAAGAATTGAAGGGATATAGAAATTAATCAGAACTCCATGCAAAGAACTTCAGATTATGAATTGGCATGTGGGAAGCATTTATTGAATGTTGCCTCTATGTTCTAATCGACCAGCCAACTCTTTTTAAAAGGACAGATGGTAAATATTTCAGGCTTAGTGGGCCACATAGGAGTTTTTGCTGTATTTATACCTTCCCCCAACTTCTTTAAAAAAAAAATCCCAAGTCACGGACACTGTAGAAACAAGCAAAAAAAAAAAAAAAAAAAGAACCAAAATACCTAATTTGGGCATCCATCTGTACTATATTTCTCCAACCCCTGACTAAACCATAAATATCAGGACATCACTGTAGATGAATTTCTAAACAGTCAGATAATGGCTCTTTTATTCACTTGAGAATTCCCATTACCCGTTAGGATACCAAGTACAAGTAGGATTTGAATATACATTCATTAATAACTCAATTAGTTATTTTAAATGTTCGATAGGATATGTTAGTGTCATGATAGGACATTTTCTCATCATTGTTGTTATTATTCTTACTGCTCCTATTCATATGCTGTGCATAGGAAAATATTAAATTTTTCCAACTAATACTGACAAAACCAGGACTGAAAACAGATCTGTAAATTTTCCAACTTCAGGCTCTTCCTTCAGATCATTCTGCCCTTAAATGACATATAAAAACATGCAATATGTGTAAAGATTAGATTGCAGAAGAAGAATGTGATGTAATATGAGAAACATGTCACTCAATATGGAAGACAAAGGACAGGCATCAAGGTCCTGTCCCCTCCTGAGATTATTAATGATGAAAAGGAATATTTTATTAATTTACCACTTGAAATATTCATATATGTTTATGATAGATTACATCAACATTAATCCCTCCACACTCACTTACCCTCCTCTAACCCTCATTAACGTCTTCTGCACCGAGTTGCCATGTCACTTTTATGTCATTTGCTTTGTTTTTCTTTTCCCTTTGGATCCACTAGATTTAACATGGGCCAACAGTGTGGACATTATTGTAAACCTACTCACTGGATCATATGCAACTACCCTGTAGCTACATCACCAAAGACAGTGAGTCAGTTTCCCCAGAAGCCTATGACTAGGGGTCCATGATCCCCTCTCTAATCTAATAATCCTTCTGGGCTCAGTTTTGTGCAAGCAATGATAACTTCTGTAAGTTCATGACTTACTTAGACATGCCTTGCCTGTAACACAGCCCCGTGTTATCCTTTTTCCGTTTGTCCAGCTCTTGCATTCTTTCCATTCTCTTTCTTGGTAATCCCTGAGCCTTGAAGGGATCCATATGGTAACCCATCCAAAGCCATCCATTCAAAAATTCCTAGTTCTGGCATCTTGAGCTGACTGAGGAATGAGGAAGAAGGACACTAGTGTCTGCAATAATAGAATTGGCTACTTTCATTTTGGTAAGATCCAGTCTTATCAGTCATGGAGAAATCAGGTCTCATCCTTACGTTTCCTTTTAGAATGTAAATGGCCTAAGGTATCTTCAGCTTGGGGATTTAAACATAATTTAGACAATCATATAGGGAATTCTCATCAAATTTTTTGTGGCTATATGCAATTCAGTTTTAGAACATAATATAGAAATTACTAAGAGGAATTGTTTTCTGTGAACTTAAAATTTGAGGATGATTAGGGAGACACTATAGAGCAAATGAAAGTTTGGAAATTTAATTTATGATAAAGGCACAATGCACAAGGTAAAGGAAAGATAAACAGAAATAAACATGTAAAGATTATAAACAAACATATATGATGCTTCATAGACAAAATTCACTGAACCATGACACGATTTTAAACTTCTAAAATATTTTTATTAAAAACAAGCCTGTAATTTTTCTCAGGAACACCTTGCTTGATGTAGCTTACAACACACAATGACATGAGGTCAAATATGAAGGGAAGCTGTTACCACAGTCTTTGTATTCACTCAGTTTTCAATGCAGGTGTTGAAAGCAACTAAGAAATGAAGCACAGGAAATTAAGCAAGGAAATATTCTTTCTATACAGGTATAGGACATGAATGGCCTTGGACCATTTATTGCTATATTGCCTTGTGTGCTTAATGCTAGTCCTAATTCTATGTAACAAATTTCTGAACACTGCACAAAAGTGTGTTGTTGTACCTTTCTATCAACAACATTACAATGGGACAGGTATCTTGTAGAACATTGTTACTCAAAGTGAGGCACAATCATTATGAGCTTCATAACTGGTACCTTATAGGAAATGTCAATTCTCAATTCCTTCCTTAATTTTACCATGATAGTTTTTTTACATTAAAAAAAAAACTATGGAGAAATCATAGGCAGAATGAAATCACAAATCACTGCCCTAATCCAATTTTCTCCCCAACACCAAGAACCTATACATTCTTCAATGTCTTTGAAAGTAGCTGATGACTATTGTTTTAAAGAATCTCTGTAAAATATAGGAAAGAAACATGGGTTTGAAAAGTAGAAGAAGAGTAACACAAAAGCCCAAATCCTACAGATCAAAATAATGCATACTTCAAGTTTCCCCTTCAGCTGTACTTTCTTAGGCCCCAGCTTCGCATTTTTCCAGTTTCTTCAGAGGCTGTGTTAGTCCCTTCAAGCAGTGTAACAAATGACCCTTACATGTCAGGCTTCATTTCTATGTATCTGTGTGTGGTATGATGACTCTCCCTCTGTTATTTTCATTTAGAGACCCACACTGACTGAGCAACCTCAATCTCAGATTGTGTTAGTTTAATGGCCAAGAAAAATGAGATATGACAAAGCAGACTCAAAATTTCAAAGCTTCCAATCAATTATGCTTCTGTCACTTCCACTCATGTTTTGCTCTCCCAAGTCAATCTTCAGTCAATAATAAAACATGCTTTCTCCTTTCATACAGGGGCCCAGCAGAGCTCTCCAAAGTGCATTGCAATCAACAGTGGACAGAATGATAGTACTCACTTTATGTTATTATTTGAGAATTAAATGTGTTAAAACATGAGGCAATCCTGAGCCTTTGGTCAATAGATGAGTAACACTTCTCTATCTGAACTTCAACTTCTTTATCTTTAAAATGGGGCTAGTGATACAAGTACCTAATAAATCTTTGGAATATCTGTGTGACATCTAGTGGACACTTAGTAGAGAAACACTGTAAGTAAAATAGGCATGACTGTCTTTATAAATATGCCCAAACTTAGAAACAGAGTAGTTGTCATAGCAAACTCTGAACTAGAGATGTTAGAAGAGGCTGAGGTGATCCTGAATTGCTGCACCCTCTTTCCTCTGCATATGTCATTTTGCTAGCTTGACAAGACTTTCCTTCAGTGACATAGGATGGAAGAGGGTCTGTGTTTGCACAGATAATATGGGATGAGCTCATGGGTAAATAATTGGGCTTCTGCTTATGCCTCTCACTGGTTTAGACTGCAAAAGGAGTTGCACAATAAGCTTCTTCCATTTCTCTTCTTCCCTTCCCTACTACTGTGACCACATTTGTGTCTCTTCCAAAAACTATTTGCCCATACAAACTCCAACTCTATTCAGGAACTGATGCACCAGCAAAACCGAGAAAGACAAACATGGAGAATATTAAGACATTTTGACCCAAGAAAATGATGCTATCATCTTGAGAGTAGGAGGAGACATGAGAAGGATTTAGGAGAGGGTAGAGAGGAGGGCTTGGAGGGAGAAAGGGGAGGAAAAGGGGGTAATACAATTGTATTTAATTTAAAAATATTTTAAAGGAGAGAATTGATTTGATTGTGCAGTGAAAAGTCAAACAAGGATTTTTTTTTTCTTCTCAAAGGAATAGACTCATCCAGATTTTAGATTCATTCTATAGTCCATACAGACCCTATTCGTCATCTGAGAGTGGCTCACAAATACAGAATACAATGGCAAATTGTAAAATCTTCTGAGTTTACAAATGCTTCCACATGGTGTGGTTTGCTTATTCATCTCAATAGATATTAAGAGCCAATACTAAGGGTCAGCAAAGTTGAATGGTGGGCTTATAAGAACATCCTTAGAGAGGAGTGGAGACAGAGCAAATGCATTCTACAGTTTTTATTTTTTAAGCAATTATTCATGGCACATTTATCTTCTCAAAAATTCCATTATACTTTGAAGGTTTTAGAATAACAAAACAGAGAAGGAAGACTCAAGAAAGCATTGACATCTCCAAGAAACTCTTTACTCCACTAAATGAGATTTCCTGTTTCCTTGTTCTCTGTGGCTGCCAAGAGGACAGGTTTCTGGCTTCCCATGCCATCTAACAACCATTCTTATCTACAGAATTGCCAGAAGAACCTCTCCAGTGTAGCTATAAATGTAAAACTTAGTATTTTACCTGTGAGAAAACATTATTTTAAATCAAGACCCTCTTTCTCACGACCCAAAGTGCTTCTTGAGCTGGACTGCCTTTTCTAACTATGAATCTCTGTTTTCCTTCTCACATTGTTTTTCTTTTCTTTTTTTTTTTTTTCAAAACAGAGTTTCTCTGTGTAGCATTGGCTGACCTAAACTTGCTCTGTAGACCAGGCTGACCTCAAACTCACAGAGCTCTGCCTGCCTATGCCTCCAAGTGCTAAGATTAAGATTATGAGTCACCAATTCCCAGCCCTTTCACATTTTATTCAATCAGATTGAACTACCTGAAGAACCTAGAAGAACACCAGGTTCTTCATGTTTGTTTTGTAAGTAACATCCCCTCCTCCTACATGACTCTTCTACTTTTCTACATGTTCAGTCATGACACTGGCATCTGAAAACCATGCAAACTTGTCACCTGGAACTGCCCCACAATGTGCTCATCACCAGATCAGATGTCATATTCTACCAGCTTCTCACATCGATTCTGATCCAGTATGTACTGCTGCAACAGAGCATAAAATAGACACAGTAGATTGGAAATTAATTGATTACTGGAACTTCACATACACACACACACACACACACACACACACACACACACACACACAGAGAGAGAGAGACAGAGAGACAGAGAGAGAGACACAGAGAGAGAGGCAGAGAGAGAGAGAGAGAGAGAGAGAGAGAGAGAGAGAGAGAGAGAGAGAGAGAGAGAACAGCACAACATAAAGCACTGCATCATTTTGTCTCACAAAAGAAACCCCCTTTACTCAGTGTGTATTACAGAAATGAAAATTACGAAGGTACCTCTGTTTTCAAGTCAGGCCCCTGCTTCAAATCATCTAAAGTGCCTTGAACTTAAGGCTCAACATGATTTATGTGCAACCTTGCCTTACAATCTCATCTTCCTCCCTCTCTCCATTTGCTCCATCTCACATATGACAAAGGGGTACACATAACCTACGAATCCAATCAGAATTTATCCTGTTTATTCATTTCTATATCCTTTAGAGCCTGAACAGTGTTCATCAGCTCTAGCTGCTTCCTGCCATTCCCAAGGATGTTTTTCAAAGTATGTGCATGCCAGGATCACAGCCAGTGATCTTTAAATAGAATTGTTTGGATGAGCTATAGATCAGTATTTTCTTAAGTGCACCAGGTTATTTTAATGTGCAGCCAGGATTGATAAATGCTAGCATAACATAATGCCTGGCACAGAATAGTTATTTAATAAACATTTGCTGAAAGAATTAATAAATGAGTGAATAAATATTCTATCTTATGATGTACTTACTGATGTGCTGGCTTTATCAGCTCCAAGCCTCCAGCACACATGGAAATTCAGGCTTGAATCTGCTTCAGAGTGGACATTTTAGTTTATATATTTTTGATTCTTTAGTTTCTAGCACATAGTAGAAAGTTAGAGTTCATTAAATTAATGTCCAGGACAGTGAGCAGAAAGATCTATACAGATAGAGAAGTCTGACTTAAGGGAGACTACAAAGAAATTCTGAGAGTCAGATGGAACTGAATTTAAATTGTAATTCTATTACTTACCAATCCTGAGAATGCTGGGCAAGTGTCATCATTTGAAAATTGAAATAAATTACTCCTGTTTTAAGATTGGGCAGGTGAACAGGAAAATAGTATCAAGGTATTGATGCCTATTACATTAAGATACTTAAATAATACCTCTTTTTCTTCTTCCTCCGTTTTCCTTTGGCGTAAGTTCTTCTAGGCTGGTTTTAGGAACTAATCAGAAAAAAAAAATGGAGGAGGGGGATGGACAAAAACTAGTGATGAGTCAGAGGGGAATTTGATGATGGCTAGAAAAACAGTCACTATTTGCTTTAGCTAAAGAAACCAAACCTTGGGCTTTGCACAGGGCACCCTTTTCTCTACCCAATTCAGACACATCACTCAGTTATAAATCATTGTCCTCTCTCATAAGCACCAGACAGTAAGTGCCATGAGTACCAGTGACAACATTTATCACCAAGGAAGCATACTGAGGTAGCTTGGGCCAGCTCCTAACCATTTGGAAGAACTCCAAACACTATGCCCTACACCTTCTTGGAAGGAAAGGTAGTGACAGAGTCCTGCATGTGGAATCTGAAGCAACTGGGCCCTAGTTCAGTTGTTACATGTCACAAATATATTCACTACTAAAACTCAGACAGGAGGTGATAGAATTGCCACTTGATGTTTCCTTCAGAATTTCCAAAACTGGGGCCTTGAGACTGATGAGAAATGTCTGTTACTGCATTTCAGCAATTCTTGGTATTTTCCACTAAGGATATAGCTCGTCTAGAGAGCCTACTTGCTCTTACCCTTGCTGGTACTGCCAGTGAAGAGTGTGTGTGTATGTGTGTGTGTGTGTGTGATAGATAAAGATACAAAGCAATGTGGAAATAAATTTATTGGTAAATTTTTTTCTTATTATTTGCCCAAAGGCTCATTTACCTTAATAGTATGAATTTTCATATCGCATTTACTTTTAGAGATATTTTACTTTTTCTGATTTGACCAATAGCTAGAAAGGATGCGTTCCATGAAGAAAAGTTATCTGAAACTGCCCATTGCTGGTGTTATATCTCACTTTATCATTAGGGACCCAGATAAGCTGCTTTCTCTAAGACCCTGGGACAAATTTACACTCTGTCTCTCCTGCTTCCCGCCCTTTTTTCTCCCTCTTTCTATTTCTCCCGGATCCTTCCTTTCTTCCTCCCTTCTTCTTCATTCTATTTTTTTTTATTTCTTCACTTTTGCATCATTCTCCTAAAAAAATGGCCATGGTGCAAATTGTCCAAGCATCACTAAACTAAAAATGACACAGAGCCATGGCAATCCTCTATGTTGAGAAATTGAAACAGTTGAATCCATAGCCCAAGGGAGAAAATACTTCATCTCTGATGTGTCTTTACTTAAATTTCTTATCAGACTGGTATTTCTCATTGCATTAGTAACAAACAGATATGAGGAAAGTGGTCGTCCATGTGGTCCAGCTCAATCCAGAATGGAATTGCCCTGGATTTTTGAATAAACATCCAAAGTGCAATATTTTCCTCTTCCTCCTTTGGTGAACATACTTTTTATGGTGCTCTCTTAGACACTGAATGGTTCAATAAAAGATCTGCACAATCAGGAATCCTGGGCTATATCCATTACCACAATTTGTAATACAATTTACTGATGTCATGAGCTGTGTGTATATAAGTAATACAGATCTAGAAATCTGTATGGTTTCCAAACAGCTTTCCAAAAGAATTGAGCTTATTCTGTCAAAAAGATAGCCTGCCAAAGCTATATGCTTTGATGTAGTTGTTTTTGCTTGCTCCGTTGCAACATGCTATCTCTCATACACCTGGTGGAGCTAGCAAGATTCTCCACAATATCCAATGGACTTCTATTTCCTTCTCTATATTCTTCTTCCATCCCTCTTGCCTTGTCCACTTCACCCCAGTTGTATTTTTACCATACTCCACAAATGCCCCACCATTTTTACCATGTGAGGATTTTTTTAAAGAAATTTTTTAATTCATTTTACGTATCAACCGCAGATCCCCCTCTCCCCTCCTCCTGCTCCTCCCTCCCCACCTCCTCCCCTAACACACCAAATGAATGTACCAGGCTTTGTTGACTCCCCATGGGAGAGGGAATGTGAGGATTTTTTAAGCATATTTCTTTATTGATTCTTTGGAAATTTAACATCGTGCACCCCAATCCTGCTCACTTCCCTGTCCCTCCATATCTGCCTCTCACTCCTACATTATGCGCCCCAAAATTAATTAAAAACAAACAAAAACGAACCTCACTGTTCCATCTTTCCAGCACTACTTCATTTATCCTATTGGCATTGGGAGCTACAGTGTGTACGTATCATGCAGTATATCCCTTTTGTCCAATCAGCTCCACCCGCAAAATGTTCATTGCAATGAGTTATTGGTCTAGTTCAAGGCCTCTGGCACACCATCATCACTAGGCCCTCATTGAAACTCCTCTAGGATATCCTGTTGTTGAGCCAAGTCATGGAGATCCTGCAGTTACTGTTCCGCAGGACCTGTCCCTTCACACACTCCAGTAAGTCATAGATGGGGCAGCTGTTAGGGTGGGCCAACCTGCTGTGGAATATTATTTTAACTATGTAAAGGTATGTTACATGTGTTTCTGCTGCATTTGTTTACTTATGAAAAGATGTATTGTTGTTTTACTTTCCCTGCCTAAGGCACCTGATTGATCTAATAAAAACCTGAATGGCTAATAGCTAGGCAGAGAAAGAATAGGTGGGGCTGGCAGACAGAGAGAATAAATAGGAGGAGAAATCTAGAAAGGTGGAAGAAGGAACAAAGAGCATAAGGGAGAAAGAGAAGGACTTGCCCAGGCCAGAAACCAGGCAGCCACCAGCTAGTCAGACACTGGAGAAAGCAGAAAAGTAAGACATACAGAAAGAAAGGTAAAAAGTCCCAAGGCAATATGTAGATAAAGAGAAACAGGTTAATTTAAGTTAAAGGAGCTAGCCAGAAACAAGCCTAAGCTAGCACAAGCATTCATAACTAATAATAAGTCACCCTGTCATGATTTTGGAGCTGATTGCTGGCCTAAAAGAAAGCCTGAAAAACCAACCCAAGGTCCAGGATATGGGTCTGGGTGGTCACTGAGCTGGTTGGTCTAAGCAATTGGGACTACTTCCTCAGGTGTGGAGCAGAGTCAGCTCTCCTAGGCTCATGCCATCAGGGCTAGCTCTTCCAGTGCTGTGGTGAGAGGTGGGGCAATCTCTCCCAAGTGCTGGGGTCAGCTCTCCCTTGGGGGGCAGCACCAGCTCTCCTGCTGCAGTGTGGTGCAGTGCAGTGATGGGCAGGGCCAGTTATCCCAGGACCAGTGAGGGACAGGCCTGGCTAAGCATGGCCCTCAGATTTCAACATGTATGGTTCCTGTGACCTCTTGTGTGAATATATGACATGGACATCAGACCAGACCCTGCCTGCTACTGGGCCATAGACTCAGACATGGCCCATAGCAGCAGCCTGGTCCTGGTCCCATGTGGCTGGGCAGGCCACTTGGTTTAGAATGACCCCATGTCCAGGTCCTTGGATATAAACATGGCCACAAGTATTGGCCCAGAACCCTGGCATTGCCATTGCTTTTGATGGTATCAGGAGCCAAAATCATTAACACAGACCTTGGCTGTGGAAAGGCCACAGACCCAGACATGGCCTTTGGCAGCAACCCTGGCCATCAGACAACCATATGGCTCATAGGAGGCAGCCTAGAACCCAAGCATCTGGCTGGCTTTTGGAGGCACCATAGGCCATGACATCATAGAACTCAACTTTGATAGGACCACAGACCAAGACATGGTCCCTAGCATCAGCCTGGGCTCGGATGTCACCATAGCTCCAGGTGGCAGCACAGGCCACTCAGAATGGCATAGCCCTGGTCCCATGTGAGGATTTTTTTTTTTTTTTTTTTTTTTTTTTTTTTTTTTTTTTTTTGGTTTTTCGAGACAGGGTTTCTCTGTGTAGCTTTGCGCCTTTCCTGGGACTCACTTGGTAGCCCAGGCTGGCCTCGAACTCACAGAGATCCGCCTGCCTCTGCCTCCCGAGTGCTGGGATTAAAGGCGTGCGCCACCACCGCCCGGCTCCATGTGAGGATTTTAAAGCATACTTTTTCGACTGCTATGGAATGTTACTATGGTGCAATCACCTCACATAAATAAGCACACATAAAGTTTTATTTGTTGCTTCATTATGGGAAGTGATCCTATGTTTTCTTCATTATTTCTGTGTCTTTAGTATTTATAAAAGTTCTTGAGCAGAGATCCACAGTCAAGCAATGGGCTGAGCTGGGTAGTTTTGTTGGAGAAAGGGAGGAGGGACTGTAGCAGCCATAGGGTTAAGGTCATGATGAGGGAGCCTACAGAGACAACTGAGCTGAGCCCCTGGGAGCTCACAGACTCTGCACCAACAGTTGGGGAGCCAGCATGGTACTGACCTAGGGCCTCTGCATATTTGTGACAGTTGTGTGCTGTGGATATTGTTCTGTATAAATAAAACACTGATTGGCCAGTGGCCAGGCAGGAAGTATAGGCGGGACAAGGAGAGAGGAGAATTCTGGGAAGTGGAAGGCTGAGTAAGAGAGACACTGCCAGCTGCTGCCATGACAAGAGGCATGTGAAGATGCCGGTAAGCCAGGAGCCACATAGCAAGGTATAGATTTATGGAAATAGATTGATTTAAAATATAACAACAGTTAGCAAGAAGCCTGCCATGGTCATACAGTTTGTAAGCAGTATAAGTCTCTGTGTTTACTTGGTTGGGTCTGAGCGGCTGTGGGACTGGCGGGTGAGAGAGATTTGTCCTGACTGTGGGCCAGGCAAGGAAAACTCTAGCTACAGTTGTGTAGCTTGGTCAGTTTCTAAGGCTGCTAGCAGTGAGATCAGGGCCTGTCCTTGGTGCTTAGCTGGTTTTTGGGAACCTGTTCTCCATGCTAGATTACTTTGCCCAGCCTTGATGCAGGGAGAGGAGATCATTCCATGAGCTTTATTTAAGTCCATGGGAGGTCTTCCCCTTTCTGAATGGAGAAGAAGGAGGAGTGGATGGGGAGTAGGAGGGAGAGGGAAGGGAATGGGAGGAGAGGAAGGAGGAGAAACTGTGGTCTGTGTTGGTTATGTAAAATAAATGAAAAAAATTAAACAAAATAAAAAGAAAACTACTTGATACGTAATATGTATTCAGCAAATATTGATTGAATGCACAAATACATGTCTAATTTTTACTTGAAATAAAGGATGATTTGAAAATTAGAAAGAAAATGATGCATGTATCAATAGCCAGGTAGAGGTAGCTGGGAAAGGCAAGACATACTCAGAAGACTAGTCAGCATCAAGGCTAGTGTTGGAAATAAAATCTCCTCCTAACCACCTGGCACTGGCAGAATAATTCTTGTTTTCACAACAGCAAATAATTGCAAATGAAAATAAATAAAACTTTAGTGAAACATGAAATTGCAAATGATAATGGCTGGTTGGATCTCTGCAGAAATCATACCAAAGACATTCACTCATTTGGTTTTATAGGCAAGTAAAACTGATGATTTATTTTCATAATTAGTTTACTCAGACATTTTCCTGCATGTTGGCAGCCAGGTTCTCCTAATCTTTTAGTTAGATACAACAATATGGTTCCACTGATCCCTAAATTCTTCCAGTGTGGACAGTGGTTCAATGTAAAACTTTTAATTCATGATTCCTGCTGGTTCTGTGGATCAGTACATGCTGGAATCATTTAAGGAAACAAGATTTCTCCTTCCTCTTGGGTTGATTATATTTAAGGAGAGTTAATAGATACATTATCACATTTTAACATTCTCATTTTGTTGACTTCAACTCATCTAATCCTACCACATTAAAATTTACTAGCCCTTATGCTCAAATCAGACAACACCTCGACAGTCTTGAATATCTTAAAAGATGGTATTGGGATCACAATATTAGGCATTATAGTGACAATGTTGGTTATTCATAGGATTTGCCGCTACTCGTGGTGACAGGTGAAATAATGATCTCCCAAGCTGATAGACTTTGGTTTGAATTTTAAGTTCTGTCTCTTCCTGGCTACAGAACCTTAGAAACATTTCCTACACCAAATCACTGATTCTTCATTGAGAACTGGGATTGGGATATGCAGATTGTATATATACAATGAATGCCTGGCTTATGGTAGCTACATAGTCTTTTAAAAAAGCCAAGAGTACTGAATGATATCGGGAAAGATATTTGAAATCAGATACAATCTGTATAGAATCCTAAAACTAAGCCATTTTGTATGATCTTAGATAAGTCATTAGATCTTCCTTAACTTCAATACATTCCACTTGTAAAATAAATTGATAATATCTAGTGTATTGTCTTGGAAGCTGGCTTTGATGCTTACAAAGTTTTCTACATATACACTGATTCATAAAAGGTGAGGAACATATTACAAATGAATCATGATTCTTATCACCTTCATCTTTACCTATCACCTCTGTATGCTTTTAGTTTTCTTCTTGATAAAATATCAGACTGATGAGAGCCCATGCTGCAGTGGCAGTTTGTCCACTCCATGATTGATCCCTCCCAATTGTAACTTTGCTGCTGAGAGCACTGGACTTCAGCCCAGATTCTCAGCTCCTGGGCTCCCCTCTTCCCCTGTGCTCTCATTAACTACTACTCTTACAATTAAATTCTGCAATGAATGTCGACTACCTGGGCTGAAAGAATTCCAGCTTACCACACTGAGTATAAATTTCCACCAACAGCCCTTCTGGTTGGATCATAATTCAGGGACCATTAATCACCTTCCTGGCCTCCAGGGCCTAGCAGAGGCAGAGGAGTTAATAAAGACTTCTTAGAGGAAAGGGGAAAAAAAGCATCAGAGCCAGTGTTGGGAGATGTTTTGATGGTCATGGGCTGCAGACTGCTCAGGAAAACCCTAGGTAGTTAAGGAGCTTGGGGACAGATTTTGTATTGGGCCTACCAGATGTAGCCTTGGTTACTGTCATATATGAAGACATAATTTATGTCTGCACAATCTACATTAAGAGAGATTTCACAAGTATGTTGTTCACTTCTAGCAATAAATCTCTCTACTCCTTACTATTACAACTAAAATTTTGCTCATAGAGGTATGGATTCTCTGCCTAAGTAAGTTCGTTATGATGATGGCTCTAACTTAAGTAAGATGTTAAAGCACTTATAAACTGCTTTCAGCTTTTTTTCATTTTTCACTGCCAAAACAGGCACACAGGCAATGCATTGTAGTTTTCATTTGGTCAAGGAAGGAACTGAGGCATTGAGTATTATGTGCTTTTCCAAAGGCCTCAGAGACATTCAGCAAAATACAAGGGACTGCCAACCATACTTTTGTGTATCCACTGCTTGTTTGGTGTATACTGTACTGTTCAAATTGAAGAATGATTTTCAGGTCTAAGTGTAGTCAAGTACTCACAATGACAAGAGGAGTGTCAAATATTGTTTTTAAAAATTCAGAATCAATACCGCTTTTCTCAGAGGGGATTTAGCTTCAGCTTTGTCTGAAGACAGAGAAATATCATAAATGTCTTTGATGTCATGTTTTTAATGTTGCTGTTATTATTCTGAGCAAAGTCATTGTAAGTTGGAAAAAAAGAATGAGTCCTTGGATTTAGCAAATCAGAGTTTGCTAAAATTCTTTCTTTTTTCTTAAAATATAAAACTTTACTTGCTGCAATAGAATACATAATCCAATCATGCTTCAGAGTGACAAGACTTGAATGAAATAATTCATATGAAGTGGCTGTCAAATAGAAAAGGGCTAGATCAATGGTGGCTAACATTTATTTAGGTGGACTCTGCATTTAGCACCTTAGAATTTCACACAACTATATTAATAACTATGTTTTGGTCAGATTCTTGTCTCAAATGGGATTAAGAAAAAAATCAGTTAACAAAGCTAAAACTTCTATATATTACTAGATTTGGGGACACATATGATACCATTTTTTGTGATATGTAAGAATTCATATAACAGACAATACCCAAAGATGTAAATACTCTTATATTACAATAATGGTTTCTTGACTTTCTCTCTCTCTCTCTCTCTCTCTCTCTCTCTCTCTCTCTCTCTCTCTCTCTCTCTCTCTCACACACACACACACACACACACACACACACACACACACACAGAGAGAGAGAGAGAGAGAGAGAGAGAGAAATATTCAACAATAGATCCTTTCTCCTTGGATTATGATTGAGTCTATTTTCTATTCCACTAAAGTTGGATTTAGGCTTGGCTTACCTTGAAAAACTGAATACTGGTCACTTAAAAACCTGGTACAAGAGAATCTCCCAGGAATCTTCAAGGATGACCCCAGCTAGGCCTCCCAGCAATAGCGGACATGTAACCTGAACTGCCCATCTCCTGTGATCAGATTGGTGCCTGGCCCAATTGACATAAAAAAAATCATCATTGAGCAACTGATGAAAACAGATGCAGACACACAAACAGGTGGGGTTCAGGGAATTCTTCAGAAGAGGAAGAGAATGGACTATAGGATCCAGAGGGGTAAAGGACAGCACAAGACAACTCATAGAATCAACTAACAGGGCCTCACAGAGACTGAACAGACAACCAGGAACCTGCATGGGACTGACCTAGGTGCTCTGCATATATGTTATAGTTATGTAGCTTGGTCCTCTTGTGAGACTCCTAAAAATGGGAACAGTAGCTGTCTCCAACATTTTTATAGGCTTTTAGGACCCTACTCCTCATACTGGGTTGCTTGCCCACTCTTATTACACGGGGAGGTACTTAGTCTTACTGGAACTTGATATGCCATGTTTTGTTGATACTCATGGGAGACCTGTCCTTTCTTTAAAAAAAAATGGAGGAGGAATGGACATGGGGGTGGGAAGAAGGAGGAGAGGAGCAGGGACTGGGAGGAGAGGAGGGAGAGGAAACTGCATCCAGGATGTAAAATAAATAAACAAACAAGTTTTATAAAAGGTTAATGAAAAAAAAATAAAGAAAAATTGAATATTGCTTATATCATATCAAGCCATATATTTTGCCAGTTCAGTTTGGTTTGTTTTACAACTCTTTTTTTCCTTATTCACCATGAATTTAATATGATCCAGGTAGATTTTGCATCTTTATTTGGCCCAGATAAGGCACGTAGGGTAGAAGTGAATGCCCAGGTGGCTGATCTTAAAAGTGTTACATTCACAAGGAACTGATTTAAAAGTCACCTCTTGCTAGAACCCCAGTGTCCAGCATAGTTTAGTTAAGCTGCTTTCTTTCCAGAGACCAATAAATGTGACAATTCACAATGTTCAATTATTAGGTTTTAGTGTAATTTAATATGTAGCATTATATGTAAAGACTCATATAAAATGTGGGATCGACAGTTAGGCAGACAGTGTCCTCTGCCTAACTCAAGGATTAAGACTGACACAGGCTTTACCTCTCCTACTGCTGGCAAACATAGTGAGGCATAATTCCCAAGTAGTAAAACACACTTTTTTTATATATATCATACGGTTTGATGTATGTTGTTGTGTGTATAACAACAATGAAGAAAATAAACATATCCCTATTTGCAAAAGTTTATGACCCATTGGAGTCCTATCCTAACTCAACCCTTACCCCTTAGGCAACCATTGACTTCATTCCTATTATTGTCAGTTGCTTGCATTTTCTATGAGTTTTACAAGTAGAATTTCACACCACATGCATATTTTATTATTTTTAATTGCTGAGTACTACTTCATTTTATTAAGAGACATAACATTTTAATCCTTCATCTATTAATAAACATCTGTTCTATTGCCAGTTTGGTGCTGTTAGGAAATAAAGATCCTGTGAATATTTGAATAAGGGTACTTTGTGTGCATGTGTTGAAATTCTTCTGCAAGAGAATTAGCAATCAAATGGTAGGGTCATGCAGTAATTGCATATTTAGCTTTTAGTTACTTTGCCTCTTTAGAGGAGTTACTGACAGAAGATTGGCTTTCAGTTACTATTCTGCTTCTCTGTTTCTCTCTGGAGAACTGAAGAGCATAGAGAGCCTGATCTATGTGTGATCACACACTGTTTTTGCCTCTCAGGCTTTGTTTCTGTGGTTCTCTCTAATAATGTTCTTGATCAAGCTTTTATTACGAGATGGTCCAAAGGATACCACAATATCAGGAAAGAAGTAATCCTCTTTCTTCATAGTCTAGCAAAGTCTAATGTTCCCTTTCACTTGACTAACTAACTGGGTCTGCACTTGATCACTCCTGTGACGAGGAACTGGAGGAAGCCATCTGTCAGATTTGGGACAGGAAACAGCCAGACCCTGTTGTCATTTGAGTGTGAAAGGCCCCCACTGTACCTGTGTTTGAATATTTACTACCAAGGTGGTGGTGCTGATTTGGATGGTGGAAGAGGAAAGCTTTAGGAAATTCAATTGCATGAGAGTCGCTGAGGGCTTGGGTTTTGAGTTTGTGCATTCTGCATCCAGTTCCTGTCCACTCTCTGCTTCCTGATACAAGATATCCAGTGTCTTGTGCTCCTGCCCCTGACTTCATCAGCATGGTACACTGTGTTTCTTCATACCTTGAGAAGATTAAGCCCATTCCTACCTTAAGCTGCTTGTTCTCAGAATTTTTTTTTTTACCATTGTAATGAGAAAATAGCTAATACAGACCTTTAGAGATCATTGTCAGAGAGGTAGGGAAGGATAAGCCTTCCAAAGGAAAAGGCAAGGGTCCTTTTTCCTCTCAGAAAAAGCAGGCAAGCAGAGACCTAAACGAACAACAGTGACAATAATGAGATAATGTTAATTTTTTTATGTCTTCATTGATTTCTTTCAGTTCCAGGGTGAATTATATTGTCTTTCCTTGTCCCCATTTCTCCTTTTTGCTTTCAAATTGAATAGAATCACATTCTTATGTCATATACAATGAAAACTGACTTTGAATCTTTTTATCTATTATTAATATCTGTGGCATACAAAAGGAAGCTTCCGAGGAAAGAGGGCTTTAAAAAGGAAAGAAAACAACATAGGATTAACTCCAAGATCCCTTCCTCCTCTAACAACCTGTTAGTCTATGAATCTACAATCCTTATCCAACCGTAGTAGAATTCTCTGATATCTTGATTCTCTAGGCTGCACATGTTCTTAAACAGGCCACAGCCTAATCTTGTTACCAAGCTCAGATCATGAGGTTGATACACCCCTGAGGACAGATTGACATTTTGATGTTCCTAGTTAGAGGGATAAAACCATAAACTAGGGAAAGTGCATTAACAAGCAAATAAATTTATGGGATCCTAGTGCTAAAATGAATCTTTGTTTGTCAGCAGCTTTTAAGGAGAAAAATATGCATGTGTCCAAGGCAACTCAGGGATCTCTCTGTGCCTTTTTTTTTTTTAATTTCCTCTTTTCTACCAGCATCATGTGCAAAACAAATGGGGAAAATTTTGCAGATACCATGTAGCCATTGGATTTATAATATGGAAGGACCTTTTACTTTTATAGATATGTTCCCAGCCCATGTGAGTTTCTCTCCCTATTGGATCACTAGGCATGCAGAAGGTATCAATGTGATTCTGTTCCTGGCAGCACTCAGTGCTTTAGAATTTCTTTGTTAGAAGCTGATAGGATCTCAATGTCCCCTTGTTTTCAGTGGAGAAAAATTTTATATCAAGGTCTCAGATTATTTTCCTATTGTTGTGATAAAATACTCTGACAAAAAGAAACTTAAGAAGAGACAAGGGTTTCTCTGGCTTATAGGTCAATGGTACAGTACATCATGGCGAGTAAACGGGTGGACACATTGCATCTACAGAAAGATGAATACATGCTGTTGCTCATGTTCTTTCTCAATTTATACACTCCAGAATTTGAGCTGGGAAATAGTGCTACCTGTGCTGAGTGGGTTTTTCTGCCACAGTGATTGAAATAAATAAAATCTTCACAGAAAAACCCAGAGGATAATCTCCCAGATGACTCTATATCTTGTTAACAGTTGATGATTAATACAAATCATCACAGTTGGAAAAATAGGACATTGATGTTAGAAAACTTAAGGTTAAATTTTTGATCTGACACTAGCTAGCTGGTGTCACAATCAGCAGGGACTGTAGGTATGATCATCTAAAAAGCCCCCACTGAGAACACCTAGGGAGCTGTCATGTGTACAGTGCGTAGCACAAAGCAAGAACAGGATGAATTATGGAGCCACATCATTCCTTTCTGTCTTTGAAACTATCCCTAAAGGGATTTAAACAACCCTTAAACATATTTAGAGCATGACTTGATGGTGCAGGACTGTAATGCCATACACAAGGAAGATGAGATAGGAGAATCACAAGTTCAAGACTAGGTAACTTAGCAAGCAAGAATCTGCCCAGAATTAAATAGAAATGTCCTGTATATATTGCTTAGTGCTAGAACATTTGTCTTACAGGCATAAGGACCTGAGTTCAATCTCCAGGCTTTCATACAGTAACACAAACAAAAAATATAGGTGTCTAGACAAACCATAGGCGATGCTACAAGGGATCTCCTAGGTATTGGTATTGACTGACACAGACCTGAGTGGAGAGTTTCTAGCCAAACCTGCTAATTAAACCAACTGGGCTTTCTATAACAAGCCTGCTCTCTGTGGCCTACCCTTTTATCTAAACACCAGCCAAATATGTCATAAAACCTGACACTAAAGAGTCATATGTTGAGGTAATTTTTTTTTGAGGATGTGGTCTTCAGGAAACATGATTACTTACAATTTCCTTCTGCTTGTGCCTTAAGCAAAAATGTCACTAACACCTCTGAATTCAGGTCATGGCTAACCATTCCCAAATCATTATGTTGGCTTTTCAAAGAGCTTAGCACATAGATGTTAGAAACCCAAAGCTGAGAGTTATAAAATAATTTGACTGAAGTCAAGCACTCAGAAGGAGACAATGCTACAAAAATGGAGAAAAAGAAAAGCGGATATTAAAGAACTCAGGAAGCATGCCATTATGGAAGTTAGTATTGTTAAAGGTGAAAAAATCCTTATTACTTAAGGTAAGCAACAGGATCAATGCAATCCTTATCAAAATGCCAGAGATTATTTTTTCAAAAACAGAAAAAATTATTCTAAAATTCATATGACACCTACAAAAGAGCTGAAAATAGGCATAGCAATTTTGAACAAAAGGAAAAAATCTGAAAGTAGTACGTTCCCTTACTTCAAAGCACATTGCAATGCTATAGAAATCTAACATCAATGACATACAAAGGATTCATAGCTCAAAAGAATAGAATAGAATGCCCAGACGTAACCCCTAGGTATATAATTAGCTGATCTTTGACAAGGGTGTAAACAACACGCTATAAAGAAAACACACTCTCTTTAAAAAATCATATTGAGAAAGTTAGATTAAACATGCCTAACTTAGTAGGAAATGGCAGCCATAGATTCATTCATTGTGTGCTTTTGGAAACTCACTGGGCCCTGAAGGCCCTTATCAACTGATTAATCTCTTGAGGAATTCATAATATGACAGCATTTCAGTACATGGAGAAAATAAAAAGTAGGGCATACATTGAGGAACTCGGTCACTGGGGGTGAGTCATTGAGAGCTGCATCTGGGCCTGGCCCCTTCCTGAATTTCCTCTCTGTTTCCTGACCATTATTCAGTTCCTGACTTTTACTCAGGTCTATCCTATGTCCCTTGCCATAATGGACTGAATATTTTGAAACTGAGCAAAGATAATCTTTCCTTTGTTAAGTTGTTTCTACCAGGTATTTAGTCACAGTGCAATAAAACTAACAAAATCCACATGTGAACAAGAACAAAACTGGGCTCTCATGGATACACAATATTCAACTCCAGTAAATAAAAGACATAAATCTAACATTTGAGTCCATAAAATTCTTTGGAGAAAATATCTTGAATAGAAAGCATGGAAACATTTTAGTATAAATTTTTTAGTATAATATTAAATGCATAGATAAGAAAACAAAAATAAACGAATAGGATTATAGCAAATCAAGCAGTGAAAAGAAACTAAAAAAGTCCTATAGATGGGACTAAAATATGATAACTGATCATATTCAAAATAAATATAACATTCCTATAATTCTGTGTCCGGTAGTGAAAAATAAGCTGATTTTATTGCTAGGCAAAGGGAATGAGTAGAAATGTATTCAAATAATATATGTAAATGAAAAATAGATACATAAAGTAGTATGAAATGTCATTAAGGATCATATAGATGCAAATCAGCTATGAGATATGACTTTGTACTTTTTAGCCTGGCTGGTATCTGTAAGGTACTGACAAGGTATTAACAAGGGTGGGTGCAGAAAAATTGTGGATTTGTGGATAAGAATATATATTGGTGCAGGTTCTATGGATGGCAGTATGCAACTTCTTTAAAATACACATACACACACACAAATGTGTAAAACAAAAATGAACTCAGTGTATTGTATTCCTATATTTATGTATATATATATATATATATATATATATATATATATATATATATATATATAATCAAGTTAAAAAGGCCATCAGCTTAAGAGTGGAAGAACCATGGGTACAGTTGGAGGGAGGAAAGAGAAGAAGGAACATGATATAGCTATAATTCAATTAAAAATCTAAAAAAATATAAACTATAACTTAAAATTCCTCTTTTGATTTAGAATCGTACTTCCAAGTTTATGCATAAGAACTGAAATCATGATTTCAAAGCACATCTGCGCCCTTATGTGAATTATAATATTATTTACAATGATCAAATCATAGAACCAGTAAAAATGTACACTGACAGATGAGTGGATAAAGAAAACATGGCACATTACACAATGAAATGTCTCTAACTTTAAAAAAGAATATTCTCTCACTTACAATGACATGGAAGAAATTAACTAACATTTTCTTAAGTGAAACAAGCCAAAACAGGAATGACAATTGCTACAGTTGTACCCAGTATATGAGGACTATAATTGGTCATAATTATAAAAGAAGAGAACAGATTGTTGACCTCCTAGGTTGGGGAGGAAGAAGAAACATGAAAGTATTTATTTAATAAAAAAAAATGAGCAATTTGGTCTATCTTAAGAAATCATCATTTTGGTAGGTACAAATCAGGAGGAATTTAAGTAAGAAACTACAGAAACGTCCCTTCCTAAGTGTGGTGGACAGTAAGTTGTATCCACAAACTTTTCTCACCTCAAAGGCATGTACATTTGCCATGTGACATTGCATACCATACAAGGAAATGGAGTCTGACCTCACTCTAGGAAATATTAAATTTCTTATTTATGGGCTAACTTTGTTATAGATACAGACAAAGAAACTAGCTGGCACTCAAGTTTCTAAATCTGACTTCAAGAAACCTTGAACCTAATTTTCTAAGAAAGCACCATATTGATTTCCAAAGTGGTTGTACAAGCTTGCATTCCCACCAGCAGTTGAGGAGAGTTCCCCTAGTTCCACATCCTCTCCAGCATAAAGTGTCTTCAGTGTTTTTGATCTTAGCCATTCTGACAGGTGTAAGGTAGTATCTCAGAGTTGTTTTGATTTGCATTTCCCTGATGATTAGGGATGTTGAGCAATTCCTTAAATGTCTTTCAGCCATTTGAGTTTCCTCTGTTGAGAATTCTGTTTAGTTCTATAGCCCATTTCTTAATTGGACCGTTGGTCGTTTTGATGTCTAATTTCTTGAGTTCCTTATATATTCTGAATATCAGTCCTCTGTCAGATGTGGGGTTGGTGAAGACCTTTTCCAATTCTGTAGGCTGTCACTTTGCTTTGTTGACCGTATCCTTTTGCTCTACAAAAGCTTCTCAGTTTCTAGAGGTCCCATTGATTGATTGTTTCTCTCAGTGTCTGTGCTACTGATGTTATATTTAGGAAGTGATCTCCTATGGAGCCCCCAACTGGATCAGCCCCTCTGCATAAATAAGACAGTTGATTAGCTTGATCTGCTTGGGAAGCATCCAGACAGTGGGACCGGGTCCTGTCCTCAGTGCCTGAACTGGCAGTTGAGAACCTGGGGTTTATACAGGGATACTTGGCTCAGCCTGGGAGGAGGGGACTGGACCTGCCTGGACTGAAACTACCATGTTGAACTCAATCCTTGGGGGAGTCTTTGCCCTGGAGGAGATGGGAATGGGGGGTAGGCTGGAGGGAAGGTGGAGGGGGGGAGGGGGGTGATGGGTGGGAGAAGGGAGAACAAGGGAATCCATGGCTGATATGTAAAATTAAATTAAATAAATAAATTTAAAAAATTAAAAAAAAATTAAAAAAGAAACCTTGAACCTTCCCCTAATAACTTCTAAGACCTAGCTTTTTGATGAGGAAGTCTGAGATACATAGGTAGGTTTCACAGAATAAGTGCATAAATCAACAGTCTTCTTGAACTACCAGGCATGTGAGGTCATTAGACAGCCTATATCTAAACTCCAAAGGACTAGGCAGGCCCATGGGATCATTTAAATCATTCCTCAGCTTTGAAATCAATACCTCAAACTTACTTCACATGTGGAAGATGTTTATAATTTCAGATTATATAATAACAGAATCTTTTTTATTTATTTATTATGTATACAGCATGTATGACTGCAGGCTAGAAGAGGGCACCAGATCTCATTACAGATGGTTGTGAGCTACCATGTGGTTGCTGGGAATTGAACTCAGGACCTCTGGAAGAGCAGTCAGTGCTCTTAACGTCTGAGCCATCTCTCCAGCCCCTAATAACAGAATCTTAGAATTGGAATGAAAATGAAAAAGTATTTGCAGATGCTGATGACAAAGCCCTTGTTGTCTGTACTCTTCTCATAAAACTACTTGTCTGATTTCCTCATTGCATCTCAAAATCGTTTCAGTTTGAGGAAGTCGTTTTGAACATTATCTTCTACTTTCCTTTCTGTGGCTGTGAAGAAACACGCTGAGGCAAAGCAACTCAGACACAAGAAGGCCCTATTTCATCTTCATTTCATCATTTTAGAAGTGAAGGTAGAAACTCAAGCACGGGTTTGAAGCACAGACTCTGACGGAGTGCTGTTTGTTACCTCATTGGCTGACTCCTTCCAGCTACCCTTCTCATACATCCCAGGATTGCCTGATCAAGGAACAGCACAGCTCACAGTGGGCTCAGCCCTTCCACATCAATAAATAATCAACACAACCCCTACCTACCCAGAGATGTGTTCCCAGGCCATTCAATGTGGGAAATTGAGGGAAATCTCTTAAGTTGAGAATCCCTTCCCAGATAGCACTAGGCTGTGCCAAGTTGACAGTAAAAGCTAACTTGGACATACAGTCACTGTACTCCCATGTTTAACCTATCTGTAATAGCTTGAGTAACTGATGGTTACAGACTTCCAGTCATTGGATATTCATAACTTTAGAAGTGAATATTGCTGAATTATGGATTGTGAGTTCCCTTCCATGTAAAAATGTTCCTTTATAATAAGACAAAACTCACTTTCTCATACCCCTCATCTATTAGCCTTTGACTTTAAAAGCAGCTGTCATGCATTACTTCTCACTGCTTCATCAAGAATGAATTCACACATTAAACCCAGCTTTCTCCTCTCAGTTAGCAATCCTAAGACCTTAGAAATGTCTTCTAATGTAAGAGTTAAAGTTATCTTAGTTTCTCATTACCATTTTCTTCTCGAGTATAAAATTATTCTAAATTTTGAGATAGAACTTTGGGGTAGTGCTGGTAGGTCAAGGCAGTGTAATTTGCTCATTAGCCAGAAATTTCACATTTCTTGAAATTCTCAGGAAAATCTTCAATTATCTTGGCAACTGCATTCAAGTGTCAAAGATTGTGTGATTAAGAGATCAAGCAGGGGATTTTTATCTCTGGGAAACAGTGCAAGAGTAAATGAGCTTAGTAAAAGCAACAGAACTATGTCTAGAAAATAAAAATAACATTTAATGTAGTGAAACTCACTGAGATTTGAAGAGAGTATATGGGGCAACACAGGTCTTTGGTAAAAACCAACAATGTCAGAGGCTGGGGAGATGGCTCTGAAGTTACAATCCCTTGATGCTTTTATGGAGGACTAGGGTTCAATTCCCAGCATTGACACTGTGTATCTTTAATCACCTGTAACTCCTGTTTCAAAGGATCTGACACCCTCTTCTGGCCTGTATGGGCACAAATCATGCACATGATGGACATGAACACAAGCAGGGAAAAATCATTATATAAAATAAAAATAAATAAATCTTTTTTTAAAAAAAATGGGACATCTACTCTAGAATCTGATAGAACCAAATTACATATAAACTCTATAATCTGCTTTCAATGTGTCCCTATGAGATTTCTTACCTCATTAAAACCACATATCCATGTTCATAAATTCACTATTTAACAATACTCATATTGTATGGTTATGATATATATACTGAACAAATTCTATTGTGCTTCATATTCCATAGCAAATACTTGCTTTCATTAAATTATTTATTGGGGAACAAATGCATTCCATAGCATGTATGTGGAGATCAAAGAACAATCGGTAGGAGTTGGGTCTCTCCCTTCCACCATGTAGGTACCACTCCTAGAACTCATGTTGTAAGGCTTGAGAGCAAATATATTACCCTCTGAGACATTTCCTTGTTCTTAATATTTACTTTCATTATTTGGAATTACTACTAAGATTAAATTATAGGCATTCTTTAATAGAGCATATAATTTAGATAGCTTTGCTAACCTCTTTACACATCAGTTCTTTGTATGATCTGATTAATAGAATTTACTTCATAAGGGTGCTGACTTATTTAGTTATGAAAGTCAAAAAAGTGACCATACCTATGAAAACACAAAAATGTTTTATAAACTAGAGAGGAATAAAGGGAGATAAATAAAAGAACAAGCCAGGATTGGAACTTGGGATCTCCTAGCTCCAAAGTCAGTATTTTCTACTACCCAAGAGTAAAAGGGTTATAACAGAGAAAGACATCAACACCAAGGTTTTCAAAAAGCTCCGAAGGATGGGTTATGACTTTCATGCATCATTTTTGAGACAGACATAATGGAGACTGTACCAATGCTGTCTCTCCAAACTCACTCCTTCTGGTAAGAAGGGGTAGTCTCTCATGAGAAATTCTCAGGTTGCACAGATGTTTATGAAATACCATCAAAGCTCTAAGAACAATCACAGGGAGGCCTCACTGTGAGAAGCATGCCTTGTGCAGGATACCAGAATTTAAGCACGATCAGCAAGTGCAGCCTCACTGAGAATGCACTTTCCATCATGAGTGATTATGGTTCTCTATAAGCACAACTGGCCTTCCTGATAAAATTCAGCTTCATGGAATTGGGGAAGAAGCCTTCATTTTGTTATTTTTCAAGGTCTTTCCTATCTCTGGCCAGCAGCTCCATTGTTCTTTGGCTGTTTCAAAGGACCTTCGCTGGAAATGCTTGCACATTTTTTTCCATAAGCCTTATCAACCACACTCAGACCTGTTCATTTGCCTAATGGTTTCTCTACAAAAGCAGCCAAAAGCTCCAAATCAGAACTGAACAACTCACTTTGGGCTATCTGCAAGAGTTCCTCTGGCCTTTGATTTCAGAGTATTCCAGACCTCAGATTATGCCATTTCTCTAATTCTTGACCTTGTGGCAACTGGCTGCAGACACAAAAGTATCTTGTGTCATGGACCTTCAAGACCTACTGATCCAACTTTTCATGTTCTCAAACACTCATCAGCAGGTATTGTGACTAATGATACCACAAGGTACTTGATCTCTTCTCTGAGTATGGCTGTGGATCAAGATACATTCATGGAATTATATAATGCCTAGATGATAGAACTTATGTGTCGTTTAACATTCAAAATGTCATTCTCGTTTATGAAATGGGAGTGAGAAATCCAGTTAAACAGTGGATTTGTTCCATGGTTATTAGAGGAAATGCTGTAAGGCATTAATTTATTCATTAAGATATATTTACTTTTAGCCACACAGATACTATTATTCCTCTGAAGATGTAAAGGTGCATAAAGCATGGAATGCAGGAACAGCAGCCTATTAATCTTCTTCCTACTACTGAAGTTTGAGAAAGTTGATGATCACAAAGTATTTATTAAAGTGATACATGCTGGTGCATGCCTGTAATCACAGCACTCAATATACTGAAGTGTGTGTTTTGCAAATTCAAGGCTAGCCTGAACTAAATGTGAGCTCCTTTCTAAAGAAGTCAAACACTATTCCCAGTACTAGGGAGGCAGAGGCAGTCAGATCTCTATTCTGTAATTTTGAGGCCAGCCTGGTCCACAGATCAAGTTACAGGACAGCCAGGGCTACAGAGAAACCATGCCTCAATAAAAAATAAAAAATAAAATAAAATAAAACAGTCAAACACACACACAGTGATATACATACATGTATGTACATTTATTTTTCTTATAAGTGGAATCATACAAAATGTATTTTATTGTTTCTTTTCTTCAAAAATATTTCTAACATTTTAAATGTTTTACTGAAGTCTTGCTGTTTCTTTACTACTAAACATAGTTCCATTGTGATGGGTGTAATTATTTGTCTGTTGACCTATTAAATGTTTGTATTGTTATTGGTTTAAATATGCTGTGATCATTTGTGTACAAGTGTTTTTGTGTGTATTTATGTTTTCATTTTCTTTAGGTACATTTTGAGGAATTGAGTAAAATGTAAAATACACATTTGACCTCTCTTGTCTTGTGTGTGTGTGTGTGCGTGTGTGTGTATTATCCTTCCCTCTCTCCCTTCATTCCCTCCCTTTCCTGATTTATGACTGATTTATGAGAAGAGCATAGAGCAGTGCTCTGCCTCCACTTGGCATTCACTAACTACTCATTAACTGAAACTCTTCAACAATCAGCAAAGTCAACTTTAGTGTAGATCACTGAGTTCTGAGTGTGAACTTGGTGCACTGCACCAAACATACTGAGGAGAGGGAAATGATCAGTGTGTGGGCTCCATCCTCAACCTGTGTGGGCAATGCCTGTGTGAGCAACCCCCAGGAGTCCTTTAGTGAAACTATTCACAAAGGAGTCAGCCCTGACAAGAGGCAATGTTTCTCTGGCCTTTCCACTTAACAGGCCTGCCTGCCTGTTTCCTTCTCTCCAGGGAGCTACTGCTCTAATCCCCAGAGTTCTCCCTCTCCAGACTCTTGCAATCCCATTATCCTTCTGCCTGGAGAGACAAGCTCATGTACCACTGCCAGCACAGAGACTCCTGTGGATGTATTGAATTCACCACCTGGTGACTACAATTAAAATTCTTCTCCTTTGATTTATTTTGGTTAGAGGAAAGAAATCATTTAACTTCTAGGAGATGCAGATAAGAGATGATATATGTCCCATCCATTTCCCTGATAGCAACACTTCCTGCAGCTAACACAGATGGAGAAGAAACTTCAATCACACTCACACTTGACTACCTGTAGTGGAGGGGAGATGAGGAGTCCGACAAAGAAAAAGGGAGAGAAGAGGAGTCGGCTAGAGGAAGGAGATAATGAGAAACATGCATGAGATTTCTGGGGAAGGGATTTAAGCAAAGAGAGATGTACATCTGCTTGATACATAGAATTTTCTGTTCTGACTGAAAATGTAGCACTGTTTAAATTTCAGTTGAATTGAGTCAGATATCACCTTCAAGATGATCTACTCCAGAAATTCATATCAAAGGGTCTGTGAACATATTGCTGTAGCAGAAGATCAAGATGTCTTAGAAATAGAGAAGATTTTGACCTTTACCTCCTGTTTTCAGTGTCTCATCTCCATTAAAGAAAGAGTTTAGAAATAGGGGAAAATAAGAAATGAGGAGGAAGTTTATTATTGGAAAACGATCACAATTACAGAGGTAAATGTTGGATTCTCAAAAGTGTTGTTTGGCTGGGATTTGGGACAACTTGTTCCAAACTTTAGTACAGGGAAGGGTTATTCTGAATAGTTTTTATTCCTTGTTCTTCCATTTTATCTTTTTACGAGATTTTTAAAGTGTGACATGCTGTTAGATGCATGATGGGAATAGTTTGCAAAACTAATTATATGAAATGTCACTTAATAAAGCAATTGGCTTTGGTCATCACAGCCAGCCATGTTGATCCCAGAAGATTAGGAGTCATCTAGTGTCTAAAGTTTCATCAGTCTCATAATGTTCGCAATTGTATCAGTCTTTTTGCATTAATCAGTTTGGCCCTCCCCATACACACACCCCTATGCCTATATAGCCTATTGCAGGAAGACTTGGAAGGATTTGGGAACCTTCTGTCAATAAGAATGGTAAAGCATCTATCCTCCCCCTATCTCAAAGGAGATATAACCTCAAAGAATTTACATAATTAACTAAGGTAATCAAATTTCCCTATTTTGTAGTTGGGGATGTTCTGAGATAAAATGTCCAAATCCCTATTCCTTGCTCAATACCATGGTGAAAACTAGACTTCAATGCTCTGAACTCTCATAGTTGGCCATTTAATCTGATTGGTAGATTGCACATATGCTAGTGGAAAGCACAGCAGTTCACCTCCTGTTCAACTCACCATCATCAGTGGCCCTGAAGATGGCAAAACATGTATGGCCACTGCCTCCTGATAAAAGCACAGAAGGAGCCAAGGTTAGCTTGAGCAACTTAATTCGTTTTTTTTTTTTTTTTTATTTAGGTTAGTATTTATTGACATGACAGTCATTGACAATATGTCACTGAATAGAAAATATAAAAATGTACACAAGAGATTGTATGATGTAATTTTTCTTGCTTTTTAAGTTATTTTTCTCTTTTTTAAATTAAATTTATTCATTTATTTAACAGTTTCACATCCCTCCTCTCCTCCTGTTCCATTCCCCCACCTCCTCTCTGACCCCCCTCTATCTACACATTCTTCCTCTGTTTCTGCTCAGAAAGGGGCAAGACTCCCATGGGTGACAACAGAGCATGGCATATCAAATTGAAAAAGAACTAAGCTTCTACCCCTCGTATTAAGTCTTGGTAAGGCAACCAAGTATGATTGTTAGGTTCATAAAAGCCTGCCAAAGCGTTAGGGACAGGTCCCGTTCCCACTGCTAGGAGTTGTGGAAGTACAAGTTGTCTCACATATGTAGAGGGCCTAGGAGGGCTTCTTAGCTGTAGGTCCAGTGTCTGTGTGCTCCTATGAGCCCAGGTTAGTTGACTGTCTGAATTCCTTTGTGATGACCTTCACTCCCCCCCCCCCCCCCCCCCCCGGCTCTTACAATCTTTCCTCCCTCTTTTTAATAGGATCTCAGAGCTTGGCCCAGTGCTTGGCTGTGGATCTCTGCATCTGCTTCCATCAGTTATTGGACAAAGGATCTTTGTTGACATTAGGGTAGCCACCAATCAGATTACAGGAGATAGCTCTTAACATATACTTAGTAAAACTAAATGGACATGGCTTCAGAGACCTTTATTTTAATCTTTTCTTTTATTAACAGACTCTTGTATCTGAATGTTTCCTTCCCCTTCTTCAGGGCTGAAAAACCTCTTCTGCTTTACTCTAAAGTTAAAAAATAAACCTGAATTATTTGTATCTTTTTTAACCTCTGGTAAGACACCGAGAAAGGGTCTTCTAATTAAATATGAGCTTACTCCGAGAATGTTGGCAGGAATAAGGATGTGGCTTATTGATAGAGTGTGTGTTTTCGAGGTTCTGGATTCAGTGTCTAGTATCTTCAAAAGAAGAAAGAGCTAGAAAATGATGATGGAATAAGACAGGTAGAAAGAATAGGGGGAAAGTAAAACAAACAAACAAACAAACGTATCAGTGCCCTAACATACATCTGGTAGTCTTGTTTTTCCAAGGCTCCTTTTCTCACCTACCTCTTCCTCATCTAGGAGCAATCCTGATATATTCTTGATAATCTTGTTTAGGGAGGAGGTGAAGTAGATGAGGTGTCATTGTAAGCATGTTCCACTTACACATGCTGTTTGCAGCTGATTAAGTCCTCCCTGATACAGTGCCTAAGTGTTTGAAACTCCCCTTAAGCAGTCTTTGCTATCGTTGTAAACAGACCTTCATATACCTTCTGTGGGAATAATGAGCATGCTGGAATATGCCTGGGGGAATTGTCTGGACCCCCAAACACAGGCCCCCAGGAATAACAACTCTCCTTTCTCTAAATGCAAAATTACAAGGAAGCTTTCTCCGCCCTGTTCTCTTCTTTCCTAGTTTCTCTCCCTTCTAACACTGTCTGGACTGGTAATCTAACATTCCATGGAGTTCTGATGCCCCCTGCTGCTGGGTGCTGGCTGTAGGAAACTATGGATCTTCCCTGGTTGCATATCTCTCTCTCTCTCTCTCTCTCTCTCTCTCTCTCTCTCTCTCTCTCTCTCTCTCTCTCTCTCTCTCACACACACACACACACACACCTGTTTTAGTTCTTCCTTGGGTAATTCTGTTTTTCTCGTAGCTAGCCAGCCTGCCTTTCCTGCCTTCTCTCTGCACTTTTGACCCTGCACCTTTCTTGTCGCCTCTCTCCTCCTTCCTCAACTTCATATCGTCACTTTGTTTTTTCTGCTTCTAAGCACATCACAGTTCTTATCTCTAGATTCCTGGTTCCTGGATCATGAAATAATTCACTGGGTTCATTTCCATTGCACACTGTCAGACTCTAATGGTAGGATGTTTTTCTCTTACAGAGAAACACTGAAAAATGCCCATTTCATTATCCCAAGAAAATGAAATAATGAGGTGGTCAGCCTTACTTCACATCCAACGTGACCACTCAAAACATTCTCCTTAATTGATTAATAAATTATTTTTCTGGGTTCCAGGAAATTCCTTCTTTTGAAACGGTCAATAATACAGCTTGCTGTGTAATACTGGCATATAAGCTTTATTTTCTGAGCTATAATGTTTAACATGTATACATATTAAGAGACAGAAGTATAAAGGGAGTGTTAGAGGGCTCTGTGGCATCCTCCAAACCAGAATAGAAAACTATGACTCTAGAATGGCTTGTAAGGGGGTAGCATTTACCATGTCTGAGTTTCTGAGGCTCTCCATGTAAATTGCCTGCTCAACAGGATCTGCAGATAGATCAATTCTTCTATTAACAGATAGCATTAACATTCTAAGTAAGAATCCTACTGACCTGAGTTTGTTTCTCTGCCCAAGTGAGCTGTTATGATCTTTTGAGTCAACAGAGTACTTCCATCTCTACCTGTTAAACAGAGTGTTTGTGGTTTTCAATAGTGTGTGTGACTTTCCAAAGAAGAATGCTGACTTGAGGGTAGGAAAGGGGGGTGTGGATCTAAGACTGCTGGGCTACAATGCACACAGGCTATCACAGCAAAGCTTGCCATCATCCTGGTAGGTGCCGTTTTACGGATGAGTTAACCAAACTGTGAAGAGGTTAGGCACATTAGGAGATAGTGTGTATCTGTTCCAAAACTTATGCCTGAATCAAATGCAAAAATCTCAGGGGTGTAAATAAAAAACACAGGTCTGAGGATGAAGCAACTTTCTGCGTGGACTAGATTCTCTTCCTGGGACACAAGTTGTACCAGGAGATAAGGATGGGCTCATCTTCTGGTGTTCTGGGGTCTAAATTAAAACATGCAAATCTCTGTTCCTCTATTACTCTCTACTCTCCCTAAAGTCTTGCCTATTTTCTCTTCACTGATTTATATGAACACATATGATTCTATGAATTCTGTATCAACGGGCAAAAAAGCATGACTAGTGTTTGATTTCCCACAATGCTTAGAACCTTTTTGTTTTCAATGTCGAAGGCACTCAGCTTTTGCTTTTGTTTTGTGAAGGCAGAAAGAGTGGGAGGAAACAACTCAAGCATGGAGCCTGGAGGGAGAGGAAATCATAGAAGACCAGAAGAAAGGAAGGAAAAGGAGAGAGATTAATATGTCTTTTAGCACATTACAGGACTCATTTAAGACACAACAGAACCTTCATTATTGATTTGCTTTTTGCTTCTAAGTGCTGATGGCTGCAGATGACTAGAAATATGGAAGGATAAGGAAGTAAAAAGTCCACTGAATATCAAATTGGCAGTTAAAATTTCAAATGTCTCATGTTAGGAAACGCAGCAGTAAGAAGTCAGGACTTGCTTTATAGAGTGATACCCTTGAAAAATGCCTCTTGCAGGTGCATGATTACTCTGCAAAACAAGGTGCCTCTGTAACTCAAACATACTGCCTTGCCAGCTCCAGGGACACAGCTCAGCATGCTGCAGCCCTGGTGGTGCTGCTCCCACCATTATGTTTGCTTTCCGTACAGTGCCTCCTCCCCAAGACTGATGCTAGCAATCGATACCAAATGCCACACACTTAAGTCCATCAATGAAAAGGCTGTTACAATAACAGCAGCTATTTTTACGTGGCTAGTGATTTCTTTGTGGCTCTCCAAACACAAAGATGGGAAATAATAACTGGTCATTTTTCATCAAGACAGACAATACAGGAGGACAATTGGAGCAGAGGCACCTCCTGTGATCTGTGCAGTCAAGGAGTTCACTAGCTAGGGAAAGCAAAGCTGACTCCTGGAGGCTCCAGTGCCTGTGCAGGTGAAGGCTAGTGCAAGGAACTTATGGCTAAGCCAATGCTTTGTGCATACTTCACATATCAACCCCAAAGCATCTTTGGATGGCTATATAACTAGTAACTTTGGTTCCTCCTTATGTGTTCATGCTGTATCCCTGACTTTTTTCACTGCTGTGGCCTAATAACTGACAAAGAACACCCTCAAAAGGAAGCTCTTAATATGGCCCATGGCAGTGTGCCATGGCCACAGGACAGGCTCAAGGCTTTGACAGAAGTGTGAGGCTGCTTATTCATACCTTGACAAATCAAGAGGCATAAAAAGACTGGGGCTAGAACTAGAACTTAAGTATAGCCCTTCTTTTAGTGACCTACTAATGCAGTGAGCCCCCACTTTCTGTAGTCTTAAGAACCTCTCAAAGCAGTGCCACCATCTGGAGACCTGATGTTCAAACATGTGAGCTTATGGAGGAGATTTCACACCAAAATCTTAAGGGTAGTTTATACATTCTTTTACTTTGTTTTCTTAATATTTTTCACAATGTAGTGTGCATGTATAATTTGAATTAATAAATACACACACACACACACACACACACACACACACACACACACACACACACACAATCAAAACCAGAAAATTCCATGAGGAAAAGCTTCTGTTATACACCCCATTGCTTTTCCCTAGAGAAGTCATAACAATAAGCAACAATAAAATCCCAAGGCTGCTGAAGACATAGGCTGGTCATTCCTATATGACCTCAGTCAAATGCTTCATCTCTCCAAGCCTTTCACTCTTCATCTATTAACATGGATATATTTTTATTTCTCACATAAATTTTGGGGGTTTTGCTAATTATAAAAATACCAGGTTTCTGTGCCTGCAGAGCCCAAATGTGCAGCCAGACAGGAAGCAACAGCATGAGACAAGAGGGAGATTCCTGCTCTTGAAACCATAAATTTATTCAGGACTTCTATCTTCATGAAGTGGTAGGTTGTGGCAGCCCCCATGATTATGTCTTCACAATCAAATGGGTGCATATCTAGGAAGGCAGATCCACCTCTGTGGAGGGGGTGGACGCCTCTAATTGCAGGATTTACATGAGATGACATTCCCTAGAGGCAGTGAAATAGTCTGCAAAGGAGACATTGCTAGCTGTTTCCCCAAACACAGGGATCTGGGGAAGTGGCTGCTTTGCTTCTGTCCCTCAGGATCCTTGCAATAAAAGACAAAACCTAACACTCGGCCTAATGGCAGAGGATTTACTTATATTCAAGGTCACTTTGCCAAATAGATACTTTCTGTGAGGTACTCTGGGATGAAAATGAAAAAAATCACAGCATCAAGGAAATGTAAGATGAAAAGCAAGGTGTGTCTAGTGCCTGTTGTGTGCCAGGAAATTTGTCAGCCACTATTTAAATTATCACATATACTCCTTACAATCAATTTGCGAGATGGTGATTAAATAGGGAATATTGGGCCCCATTCATCAAAAGGCTCTTGATAACCTGCAGGCCTGCAAGCATGCCACACTAGCCAGTTCCATGCTTGGCTTAAATATATTGATCCTTTCCCTTAGCATGTCCTTTTCATCTTACCCACTGCATCAATTGCTTCGGAAGGAATTGTTCTGCCTCCCACTTCCAGATCCCAAAGACTCTCAACTTAGTAAAGATTCCCAACTGTATTTCTACAACGCTCCTCAGTAGTGAATGTGTGTGTGTGTGTGTGTGTGTGTGTGTGTGTGTGTGTGTGTGTGTATATTTGCTTCTCTGCATTTCTCATCATACTTCATAATTTGTTACTGTTGTTATTCTCATCACTAGTTTTACCCAAATAACCCCACGGTACTTAAAACAGTGCTCACAGACAAGAACAGCATGCTCAAAAATGTAGCATTCTGAATATAAAAAAAAACTGGATAACATTATGGAAAGAAAAGATAAATGGATGAATAAACAAGCAAATAAGGGATATGTGAATTTATATAACCATGAAACATCAATGTGTATAATATATCTGTCAATGTTGCAGCAGTAGAAAGTGAAGGGAGGGTGGAAACAAAACCACAAGAATGCAGCAGGAAGAATAAAAACAGATAGCCCATAAAGACCAGCATCAAAATAATGACACGCCTGGAAAAACCATGGCTATTTTTAGCTTGCAGTTTCCCCAAAACAGCATCAGACTTGTTGTAATCAGTTGTGAATAATAATAAAAACAAACAAACAAAAACAACAGAAACCAGCCATGCTGCTAATTCAAATCTAGTACACCCTTTATGCCTCATAGGAAAGCTTCACACTATAACCCAAATCGGGAAGGGGTAAATAATTACCTGAGCTGATTCTTCTGAATCAATTTGTGGGTTTGTGCAGCTCCCCAGTCAAGTTGACTCAGTTTCTCGTAGGATCTTCTATTGTAATGGGAATTCTTATACCAAAAGAAAGGTTATACTAGCCTTATAAACTACAGGAAGCATAGCATTTTGTTTCAACCAAATGTGCTTTGGATATTAAATACCACCACCACCACCACCACCACCACCACCACCACCACACACACACACACACACACACACACAAAAAAAAAAAAAAAACTAGCCTCGTGCCTCGTTTATTAGAAGGCTTGTTCCCAGCTGCTGATGTTATTTTCAGAAGCCTGGGAATCTATGAGAGGTAGAATTGATGTGCAGACACTAAGTCACTGGAAGTACATCCTTGCTGATGTTGTGTACCTGATTCACTCCTCCCCTCCTGCCTGCTCACTGTGAAGTAAGTAGCTCTCTCCTACCATGCATTTTCACTCTAGTGATGTTCTGCCTAAATACACAGGGTCAATCAACCATGGGGTGAAACTTCTGAAACCAGGAACCAACATGAATTTGTACTCCTTTAAATTGTGCTCATGGATACTTTCAGTAAAATGGTGCAAAAGTAACTGATCCATGATACAACAAGTAATTAGAATATAGTATTAGAGAACATTGGGTGGACAGATAACTCAGCGCTAGTTATTCTTCCAGAGGACACAGATGGGTTTTTCAGAATCCAAGTGGCAGTTCAGGACTATCCATCCCTCCAGTTTGAGAGGACCCAATGCCTTCTTCTAGAGTTATTTTTAATTTCTTGCCATAGACAGGACTTTAAAGTCACTACAAGCCTTTTCTTTGGTAACTTTTATGGCTTCCTCAGTGCAGTAGATACAATGATATCTCTTACTTTCTTTTTGTTCACAGCTTTCATATGCTTACTGGATTTCTTCCCTATATCATCCTCTTTCTTTTACAGTAAGGACTATTAATTGTCACACATTTCTCATCCTTGTCTCCTATTAGACTTCTGGAATGGTTGTATTTCTTCTTATAATTAGAAGGGCTGTGTCACTAATTCTGGTCAATTAAGTAACAGGAGAAATTGGACACAAAGACTGATACTGGGAAATATGTAGTGTCCCCTTAACCCTCTCAAAGGATATTCCCTGTATCCCTTATTGTAGCTTCATAAGGTGTTGCTGCTAAAAAAAGTGTCACTGCCCTAAAGAAAGAATCAATTTCACATGTGGCAGTCTTCTGAGGTGTTAATTCTAAACTTTACAATAATGTTTGTGAATACTCCATAGCCTGTTTTCACCTGGTAAATGGGAATGCTCTTATAGAGGATTTGCAAACCTACATTTTGGCTGCTATAGCTGAGGGGTTCACAACATGCCCCCAAGGTCTGGCGTGTTTGCATATGCCCGGTGGACACTTCCACCTAGCCAGTTCCAAGTCAAGATAGCCATTTCCGGGTCAAGGTGTCTCACGTAACCAGGATCCATGACATTTCATGGTGATGTAAGCACACAATGTGGCCATGTGATCTACGCACATGTGTGGAGTAGTGACGTGACCTGGGCACGCCCAGCCTTTAAAATCCAGTGCCATGTTCCCAGTTCCTTCTTCTTCTCCACACATGTGTCTCTCCCACAGGCCTGCACACTCTCTGTCCCTTTATCTTTAATAAAACTCTTATTAGCAGATTCTGTCGTGTTTCGTGACATTTTCTTGCAGGGTAAGAGCACAACGCAGCCAATTAACTAGCAATAGCTTTCCCTATTCTATGCCTACATTTTCCAGAAGCCTTTCCCATTCTCTGTATCCCGTATTCTCCTAAGAGCTCCTTTAGACTGTTTGGCATGGCCTAGTAATCAGCTTTAAAAGTGCACTTAAAATTCAGCTCCTGATCAATCATCTTCCTCCACTAACTCAGACCTACTCCTGTTCTCTGCACCACTGGAGGAAACAGGGAAGGCTATTCAGGTGGCCCACCAGGGTATTTACTTTACCCACAGTACACACTAGGATACTGGACTCCATCCGGACCCCAAAAGCCCACTTACAGAGTGGTTACAGAAAAAAACACTGAAGATCAAAGATCTGCTGCTGATGTGAAGAATGCTAGAACTTGAAGAAGTCATCTGGTAACACTTTCTACTCTTTTGGTAATCATGGTGGTTCACAAACATTTACAGCTAAAGTTCTAGGTGACCCAAATGCACTCTTCTGACCTCTGTACAAGAGATGCAAGTGGTGTAATTATATACATGCAGGCAAACATTCATAAACATAAAATCAAATAAAACTAAAAAATATATACTAAAAATATCTGCTTACTTAGTGTCACTTTGCCTCTATAGCACAGATGCAAGATGACATTTAGTTTCACAATCAACTCCAGGATAGTCACTAGCTCATAGAGCATTCCCCTCATCTTTGAACAATCTGACTCCAGGTAATTCCTTATTGCATTGTGGTGCTCAATTCTATTGAGAGCTCTGACTGTACAGGCCATGGACAGAAGAGGTGGGTAGCCTGCTCTTCCTTCCTGTAAGGTTCTTGAAGAATTTGGAAATAGTTGACAGGTCTTCCCCAGTTGGCAACCATTCCTTTTATTCTAAGCCTTACCATTTTAAAATGAAAGAAACTATTCCTCAAAGGAGAAAAAAATAATTAAGAGCAGATGGCCTACTAAGTGTGAGTCCTATGATCCCCCTATTTATTTTGCCAACTTACTGAATAAGTGTGTGTGTGTGTGTGTGTTTGTGTGTGTGTGTGTGTGTGTGTGTGTGTGTGTGTGTGTGGTGTATGTGTGAGCCAACATGACATAATTTGAATACAATTCAACTCCTGCTGTGAGAGAGCAATAATTCTAGTAGAATATAAGACACATGGATCATTTAAACTACTACAGCTAGAAGAAGAGGAAGGAATCATATTCATTAAATACTTTCTAAATGTCAGGCACTGCCAGGTACTTTTGGTGTTATTTAATTTAAGTTTATAGCTGTACCCAAATCATGACAGCATCATTCTTTTTTTTTACATTTTAAACACTAAAACAATGTTTCAGTTTATTTGTCTACTGTTGCATAAAATTCTTAAAAAACCCAGCTGGATGAACTGAAGGTTGGGCTTAACTGATATTATCTATCAGAGGTTCCTCTGTTTGGCCTCCCTATAAGGCTTGGGCTTCAAGTGTCAGCAGGGTTCTTCTTATATGATATCGGCAGTCATGCAATCTCAGTTTCACTACACTTAGTGTAGGTTAAATCCTCTATAATGCAGACATGGGTTAACTTAGATATTAGATAACACTTCATAATGAGACAGTGAAAGGTCACACTGCAGAAGAAACAATGCCATGGGAGCACAGGTTTCAGTTTTATTCTTGTACATCCTGGGAAAATGTCATGACTTCATGACACTTGGGCTCCAGTAGATTTGTGTGTGTGTGTGTGGTGTGTGTGTGTGTGTGTGTGTGTGTGTGTGTGTGTGTGTGTGTGTAAAATTGTTCTATCAAAGAAACTCCAAGGAGGAGGTCCCATTTGGGATGGGCTTTAGGATGGAGATATTTGTATATGTATGCAAAGGGCATTCTACATTTCCAATGAAACATGATTAAAATTACAGAAGCAGCTGTCAATATACATCCCTATCTCTTATGGTTTTTGCTTGTTTGTTTCTCTTATTTTGTTTTGTTCATTTGTTTTTATTTTACATTTCTAAAGGGCTATGGGTGATCATCCTCTTCTGGGGATATACAGAGAATTAGAAGCACTGGGAAGTTCTGACAACCAGAAGTTGGCTTTGCTTGCAGATGAGAAGATCTTTAGATCATTGTCATCCTTTTTACATGCAACTTCAATTAAGACACAGATCAGAAACTGCTAGGTCAGTTATTATCAGAAGAAAAATGGACATATTTGTTGACTTGGGAGACCCAGGGAGGATTAAAATCCACCATGAAGATGCAAACTGAAAAGATATCTAGAAAGCATTTCCCTGCAGTAATGGCTTCTCTAGGGCTCAGGAAATCCAAGGTAGCTTAGAAAATATCCACAGTGAGAACTTTTTGGTGACTTTATTATCCACTAGTATACACAATATAAGGGAATTACAAAAAAAAAAAAAGAATAGTTTCAATCTTAAATTGTAGTGCTAGAAAACTCCACAGGGATTACATGTACACCCTGTGAAACCATAGAACTGGCACTCTCTAGCACTCCATGTAATACTATTCCAGATAAAGTAATTTTTCATTGAATATTTGGAACCTAGAGCTAATGTCTTTTAAGAATGCTATAGGAATCCACAAGAATGACTCCACCATAGACTACTGGCAATAGTCGAGAAGGTGCCTGAGCTGGCCTACTCTGGTGATCGGGTGGCTGAATACCCTAACTGTCATCATAGAAACCTCATCCAGTGACTGATGGAAGCAGATGCAGCGATCCACAGCCGGGTCCCATGCCAAGCTCCAGGAGTCCAATCGATGAGAGAGGAGCAATTCTATGAGCAAGAGATATCAAGACCATGATTGGAAAAAGTACAGAAACAGCTAGCCAAGATATTGGAAACTCATGAACTGTGGACCAAAAACTGAGGATCCCCATTGGTACTGAACTAGGCCCTCTGGATAGATGAGACAGTTGTTTAGCCTGAACTGTTTAGGGGGCCCCCAGGCAGTGGGACCAAGACCTATCCCTAGTACATGAGCAGGCTTTTGGAGCCTAGTGCCTATGGTGAGCCACTTTGCACAGCCTTGGTGTGGAGAGGAGGGTCTTAAATCTGCCTCAATTGAATGTACCAAGCTCTGCTGACTCCCCAGGGGAGACCTTGCCTTTGAGGAGGTAGGAATGAGGTGTGGGTTGTGGGAGAAGGCTGTGGGGGGGACGAAGGAGGACAGGGGAATCTGTGAATGGTATGTAAAATGAACAGAAAATCTCTTAGAAAAAGAAATAAACTCGTAAATTGAAAAGCAAAAAAAAATGCTGTAATTTTTGCATACATATTTTATGAGTGGGGAAAAAAGTAGCAATGAAAAAAAAGTTATATTTTATGAGACTGAAGTTCTATCAATTTCCAACATCCTTTCACAAGAGTCTACATAACATATTCTCAGTCTGATATCTGCAAATGAATAAGAAAGCAAGGAAGGAAGGAAGGAAGGAAGGAAGGAAGGAAGGAAGGAAGGAAGGAAGGAAGGAAGGAAGGAAGAGGGAGGGGGAGGGAGGGAGGGAAGGAAGGAAGGAAGGAAGGAAGGAAGGAAGGAAGGAAGGAAGGAAGGAAGGAAGGAAGGAAGGAAGAAGGTGTAGCTGAAGTTTTCCTGTCCCTGCCTGGTCCACAGTCAGGACAAATTTCTCCCACTAGTGTCCCCCCAAGTAAACACATAGAGACTTTTATTACTTATAAACTGTATGGCCAGTCTTGCAAATATGAAGAAACCCATAACCTAAAACTTCTTGCAGTTAACAATTCTAGTTCAGACAAACATCTCTAAAACTTTCGTTCTCGGCCACAGAGGCATTTTAAGTTACAGCAGCATTGTATTGCAGTCTTTCCCTAGGAACCTTGCCTCAGAGTGAAGTAACTGCTGTAGAAACTCATTTGCTATGAGCTCTTCAGAAAACCTCTCTGAGCAACCAGCAAACAGAAACTGGGTGGTTTTAGCTGCTAACTCCATTTAGGCTTTTACAGTTCCAGTCCTGAGGTTCAAAGGCTTTCAATTGCCTCCCTCCACATGGGCTCAAGAGGTCACCCCTGCTATGAGCTGCTGCTCTCAGCACCCAGGGTCCCAGAGGAAACCTAGCTGCTATGAGCTGCAGCTTCCTTGGATCCCATTACCTGCTTCACTGGCAGCCAAGGGCTCAGCATCCCAGGTTCCAGAAACCTCCATGGGCTGCCCTGCTTGCAGGGCAGAATGTCACCCCAGTGCAGCTCCATGGTTCCAGCCACACCCTGCCCCTGGGAGTTCAGGCTGCTCTGAGTTCCAGTGTCTCTGAAGCTCAGCCTGGAAAATGGCTCCATATCACCTCAGCATTTCTTGCTGCCATTCCACACAGGAGCACACCTCATCTGCCCATCTAACTGCCACTTCCTCAGTGTCTCCACTGGGCTCTGGCCACCAGGGACTCTGGCTCTAAGTGCTCTGGCCACTAGATTCCAAAGTCTCTGTCGCTGCTCTTCAAGCCACTGCCTGCTGTTTGCCTCCCTTGCTGCATGGCATTTCTGCTGCTTGGCTTGTCAAGGTGGAGTGTTGCCTCAAGCTGTATCAGTCAGGCATTCACAAGTACCCTGATGGACTGTGGTCTCCATACCCAGGCTCCTCACAGCAGAAAGCACACAGAACCTCACTGCTCATGCTGTCTCTGCTTTCACTGACTCTTGGCATCTGCTGCTTGAAAAACTATGATGCTCCATGGGTCTCAGCACCAACACCTGGCTGCTGCCACTTGTGCTGGCTCTGGAGTCTGCCATTGCTGGTGGCTTCTGTAGCTTTTGAAGCTGTTCAGACTGCCAAGTTTGCAGTCTGCTATGGATGCTACTGTCGGCGTACCAGGATCTGTCCACACTCAGGGGGGTGGGGTGGGGGACTAATCTGCTCTAAATTAAACCCTCTGTTAAACCTTCATTATGTCCCTAGACCTAAGGCCTATATTCTACCCTAATATACCTAAGCCTATGTTTCTATGACTGACTTATACTTTCATTTTTAAACCTAATTTTAGTAGGGACTGAGAGAGAACAAAAACGAGAAACAGAAACAGAGATACTTGTTACAGCCTAACTTTAACTACTTTCTTATTTAGCTTAACTTTAACTACTCTACTTTGTATTTAAAATTTTACTCCTGAAGAATAGACTATCCCCTGCCTTCACTTTTACTACAAAGCCAGACATGCCCAACTGCTTCTCTTGGGGTACTTTCCTACTCTCAGTTAACTTCCTCTGCACCCAAGTCCCTAGTTCTGGTGCCAACTGTGGAAGACCAGGCCCCACCTTTTACAGGGAATTTATGAAGAGAAATATTAGGTAGAATGATAGGACTAGCCGAGAGGAAGAAGAAAAACAGAACGACAGTATCGCTTTGGGAGAACCTGAATCAACACCCACCAGCCCAGAAATTTATTCAAAAAAAATTTTAACAATGTCATGGGGTGAGAAAAAGACACCCCCCCTCCTTGCTAGATACAACCAAGGGTAGACCCTTCCAAACACCTGGTACCCAGGCCCATGGTCCAATCATCCTCTTATGCAGTCCTGCTGAGTAAAACAAGCTCAGATGTCATTAGAAAACCTCTGTGGGCTCCCACAGAGGTGAATAAGTGACATCCAGAGATAAGAAAAGAGAAAAAGAAATAGGAAGAAAGAAACGACAGCTGGAAATGGAGAAGATGGAAAATAAAATAGGAAAGAAAATTATGAAATTCCCACAACAAAGATCTCAAAATCCCCATAGTAACTTCAGGTCCAGGCATCATTAACTGTCCCCCAAATTCCAGTTGTGGACCACTTTGTGATAGAGAGCATTGGCTCCTCTATCCTTGCTGACTTCCCATGTGAGGATTTCTAGCCTGTGGGGAAGAAGTGCCCATGATCTTAGAAAAGTCTGACACTTACCACTCTCAAGACCAAAACCCTCATTCCATATTCTTCAGACTGATCTGTTCTGAAAGCACAACCTTGGCAGGCATGCTCCTTTGTGTTGGTGGCATCAGTAGAATTCTGCAAAAACATCTATCCTTACTTCAGGTTTTCATTCAGTCTATTGTCATGATTCATATTCTGATAATGGAGTCTCTCTTCAAGACCTTATCAGCTTTCTGCTGTAATGCTCTCTCTTTGCTATTAAAACTTTGTGGAAATAATTTTACTTTCCCATCAGAAGATCCTAACTTCCTTTTTTGCTTTAATCACTATTCAGAGGCAAGAGAAAAAGAAGTAACCACTATAAATTGTAGCTTACATACCTTCTGAATCTTCCTAGGCACAATTACTTGTGTGGGTCAATTCTAGAAAAAAGCTGTGTGTGTGTGTGTGTGTGTGTGTGTGTGTGTGTGTGTGTGTGTGTGTGTGTGAATGAGGGTTATTTTCTAAGAGAGCGATGTGAGTCATGGACCTGATATCAAAAACTTTGATCCAAAAAGTATATGGTATTTTGCCATTTTTCATAATGATTTCTAGAATATCAGAGAAAGAAGAGAAACTACGAACAAAGTCTCAGTGTGTATGTGAGTTAAGTCTTAGGTAGTCCATATGTTCAGGAATGAACTTAGGGAGGTTTATAGAAAGATTTCTTTCAGTTGGATAAAAGCCAGCATTCCTGAGGAACTTGGGAATTGGGGTTTTCCATCCCCAAGGGGAGTCATTTCCCTTGCCTATGGCAAGGAGTGAGGGGAGATCTATGACTCTCCATTGGCCTATACCTGTGGCAACTCTCAGCATATCAAAGCCCATGGTGGCCTCCAGTGTCCTTCATCACATGTGGCTGTTTTGCATTTCCAAGTCCATACTAGACCACCACCACCACCACCACCACCCCCACCCCACCCCCCGCATCTAAATATCCTCCCTATAATCCACATGATCTGTCCACCCCACACACTTTGACAATGCTCTTTTCTGTCTTTTGCTCTCTCTCTCTAGCTGTGCTCTTCTTCCCTGCTATGATTTCTCATGTGCTCCCACCTCTATCACTGATATCTCTGGCCATGTTCAGTCTGTTTCTCTTTCTCTCTGTTCTGTACACTTCCAGATGCCTCTGGATATTTTCTTTCTCTTACTTACAATTAACCCTGTAGCTTGAGTTTTCCGCCTCGCCCACAGTCAGGACAAACCTCTGTCACCCGCCAGTCCCACAGTCGCTCAGACCCAACCAAGTAAACACAGACACTTATATTGCTTTCAAACTGCATGGCCGTGGCAGGCTTCTTGCCAACTGTCCTTATCTTGCTAACTGTGCTTTTATCTTAAATTGATCCATTTCCATACATCTATACCTTGCCATGTGGCTGGTGGCTTACTGGCGTCTTCACATGCTGCTGGTCATGGCAGCGGCTGCAGCCTCTCTGGTCATTGCGGCGGCTGCAGCCTCTCTGGTCATTGCGGCGGCTGCAGCGTCTCCTTCTGCCTTTCTGTCCTTTTATCCTGCCTAGCCACGGCCGATCAGGTTTTATTTATTAACCAATCAGAGCATACAGACCATCCCCCAGCACAGCCAAGTGCAGACCATCTCAAACACCTGCACTCAGGCCCATGGTCCTAATCATCCTCTATACGGACCTGCTGGGTAATGCCACAAAGAACCTGAGAATGGGCTCCCACAGGACCTACAGAACATCCCACAGCATAACCCCCCCCCAAAATAATGGAATAGTCATGTTGGCAGTATCTTTACTGTGCCCCTCACATATATCTGGTGCCAAACCAGTCTGGCTAAAAGAAGGAGAACTGACTTGTAAACTGTAGTCTCCAGAGACCAACACCAAGGCTATTCTTTGGTCTCTCTTGGGTCCTTGACTCCTCCATCTCCTCAGACCACTGGTCTCTATCCTCCTTATAATAATGTGTTTATTTGTTGTGTCTTCAGGCTTAGTCATCAAAACAGATGCTTCTGATGAAATTTCTCAAATCTCCTTCCCCCTTCCTGCAATATTAGCCTCCTGACCTTCCAGCTTTCCTAGACTGAGGAATTTTAGCTATGCAGTAGTCAGAGATTACATTGCCTTTGTCACCAACAAAAGATTGGAATGTTAGGTCTCACAGGAAGTTCACATAATCAGAAATAAAGTCAAACTCGACTATAGCAGGATTCCTGTCAGTTAGATAAAAGCCAGCACACCTTATGAGCTGGTAAAACATGTTTTCCCCCAAAGGAATTTATTTCTCTTACCTCTGGCAGAAGAGACTTATGGCTCTCCAATTGACATATATCTGTGGCACCTACCAGCATGTCAAAGCCCAAGCTTGTCTCCAGGCTCCCTCAGTCCCTACTCACAAGGACTTGTTATGCATTTCAATGTCCATGCTAGTATCCTAGTCTTTCTCATCTCCTCCTATACCCCAAACTCCTTCAGCCTCATGGGCTTCTACTCCCCCAGTCAGTCATCCTTCTTATAAGCCAGCTACTCTTCCTATCCTCTCTCTGTCTTGCTAGGCTTTATTCTGTCTCTTGCTGTCTCACTGTCTCCACTATTCTCCCCTGCTCTAACCCTCTCACACTCCCTTGTGCTTTCTGGCCTCTCTTGCAAATAGCCCTGGACAGGTCTTATCTGGTTTTCTTCTCCTCTACTCTGGACTCTTTCAGATGCCCCTGGATATTTTCCCTTTCTTATTCTCTCTCTCTCTTTCTCTCTTTCTCTCTCTCTCTCTCTCTCTCTCTCTCTCTCTCTCTCTCTCTCTCTCTCTCTCTCTCTCTCTCACATACACACACACACAAACACACCTTCCCCAGAATAATAGAGCAGTGATGTCAACAATTTCTTTCTTGTGCCCCTTGCACATACAATAGGAAACTGAGATCCAAAGAGACTAAAATGTTATATGTCTCTCACTGGATGATAACCAGATTATGAACTTAGATCTTCAAATTTCTCTTTCCCCTAGTCCTCTATTTGATCAATTCATTTTTTTACTCAACCAAATAGTTAGACTAGATTAAGAGTCAGCTTTGTACATTTAGGAGTCTATGTTCTGTCCTGGCCTCCTTTCAAAGCATGGTCTAAAACATTTGTGGGTACATATTATCCCTTGATCTTCCGATACTTGACTTAGCCACTCCCCTGTGGCATGGGTGCAATCTGCCTCACAAAAGCTTGATGGGCAATGATTGAGGATGTTACAGAGATAGATTTGAACATGAAGTTGAAACAGTAAGCCCTCTTGGAGCTGGCATGACTATGTTCAGGATTCAGTTTCTGTTCTCTGTTGTAGTAGCCAATGCTCACTGTCTGATCCAAATAGAACTTTCAAAAGAAACATTGGATCATTAAATAACAGAACAAAGAAAGGAAGAGAAGGAGCCAAAGGAAGCTGACCTTACCTGCCAACTTTATTTCAATGCTCACTGATGTCTCCTAAGTCCAAAGAAAGGGCATGGGGAAGTGGGATTCTGAAAGAAAAGACCCCAGGCCCAAGACAAAGACAGACTGCAAATGAGTAGGATACAAACAGGAAGCTATTTCCACCAGGTAAGCTATAAATCCAATCTTTATTACCTTTTATTATGTTGTTTCAACAGACTCTTAAAGACAGCACAACGGTCTGCTGATGGCTGCACTAAATCTCTTTCATTTTCTCCCCATATTACTTTTGCCTCCTGGATTTTTTCCCCCTTCTCTCTCTTCATGAGTCAAATTTTATTGGTCTTCTCTAGAGGATGATGGTAGAATTGGAAATATTGTTTATTATTGAGAAACAAAATCCAACAACCCCCAAACCTTCAAAATGTGAGCTAGTAATGACCATGTGCATGTTACATGTGTGTGTGTGTGTGTGTGTGTGTGTGTGTGTGTGTGTGTGTGTGTGTGTATACCTTGAGTGTGTATGCAAGCACATAAGTACACATACATACACACATAAGGTGGAAACACAGATTAAAGGCAAACTTTAATTGCAGAAAATTGGTGCCTGGGTGAATGTAGCTGGCATGAACATAATAATAATTTATTGCCAAAATGTTAAATGCTAGAACAGATTTAAAATAAAGTAAGGGTTGCAATTTTTTTCATTTTTTAAAACTCTACTTAAGGAGCAGAATTCTATTTAGAACTGAAAAGCATTCTTCAGAATACTGTGAGGTAGCAAAGTAAAGCAGAGAGGCAAAAATAGGAGAGGGGGAAAGAAAGAGAGAGGTGGATGAGGGAATGTAGGGGAGAAGTAGGAAACAAAGAGAAGAGGGGCTTAGAGCAGGGTGGAGGATCTAGTGACCATAACCTTATATCCTGGAGACCGATTACAAGTATTAAAGTGCACAGTGAGCCACTTACTGCAGTGTGGGTTTGAGAAAAACAACCTAACCTCTTTTTGTCTTTTTCCATGTTTGTTTAAAGATGTCAGTGCTACCTTCTCTAGATTGCTGGCAGAGGTTAAGTGAGTTAATTCAAGGAAGGTGTCGGCATATGGGGAAGGTTGAACAGAATTTAGCAGTTATTACCACGATCAAAGAGAAGTGAGACATGAAGGATACAGACAACTGGTGGGAGCTAGTGAATGCTGAGTCTCATCCAGGAGACAAAGCCTTCCAGCTCCTGGGAATAAAGCCTGTCAACCCAGGCAATGCATTGCAAGGAAATGGGATTTTTATCTCCTATAGTCAAAGCGAATGTGTAATGCCATCATTACCAAGTATTTGATTTTCATTTGTATTCCTTATGCTTCAATATTTTGTTCAAGTAGAGCAACCCATCAAATCGGGGCCCAGAAATTGTAAATGCACCAGATAGGCAGCTTCCCTTGTTTTTAATGAGAAAACCAATTTTTCAAGCCTTGTTAGAATTGCCAAACAGAGTTTCCTGCTGGGCAAGCTTCATTTACTTGGCATCTCCTACTGAGAGACACCAGTACCATTCCCAGAATGGGGAGTCAAGAAGACAGGCAGCTGATTGAAAAAATACCAACTTGAATTTGGAATGTGTGTCTTCCGAAGGATAGAAAAGTATTGTTTGAGGGGGGAGGGGGTATGGGGTAGTTACTTTTATTTTTTTTTAAATGAGCTGTGCTTAACAATTAAACAAATCATCCCATTTATATACTTTGAAATGTTAAAAGTTAAACATTTAAATTTAAGGGATCCTGTCATAGCTAAGTTCAGAATGACTGATTCTACTACTGGGAACAGTGAGAAGGATCTTAAGACTACTTCCTCTCTCAGTAGGAAAATGCTGAAATCCACTAGTAATGCCTGCAATGTATAAGGACTTAGGTAATACAACAACTTATCATTCTTCTTTACCCTTATCTAGTCCAATTTCCTAATGTTATAAAAATTTTTAAATCCCCTACATTGTGATTTATACCATGTTTCTTTATAAATTCCATTTTAGTACATGCAGATTTATTGAGATATGAAGATCTGAATATAAATAAGAATGATTTATGTATTCTTGGCAAGCAATTGGATTTAGCTAAATAGCGTTTATGAACTCTTAAACAATTTCATTTTTTGAACAGTTTAAACTTGATTTTCCCTATTCCTGCTGGTAACTTTGCTTTTAATCTTTGCTATCTAGAAAATCTATTTTTTAATTAAAAAGTTGCTCTGTTTCAAACACACTACATTGTGTAAGTATCTTAGAAATTACAAAGAATTCAGAAATAAACAAATGGTGTGTGTGATCAGTGTAGTCAGCTTTCTAAGAGTTTTAACTTGAAGGGCAGTTTTTGTTTGTTTTATTGGCTTCAAGGTTCATGTATTTTAGTTACTGTTTCTGTTGTTCTCTTAACATTGATACTAAATATAATCATTTATGTATGTTCCAAAACTTTTGATATTTCAAACACACTCCTTTATTAACGTTTTATGTAATAACTCCATATATTACAATTACATGTTATATTAATTATACTACAAATATTTATTACTATTATTACATTATTGCCACAGAGAATTTGGAATGTAAAGAGCTAAAATCAATTAAGTAACAAAAAGGAATTTCAATTTCTCTCTTTCTTCCTTCCTCCTTTGTCCTTCCTTCCTCCTTTCTTCCCTTCCTTCCTCCTTTCTTTCCCCTTGCTTTCTTTTCTTGAGAAGCAAATCCTAGGTTGAGCAAACTAATGTCATCCTTGTATCTAAAACTGCAACCTCTTACATTTTCCCCACTAATTCTGTCAAGACTGAAATTCCTGAACAGGAAACAGGTGTAAATCAAGCTGCAGATGGGTGAATTCTAGACAAACAGCACAAGATTCTGAAGAAATGGAGTTAAGAAAGATATATCCAGAAGTAGAATCAGAGAAGACTCATGGAGGAGAGGAGAGATGGTGAAGGATTTCTCAAAGCAATGGTTTAGAAGTATATAACCATTATCCTGAAATATATTAGACAAAGAGACTTTATAGAGTTCCTTGGAGCTAAGCAAGCACACACAATTCAAAAACTATTTCTGATGCCTTGGGTTGTGGAGGTGTGTAGTTTCTATCCTGACATTCAATCACTGCAAGTGGTCCCACAACAGATGCTGACCTCACTCTACCATACATACACTGTGGTTGCCAGTGACAGACTTTGATCACAATTCATTCTCTGCCATTTCCAAGATTATAACCTCAGCACATAACTGCTTCTAGATATTTTCCTTCTTTTATTTTTCTGTCTTTTAATCTGCCTGCAAATGATAATGGTTTCTGTAGCCTTGGGTTGTGATACATGGACTAACATGTGCTCTGGGCATTAGTCCTCCTCATTTCTGTCTGGCAGAAGCAAGTGTACAGAGCAAGAGAAAAGAATACATTGGATTTTCCTTAAGTAGGATGCAGGCTATCAATGGGAGTTTCATGCTGAAATTGAACTCTGTGTGTATGTGACACAGGGTAGAACATTTCATCAATTTCTGAAAGGGTACAGCTAGAGATTTAGGGTAGATATTCAGAAAAACATGGGAGTGACTCCAAATTAAATCAACCTAGTGAATTGCTCAAGGCTTGTGATGCCTTCATCACAAAGGAAAAAAAATCACTCAAGTTCTTAGTAGTTTTCAGTTCGATTTTTCAGAAGTCAGTCCTTTAAACTTTTACTATAGCTTATTTAATGAGAGTAAGGCATATGCCAACATTTATTATATAAAATATGTATTTTATATGTATATGAAAAGATATGATCCCTTTTAATATGTCCTATTACCCAGAACATAATTTCCTTTACATAGACACAATACAGTATGAAAATTTAGAGTTTAGATTATATATGTATATATGTATATGTATATGTGTATACACATATACACACATCTTTGAGATATCTTCACATATGTCTACATACATATATGTGTGTATGTGTATGTGTGACATATATAAACACACACTTCTTTGTTACATCTATACCTATGTGTAATATATATATATACATATAAATGTATACACATGCACACACATACATACACACACATATAAATACATAACTACAAATACATCTTCTCTAAGTCTGTACTCATATCTCTATATATGTGTGTACATATGTAAATGCATTTATTTTTCCATATACCAGTAGCAAATATATCCAATGTCCCAAAAATACTTTTTAACAAAGAGATCTTTGTATAATAGATGTGATAATAGTTAGGAGTCTCTGGAAGGACAGAAGTGATAGAATGATAATATATTACCAACATGATTATAAAAGACTAGCTTACATGATCCAAACTGGGTAAGCCAGTAATGTCTCTCTGCTTGATGGAGAGGTGAAGAATCCAGAAACTGCTCAGTCCACAGGGCTGGATGCTTCCGAAGTCCCAATCTGTATTAAAATGCCCAAGGAATCCTATAGAGCTGCTGGTCCACACAGTCCACATAGGCATGCTGTAGAAACTGAGTGATGGCAGTACCAGCAGTAGAAGCAGAAGCAATGCCAGTGAGGTAGACGCACTCACTGGTCAGAAGTAAAACCAGACAAGCAAGGAGGGTTATTTTTCCTCGGACCTGGTAGGGTGTGTCTACTTTGAAGGAAAACGTTCTTCCCTCAGATAATCCTTCCTAAATATGCTTCACCAACCCTCCTAGGAGCATGTTGTGTGGTTAATTCAAGATCCAATCAAACTGACAATGGAGATTCACCACTACAGGAGCTGAAAAGTTGGTTCAGCAGTTAAGATCACTTGTTTCTCTTGGACCCTTATTCCATTTTCATCACTCATATGGTGGCTCACAATTATCTGTAACTACAATCCTATGGGACTGACACCTTCTCCTGACTCCACAGGTACCATATGTGTGCTGTGGATATCATTCTATATAAATAAAACACTGATGGCCAGTGACCAGACAGGAAGTATAGGCGGGACAAGGAGAGAAGAGAATTGGGGAAACAGGAAGAAGGGGGAGAGACATTGCAGTCACCGACAGGACAAGCAGCATGTAAAGACGCCGGTAAGCCACCAGCCACGTGGCAAGGTATAGATTTATAAAAATGGGTTAATTTAAGATATAAGAACAGTTAGCAAGAAGCCTGCCACGGCCATACAGTTTATAAGTATTATAAGCATCTGAGTGATTATTTTATACGTGGATTGTGGAACTGTGGGGTTTGGTGGAACCTGGAGAGAAGCCCTCCAACAGCATATGTGCATACATGTACATACATACTTAACAACAAAATATTCATATACATAAAGTAATTAAATTACTAAACTTAAAAAAATAAAAATAACCACTACAGTAGATAAAAAACAATTATACTCAATACACTCATTAATCCCATACATGTGGTTATTTTCAAAGTATGGAAAATTTTTTCTATTAAGCTATAATGTCACAGAATATCCCATACTTGTTAAATGACACATAATAACAATATGTGAAGGCATATTCCAATTAGAAGTTAGACTACAAAGATTGAACACTATTACTTACCATTGTTCTCTGGACATTACATTTGAATCAGATGTTCTTAATAGAATACAATTTTTCTGTAGATATATAATATGTTGACCTGCCATCATGCATTATCACCCTAATTTGAAGGACCCTATCAACTATTCTCAGAGCTAAGACTAGACGAAAGAAATAAATAAAGGTAATGTTCCTTTGGGACAATGGGTAGAACATGAAAGTTATCTAGTTTCATTTAAATATTGTGTCACACATCTTACTGTTCGAGGATGGATTTCTGAATGAACCTGGAGCTCACCATTTTGGCTAGACTGGTTGACCCCCAAGCTCCTTGGAGGAACTCCCTCTGTCTCCCATCCTAGGACTGTGGTTAAAGGCATGCCTAAAGTCCAGATATTGATGTGGGTGCTCAAGACCCAAACTCAAATTCTCATCCTTGCAAAGCAAGCACTTTACCTGCTGAGCCATCTCCCCAACCCCCCAGATATGTAAATTCTCAAAACCCACTGTGAACCTTCCAAATTAGAAGCACTGGAGGCGGGGTCTTCGATGATCTGTATTTCAACAAGCTCCTTTGGAAATATGAGAACCAGTGGTCTAGTGCAAAGTATTCTTTAACTTCCACCTTTCAAAAATAACTGGAGCAGAAAGCATGAAGGGGAAGCAGTGCCGAAAATCTCTGAAAAGTTGTTGGTAAGTGTGTTTGATTTTCTTTTACACAAGTCAGTTGGTACTTCTGTGATGGCTAGTGCTTGAAATCCCAGCTTTTTTATTACCAAAGTAGCTGAAGTAGTGCTGATAATTCATCTGTTCATTCATATGACCATGTATTTATTCATTCTACAAATATTTGTGCATTACTTATATTAGGCATTTTTGGAGAATGCATATACAATGGTCAGAACAAACCATAGATAAATATCCTGGCTGAATGTAGTTAAAAAAAAGAAGAAGAAGAAACTAGAGGTGGTAATATCAACAACCTAACAAAACTTTGTTATAAGAATTACAAAACAGTATTCTGGGACATAACAATATATGTGTGTCAGGGAGTTTCAGCTAAACAAGGATCAGGGACCACCTCTCTGAAGAAGTGATATTTAGCCTAGAATGAAGGATGAACTGAATGAGCATTAACCAAGAAGAATGACAGAGATAAATCTCACTGTGCTAAAAGGAACTAAAAGGAACAAATGCAGTGAGAGAGCAGAGGACAAAGGAAAAGTTGTCTAGTTTGATACCAGGACTTTGTTGCTGAACACATTGAGCACTTCGGCTGCAGGATATGGGGAGATCAAGTTAGAGCTGAGTGGGAATTTTCCTTTCTCCTGGCTAGCCTTCATAAGATCAGGGGTGCTACACAGCATGCTGGGGGAAGAAAATCACCCACAATTTTGCCCAGCTCTGAGTCCTCGGAGGTACAATAATGACCTACCAGGCAAGTTATGCCTTGTGGCGCAGTAGTGGCATGGCTCTAATGTTGGGGGTTTGAGACTGAATTTCTATAGGTTGATAGAAACCAAATGAAGCCTGGGAAATCATGGAGCACAGGGCAAGTTTCAGTTAAAAATGGTCCCAGTTGATGCAGTGAGCACTGGAGCAGAGTCTATGGAAACAGGCAGGAGTCCACTGCCAGAGTCCAAATAGGCATTCAAAATGCTGCACTAGAGTAGAAGGCAAAGCAGTGGCTTAAACAGCAGAGACCCCATATCTCTGGACAGTCAACATTTTCCGCAATTGTTTCCAAGTGTTTCGGACTCAAAGAGAGCTGCTGGACTTACCAAGTAGATAATGAAGAGATGTTCACCTCAGTGGTCTTTCCCAGTGACCTTAGGGAATCCTTGATCAAAAATAGCTCATCCTATACCACCAAGTAACTCTTACCTCTGAGACTCTTTTTCCTAAGTATTGCCCTCTCATTGTTCTTTTAAACTAAAACTCCCCTGAGAAATTAAAGCTCTGAACTCTCTGTGAGAATGTTGAGCATGTCAGTTCTCTCCTGACAGAAGCAGGTAACAAGGTTCCATGGTTACAAGGCTAAACTAACACTGTGCTGTGACCCTGGTTTCCCTCTAACCCAGGTCAGGACAGGGATGTGATGTGACTGACACTTCTTACCCCACACATGGCCCCTGGTGACTGCAAGTTGACACTTTCACCAGCCCTCCTCCCAGGGTGTCTCTTGAGGAGCTGACAGCACCTTGGCATTACTGACAGTTGACTCATTTCCAGGCACAAAAATTAAAAAAAAAAAAAATGGCTTCAATCTTTGCTTTTTGAAGTCTCACAGAGTACCTCCCCCGCTTCCTGCTCTTCTGACAACTTCACTCTAGCAGTGCTTTATATAAAAACCAGTCTAATTATGCCAGATAGGGCTCACCACCAATAGAGTTCAGTCTCCATCACCAATGCTGATATGCCTGTAATAGCCTGATAGGCTTAATGTGCCTATGGACCTACAGTCTGAGACCTAGTGCCACAAAACCTTTTGTCTCCATACCTTGACAGGACCCATTATCCTTCCCAAGGATTTCTGATGCCCTTCCTGTGAGACTCCTTCTTCCTTCTCTCTTCCCAAGGCAGGAAAACCTCTTCTTCTCCATTGTCCTGCTTCTTGATGTGAAGTACCAATATGACCTGTCACTTAAGTCAGAAGAGGTACAAATTCATACTCTGCCAACTTGTAATGCATTTTTGCCACTCTGTTACCTGTTTCCTTCCGTCTTATGCTTGGACACCATTCCAGTGCTCAAGGCTATGCCATCATGTCTATATTCTAGAATATCAAAAAGTCTTCTATCTCCTCATTTCCATTCCTGATCCTTCCAGAGGCCTCAAAGCAATGACTCTACAATACAGATTATCCACAATAACTAATCTTAACCCTTTCACAGGAACCTTCTGACCTGGGAATGAAAACTCCAGCTTGGATTCAAAGTTCAATCTAAGAGCTTCTTGTTTCTTTTGACTCTAAACCACCTCTCTCAGGATCCTTAGAAAATCATGCTTTCAGGCCACTGCACCTCTTTCTTCATCCCTGCATAAAATATCTAGTTTTTCTTTGTTCAATAACATTTGCTTCCTTATTCTTTAGGACTCATCTCATATCCATGAAATTATTATGGCATACCATTCTCAAAAGGATTAAAGGGTCATTGTGAGGCTCAAAGATTCTGTGCTCCCTTCCACTTGCCCTGAACCTCACTAACATACTGGATCCTTGTCTTCTGTCCTATTGAGCTATGAATTGAGGTCTTAGGTGACTGTATGCCCAAAGACGCATGCAGCACAAGATGAGAAACAATGGGGCCCATTTTCAGTCCTGGACCTCAGCTGTGCTATTGGATTGCATATGATACTGCATGCCATGCCTCAGAACCTTCTGTCTTGATATTCATTTTAGTGTCTGTCACCCCAGTGCATCTTTATAGCACACCACTAAGGCAATCATTTTAACTAATTCTGTGGAAAAGAAAACTGAGCATGAGAGAGGCAGATAATTTGATTGTTTTTATATAGCTAGTAGAAGGCAGAGTGATACTTTTTGGCTAATTTCTACATTTAGTCAATATGAAATGGTTACAACTGTAGACCTGGGCCATGAAAGATTAAAAAGAATAAAATAAAACTGAAGCAAGTGGGAAGGAGGTTATTCCAAGCAAAACAAGGAGTGTGTGCCTAATTTTTTAAAAGCGCAGAGCTTTGCAGAAGGGTGAGAGGTAAGAAGTAGTCATAGTCCCAAGGAATCTTGATCAGTCACTAGTGTGATTCCAGCTGTCTGACTCAGTTTCTGGATATTTACAATGGAAACAGTAAAAGACAAAGGCTCTCAGGTTGACTTAAAGATACAAAATTTACAGAGAGACAAATACATAAATATAGGTATGTAGGTAAAGATGTAAATAAAAAAAATAAATAACAGCCCCAAGAGCATTCTCTGACTAGTAGCTGTAGCTCAGTATTCAGTAGGTAGTTCTTGCTATTCCATTGACTGTTGATATGCAATAAACTGCTCCAGGAATAGAACAGCTAGCGAACATTTTTGTTCAGATATAAGAAGAGATAAGTAGGAGGTGTGTTTTTGACCTGTGGAGCATTAACTCAAACATCCAATTCCAAGATAACCTCTTCACTCATCTCCTGCTTGAACTTAGATGTCACTTGTGTAGGGGAACGATGTTCCCTGTCATTCAGATGCCTAGGCTCCAGCAACTGGACAGAGTGCTTCCCAGATCACCCAGTGCAAACTTCTATGCAGTGTGGACTCTTTCATAGCAGTGACTTGTTTTTCAGAGGACAAAGAGCCCTGTGTATAAGGCACAGGCTTCTTTTGAGGTCCCCCTCTGCAGTTGCAGAAAGTAAGTTCTGATACAGTCTTTTGTCAAATAACTCACAATGTTCAGTACATATTCAAAAGGATGTGGGTAGATCTAGCCTTTCAATTGCAAGGTATAAAAATTTTACATCTGTCTTTCTAAAAATATTACTAGTGGTTCTCCTAGTACCACAATGACACTTAGAAGCAACAGTAGTATATATTCCACTGCAATAATCATAGAAAGAATACAGGAAAAGCTGACTGAGAGATAAGCTATTGAGAAACTGTCACTGATGTGGCAGGGTAGGGACACCCATAGTCTCAACTCTCCATTGTACTCTGTAAAGCCAGATAGAATAAAGCAAATGATTTCCCAACTCCAGGTGGCATGTGTATAAATCAGGACATCAGGAGTTCACTGTGAAAAGGTGCTGGAAAAGCTAGGAGCACCCCGGGACTTCTTTTCTGACACACCTGAAATGAGGCTCTGATTTCCTCCTGTCATTTTCTGTCCCTTACCAGAGGGAGGTCATAGTAAGTCATTTTTTCTAAACTGTGAAGATAAGACGATGAAAGTTCTTAGCTGCTTTGGCCATCATGAGTCATAGTTATTCATGGGGTGCAAGGGAGGGGGCTAAAGAGGATGTAAGAGTAAAGCAGGTGCTATACAGGAAAAGACAATGTCCAACAGAATACAGTTCACATTGCTTTCTTTGCTGACTGCTCATTTTCTCTTCCATCCTTCTTTCCTTCCTTCCTTCCTCCCTTCCTGCCTCCCTTTCTTTCTTTCTTTCTTTCTTTCTTTCTTTCTTTCTTTCTTTCTTTCTTTCTTTCTTTCTTTCTTTCTTTCTCTCTCTCTCTCTCTCTCTCTCTCTCTCTCTCTCTCTCTCTTTCTTTCTTCACCCATCTGAGTTATTGTCATCACAAATGTATATGCTCTCCCCCCCTCCCCATTGGTTCACTCATCTGGTTAAAGACAAAAAAGAAAAAAATCAATGCTTTATAGTTAACCTCCTTTCACTTGCTAATTCTCTTAATGTTTCTTTTATATTCCTATAACCTAAGAAAGGACTAAATACTGTTTTCTCTTGTCTTCATTATTTTATATTAATTCCTGATACCATCAACATTATACAAAATTAAATATACATAATATCCACTCATAGACACATTTTCACCAACATAGTTAAACACATCTCATTGTTAATCTTGTTTCATTTTGCTAATACACTATCCAATCCCTTTAATTTTCAGTATGAATGTATATTCTGCACCTGTATCATTCATTGGTATGTACACAAATATATAAATACACAGAATCTTCCCTCTAAAAATGTATTTAAAATTATTCAACAATTCTGTGCAAAATAAACATATTTCCCAAAACACAGAGATTCCCTCAATTCATAAATGTTTATTTTCAAATCTTTGTTTAAATCATCAGTCCCAGATTGACAACACAAATATACTTTCATGAAGATTAGCATATCTTCAGGTCCCTAACAAGAAGAATAGAAATGCCAAAAAATTATGCACAAATATAAAAGAAGGGTCTGGGATGATGGCTCAGTAGGTAAGAACACTTGTTCTGCAAGCATGAGTACCTGAGTTCAATCCCCAGGACCCATGTAAAGCTAATGCCTTTCACAAATAGATTTGGAGAACTTGCTTGTGTGCCACACTAGACTATGAGACAAGGTTCTGGAAAGACCCTATCCCAAAGCAATAAAGCTGAGAGTGATAGAGAAAGAAACCTTATATTCTGCTCTAGCCAGATGCTTGGGCACTGATACACCTGCACACCTACACACTCACATTTATGCAGCATTCATACATATACCACATACAAAGGAAAGGAGAAGAAAATATATATGCTAGCACACTCCCTCAAACTCCCAAGGATTCTCTGAACAAATCTCATAAGCACACAGATTGCATAACCTTGGATGAACTTCTACACACACACACACACACACACACACACACACACACACACGCGCGCGCGCGCATGCACACACACACACACTTGCTGATACATCCACACATGTACATGCACATATATTTGCATGGACATACACACATGACTACACAGTATACATATCTCAGATACAATGCCTTCTGTCTTTAGTTGTTAAATAAATATCTCAGTTTTAGCACAAAATGAAATAAAAATGAATAAAAATATCTATATATATAATATCACACGCATACATCACAGACATTACCTAAGATCTATTCTCTCACCACCACGTGCTCTATTTCATCTCAAACCCAGTTTGTGCTCAGATCAATATCACTTCAAGAATCCCCCTAAAAATACATGATCCTTCTCTTTATAAACATAAACCTACTTGATCAGATAACTCTCTTACTCAGATGGCCTCAGCCTGCCTTTTAGCCCAAACTGATCATCTTAGCCACAACTATAGATTCCAGAAATACTTCTATAATTCTTTTATTGGTCCCAATCTGTACACATCAATAATTCTGGAAATCCCAATGGATCAAGCAATAACACTTAAGACTGAACAACTGCTAACAAAGATAGCAAAAGGTCCATGTCAGGAGAATGATGGACCCAGAGTCATGACCTCAGCTCTTGTCCAAACTCTGCCACAAATTTGTAGGAAAGGAATACCATGGAAAATTCCATCACTCTCTGGTGCTGATTTTCCTAGCTGCAAATTTAGAGGTTTGACTTGTCAGGCTCCTTTATAAAGTTTCCAAAGCTGTAATCCAGTGTATGTGAATGACTAGGAACAGAAGCTATAAGCAGGTTAGAACTATTATTTTGAATAAATACACACACTGAATCCTTCTTCTTAAATGCCATAGGAATGCCATATATATTATATAATATAAATAGCAGCTAACTTTTGCCAGTTGTGCTAAGTACAGGATCAGAGACTTATCCACTGTTATTCCACTAAAGAAACTCAACCTGCATCCACTTTCAAACCCTGCCTTACAAACCTCTCAAATCTCAAGAAACACAGAGTGAGCTCACAAGCTGCTACCCAGATCATCCAGTTCTTTTGGCACTGGGCCTCTGTTTCACACAGGGTAGGACTGGGCAATCACAAGCATCCTTGAGGTTAGGCAGCGTTACACGGCACTGATAATTTCATTACTTTTATTCATCCAGCCTTTGGTAACTCAGCTCGTTGGGTTCCAGCCGCGAATAATTGGTAGAGCTCCCACTGATTCCTGATTAGTTGCTTTTGATTAGGGCCTAATGACTTCATTCGGCCCCTAATTCAGGGGGATGAGTTGCAGAACTGCCAGCAAACTGCTCAAACAAAATTACATTTTCCCAAGCCCCGAAGACATCACTTAAACTCCCCACATGCAATATTCTCCCCTCTTTCCTCTTGTTCATTGCCCCCGGACCACCCTGCACAGAAGCATAGCAAAAAGGGAGCCTGTGACCTAGCTCCTGGCTGCTAGAGCAGATGTCACATGGAAGAAGCCTGGAAGCCGATATAGCCTTGCTTCTAGAAGGATGCCGTCCCCTACAGAACTAGCTCATGCATGGCACTCAATGTAAAGACTTGCTGTGTGAGAATCTCCCTGGACTCTTCCAACTCACAGTTGGCATTCTTTGGAAAGTATAAACATCCTGGCGCTGTGCTTTGGTCTCTGGCTATTATGTCTTCAACTTGTGACTCACAGCAAAGGTCAGAAGACATGACGAAAATAGTTTCCTTCCAGAATTCTAGCTGATCTTTCCTGATGAATGTCTCTGACACTTCCTCTGTCCTCCTAGATGACATATTCTAAAATCTTACACCAAAAAGCCAGACAGTCTGAGATACACAAACATTGCCTTGGAATTCCAGCTAGAGTGTGCTTCTAACATACAGATTCTTCGACTTTATAGTTCTTCCTAAGAAGAGCTTTGTTTAATTTAATATTTTATTCTGAAGTAAGGCAAGCAATATAACAAACATTTGTTTAGTATTTACTATGTATGACATGTTGTTAGAATTCAGAGTTGCACACATGACTAAGATTCCATCCTTTAGCTTGAAAAAAACACCTGCCTAGTGTGGAAGCAAATTATTTCAGTAATAGTCATCACTACAGACATTGTCTAATATATGCTATTTTAAACTACAATATACATACATGTAGACTATATATATGCATGTATTTGCGTGTTTGTGTGTATGTATGTATTTGAATATAAATGGCATATTTTCAGTTGGCTAAATATAGTGTATATATATTTGTATGAATGTATATGTATATCATGAAGCATATACATGTATATATAAATATACATACACATATATATTTATTATATACATACACATACATGTATGTGTGTGAATGTGTGTGTGTTTGTGTTTGTATACAGAAAAGTAGTCTCTAATCCTTCAGCCCTCATTATGCTCCCTGCAAGCAAACTGCTGTTAGGAGTCACTATTTTGCTACTTAAAATATTTTATATTCATGTGTACTCAGTGTTAAATTAGGAAAGTGAAATAATAGAATCAAAATGTACTGAATTTACCTGTTTGAAAGATTGCTCCAGCAGTATTGATGTTGGTTTGAGGAAGGCTTAAGAGTGTAGAGTAGCACCTAGCAAAACAGAGGAGACCTAGGAAGATGTGGTTAGGACAGAGGGTGATAATGGGCAGTTAGCTCACAGAACTTTAGAAAAGTTCCTATGGCTAAGACAGTTATCCACACAGTCTATACTAGGATTGCCAATTCCAAACTCCCTGATTGATGGCCATCATTAAATTAGATGTCTGGCAGGTTCTCAGTGCTGTGTCTCACCCTTGCCCGGGTTCCACTAGTGTTTGTCATATGCCATACCTTAGGCTGGTTCTCCTTACACTAGTGAATGAATGCCTTGCATCCATGCTTTTTACAAACTGTAGTTTTCAGCCACTGTTGGAATGGCTGTGATATGTGAGAACCCTAACTGCTCAGAAAGACATCCTAAAGTGCCACGTGACTCTCTCTCTCTCTCTCTCTCTCTCTCTCTCTCACACACACACACACACACACACACACACACATACACACATACACATACACATATACACACACACACACTATGAAGAAACATAGTTGGGTGAGAAGTCAAAAACATTAAGGGTATGTAGTCCTCATCTCTAATTTTCCTTAGCATTACAACTGAAAAACATTTAGCAAACTATTTTTTAAATCCACTTTCTGTCTATAAAATAATAATCTGTGAGCTATAGATATGGCTCAGTGGTTTAGAATACTGGTTGGTCTTTCAGAGGACCCGTGTTCAACCCGTGTCTTAGCACCCACAGAGTAGCGCACAACTGTGTATTACTCCAATTCCAAAAAATTCAACACCATCTTCTGACATTTATGTGTATGGCACACATGTGGTACACAGAGATGCATGCAGGCAGAACATCCAATACACATAAAAAATAAAATAAGCATTAAATTTTAAAAATAATGATCTTATCTCTTTCTCAAACTTCTTTGTAGGTTACAAACATAAGGAACTCACAATGGTTCTGACATATAGTAGATGCCTTCTAACTGGTAAATACTATTATCTCCTCCTCTTTAGCTATTGTCAGTTCACCTAGCAAAACATGTGCTTCTTGCTGCCAGCAAGCGTATCATTTCAGCGATATTTGTATGTATAACAGCAAGCACTGTGCCTGGAAACATAGCAAATGTTTAATAAACAACCACTAATGGGAGGAATAAACAAATGGTAGTTTCTAATTGGTTGCTCAATTAACTGAAATGATAATTCTTGATTTGGGTATGGGAGAAATATGGGAGGCAATTTGAGATACTTTACAAGCCAAGGCAAGTTTACTAGCGAGCTAAAGAGCTTTAAAGTTCTGGGGAAAGTCTAGGTTTTTGCAATAGGAGATTGATACGTATCAGTAATTGGTGAGAAGTTGTCAAAGGCAGCATACCCCACAGACCACATCCTCAATATATTTGATAACTAATATTGAGAATAAACATACATAGAATTGATGTAGTAACAGTCATAACTCACGATTCTCATTTGGGAAAGTCCCAAAAGGATAGTTTGTACCATACATTACAGCCCCATGAGGCAGACCCAGAGGTTTAGTTAACAAGTGAAAGTTATGTATCCCAAGCAATGAACAGAGAAACTGGAGCTACAAATGGCCAGCAAAGAGCCCTACATTCTTTGTATTTAACATGCAAAAGCCTTCTCTCTATGTCTTTACTTGTCCATCCCTGTACAAATTGAGAATGTGTAGAGAGCAATAAATTGATGAAATGGTATAAATTTCATTTTCTGGATTAAAACTTCTCTTTCATTAAATGAAATCCTGGGGGCGGGTGGTGTCCAATAAGCATGATTCCCGAGGGTATTGTTAATGTACTCTTAGCCAGACAGCTATTAGTTTGTGGTAGTGTGTGTGTGTGTGTGTGTGTGTGTGTGTGTGTGTGTGTGTGTGTGTTTAATTTGCAGATGGGTATGGAAGGAGTATTATTTACTAAGTGGACAAAGAAGACATCTGGTCTTGCCGCAAATCTGACTTGTGCTGAATCTCTCTGGTTCTAGGGACTCTATCGTGACTCATGTCTTCTTCACTATCTGTTATTTATGATGAGAACTGCCAGGAATTGAACACTTTCCAAGAGTTAGAAACTATGCTAAGTATTTTGCATGCATTATCTAATTCAGCCCCTAAAACTATTTTGAGTGGAGCCCATTAGCACTATCATATTAAAGAAATCATAAATCAGAAGCTAGTTAACTTGCCTGGCATCACACTGCAAATTGATGGCAAACTACAGTTCTCGAAGGTTTCTATGTGTCCCAAAGCCTAGGTCCTAATCCCTACACTTTATTTCCTTGTATGACGAGGGCTCATGCAAGCTAATTTGAGGCAGGGAGAGATCATGCCTTCACCGATGAGAAGAACAGACAATAGTGAGGAATCATGTCTCCCTATATCCTACTTTGAAGGTCTGGAATATTGACACAGCTTCAAAATACTTTCAGTATACACACACACACACACACACACACACACATATATATATATAATTGTGGATGAGCAAGATGGCTCAGTGGGTAAAATACTTGCTTCACAGAACACAGACTGGTGTCAGCTGAGTTCAATCCCATGAACACATGTAAAGGTGACAGGAGAAAACCAACTACACAATATTGTTCTCTGATTGCCACATCCATTCTGTGGCACAGACCTTGAACCCCCCCAAATGATGCACATATACAGTAATAGATAAAATTTAAAATTAATAAATACATAATTGTACATGACATAGAAGATCCAAAGCAAAGTCTAAAAAATACCAGAACCAAGATATGCTGAGTCTAGATATAAAACTATTATATCCAAACCGCTAAATCAACTTTGAGAATCCTGTCTGATGAAGCGAAAAGGAAAAGATAATTGGTTGCTTGGTGAACAGTACTTACAAAGAAAATGTATCTAAATTTCTAAGAGAAATCTAAAGCATATCATCACATCAAAGTCAACAGTATAGTCAATAGGAAAACTTTAAGAATTGGCCATGTGCCATGTGCCAGTCACAGAACTAGGAACAATGAAATAGTAGAGAAGTAAACAGTGCTTGTTTTCTGGTGAGAAGGCAATATTTTTTTTTAAGTAAAAAGGTTTCATCTGTGCAAAAGAATAGTAAAACAATGAGATTATCAATCTTAATCTAGTAGGAGATGGGATCATTTTCTGGTGAAAGTGATATTTAAACCCCTGGCAAGATATATATGAATGGATATTATTTAGACAGATAAGTGGAAAGGATTTGGGATATTGGAGAAGGGATGTTACTGGTAGAGGATAAGATTTACAAATGCTCAGCTTTATGTAAGTGTAGCAGGAATCTTCAAAGTTCTTATTAATAAAATCAAACCCGAGGCCAGTTACTGGGGTCAATGCTGGTAGATCAGAGAGACAGAACAAGCCACAGCTATCTCACCTTGCCAATTCCTCAGCTGGTCCTGTTTCCTCAGACTGGAAGTTTCTGTGTCCTCATCCCAATGGCTCTCAGCTGAACTGTGCTGCTAGAAGCCTGAATGCTTAACCAGCCAAATGCTTAACCAGCCAAATGCCTCTAGTTTCTGGTCCTCACACCTTATATATCTTTCTGCTTTCTACCACCACTCCCTGGGATTAAAGGCTGGCTTTCTGGGATTAAAGGTGTGTGTCACCATGCTTGGCTATTTCCAATGTGGCCTTGAACTCACAGAGATCCAGAGGGATTTCTATCTCTGGAATGCTAGGATTAAAGGTGTGAGTGCCACCATTTTCTAGCCTTTGTATTTAGTGGCTGTCTGTTCTCTGACCCCAGACAAATTTATTAGAGTACACAATATTTTGGGGAACACAATACCACCACATGTAAGGGCATTTATAAATATAATAGGTGTATAAGAGCGTATCATGTGTAATAATAAAATGTCTAATAGTTTTAACACATTCAGAGAAAGAAATGAAGATGAAGATTGGACACACATACCCAGATTGTCCTGGTGACAGCTCATGCCTGCGGTTAAGAGCTGTTTATGTGTATATTCCAATCAGGGTAGCAGCTTGAAATCAGCTACAGTGGTAATATTTGCACCAAAAAGAATTGGCATCACCATACAAAACACTTATTTCCTCTACTAGCTCACCATGTAGGTGACTGTGTTAAAGGAAGCAGTTCTGGCAAGGAAGTGATTTGGAAAGATAATCACTTGAAATTGAGACCATAGAAGAATTCTTAGAAGAGATGCTATTTGGAATCATGATAATAATGAGCTAATGTCCCAGTGAAGAAGTTGGAACATTCAAAGTAGAATTAATTAACAGCCAAGAAGTGGTAGGAAAACACAAATGATAAACCTTACAGAGGCAATAATGAAAGTAGAATCTGCTTAGTCATTTGAAAAGAGCACCAAGGTACTCAATATGTCACTATAGTGTGACCTAGTAGGTAATTATGATTAAACTAATCTGCAATATATTCCAGATAAAGAATATACCTGTTGAATAGACAATGCACACTATGAGACAACACATGAGGATCAGTCTTTCCAACAGTAACACAAGCAGGAAGTTTAGTCTTTGGCTAATATACCTTCTTTTCTATTACTGTGATAAATCACCACAACCAAGCCAACTTATGGAAACAAAGACTTAGCTGGGCTTAGAGTTCCAGAGGGATAACCACCCATCATGTTGGGGAAGCATGGCAGTAAGCAAACTAAAGCAGAAAGCAGGGAGATCACATCCTCAATGATAAACATCAGAGTAAACTGGAAGTGGAATGAGGCTATGGACTCTCAAAGCCCCATTCCAGGGTGTATTTTCCCCAGCAAGGAAGTACCTCTCCATTATCTCCCCGAAACAATGCCTCACACTGGGGAAAAAGTGGTCAAATGTAAGATCCCAAAGGGGCGTTTTCATTGAAACAACCACAAATGACATCTAGGGTCCTAAATGAAGAAGAGGAAATGGAAGAGCCAGAATCACTAGGTGATAAGTGGCAAGCATCCACTGTAGATGTAGACCCAGATATGTGAAGAGAGCAGGCAAAATAATAATAATAATTAATAAAGTAATAATAATAATAAGAAGAAGAAGAATAGGCTAGGGCTTCACATTTGTGGGGGCTGACATAACTGGATAAATAAAGCAGTAAAGCCATGGAAAGGAAAGATTTTAAAAAAGGAAAGTAGTTTTTTCTGGAGAAGATTGGAGGTTCCAAGAGATAAAGACAGAAAGGTTAATTAGGGTCATGATGTTAAGTGCCTTAAGTTCTTTGCTAAATGATTTGACTTTATCCTACAAGCACCTTATGGCCATAGAGCCTGTCCCTTGTGACCAGTCTGCTGCTGATTTGATTTCGTTCAGCAGAGAAGTGGAAGGCTTTGTTCCTAGAGAGCTCACCAGTACCTCACTTACAGAATCTGTCCTGAAAAAGTCAAGGAAAACAGGACTGCAGTCTGCTGAGTCCCCATCCTCACCATCTGAAACTGCTTTCCACTTCTTACCAACCTTTCCTCTGTCCTCAATCCACCCACACATATATCCACACCTTCAGATGACTGTTCTCTTAGGAAATCATGCCCCAGAAAGCTTGACTACTGTTTGGTTTTTCTCAGACTTTAAGATTTTTCTGTGTAATTGATACTATAGTATTAAAAAGAAAACCAACCAAAGAAAAACAAGCACGCAAGCAAGTAAACAAGCAAACAAACCAAAACTCATGTCATTTTCTCAGCCTGACTTACAGAAAGACCTTTGGAAGTATGAAAGATTATCTCACTCCTTCCAAAATGCTATAGGGAATGCACCATTAAAATTTCACTAAAATCGTTTGTAAGGAACTTGACCTCCAAACTCTATTTTTTGCAAATGTGTACGCCTTTATTGTAGAGATATCAGACTCACACAACTAGGCGACAGGGGCTTGGTCTTTAGATAGAATCACTTGTCTAACATTTGGTAGGCTCTGGGATCTATCTGCAAATGCTGCAAAAAAAATACAAATAGAAGCAATGATTAGTACAATGGATTGATATCGATACACTGGAATCAGGAACTCTGAGGCTTTGCACATTTACTTGGATATGGTTTCTCTCTTTATAAAGGGGGTGATTAGTATCACATTCGGGGATACACCAAAACCTTTTCTTTTTCCTGTAAGCAGCTAATCTGTTTGTAAGAAGCAATCCCATACTAAGAGATTTTTTTTTTACTTTAATAGTATCCTTTTATTTCCAAATCCAAATGAAAAGACACATGCCTCATAGTGTACGCTTATACCCATTGGATGGACTAGTTGCCCTTCTTGTTCAGCACAGGAAACCATTATTGCTCCCTCCTTCTGCAGAGACTTTTCTCTCACCTAAAAATGAAAAATAAAAATGTGACAAATGAAAAAATAGAGAAAAATATCTCAAAAGAGTCCATTTTGCCAGACTTCAACATGGAGCTGGAAAAAAAAAAAAACAAAAACAAAACTTCCCTGTTCTGGAAGCTTTTCTGGTGGCCACAGTGGCCTCTGCTTTGGTCAGCTTCCTGATTAGTATGGTGGAGATGATAGAGTGCCTAGAGTCTCCATTCCATTTATATCTAGAGAAGAGATTGCTGTTCATCTCTCAGCTCCATCTGATGGTCTTAGAGGGCATTCATGCTTCATAGCAGTGTACAGAATTTATAGGAACAATAAGCCCAAAAGGAAGGGAAGATGGCCCTTTTGAAGAGCTGGGAATGCATCAAACAGAAGTCTGGGATGAAGGAAAGAAGGAAGAAAGGGAGGAAGAGCGGGATGGAGGGAAGGGGAGGAGGGGTGAATGGATGCTTTAAAACAGGGTGGAGAGGCATTGAAGTGAGATATTGTTGATCTAAATAAGGATCCTGCATTCATCTGTGCCTTCACATGTTTTTATCTCCTTTACCACATGTTTTCTCTGCTACCTTATAGACAATGGCTCATTATTTCCTTCCATGTGATAGTCAAGTGGCAGAAGTCCAAATCACTAACAGTTTCATTTTGCACTGAAGGGTTCTTCAATGAAGCCCCATTTTCCAGATTTTATCTCATGAGAGTATTCAGGTCTCTGATTCACTACAAGGCATGACACTTGTTAGAGATAGTCTCTGGTTGGGCCAAACTCACCATTCCCTTTAGGAATGAGCAGCAGCAACTGGAATACTAGTGGTACCACTGCACCATATCATGCCAGAACTTACGGACTGACACACATTCTCTATATATCCATGATGAATCTGAAAGACAGACTTCTCCTTTGGCAATGGTGGTAGTAGTGGAGGTGGTGGTGGTGGTGGTGGTGGTGGTGGTGGTGTGTGTGTAGTGTGCATGCACCATAAGACAATCTTGAATGCTGTCCCTTGAGAGCCATCTACCTTGTTGTTTGAGACAGAGTCTCTCATTGGAACTTGCTGAGCAGTCTAAGTTGGCTGGCCAGAGAACCAGAGTGATCTATCTGTCTCTACTTTCCCACTGCTGGGATTAAAAGCTTCCCACTATACCTAGAAATTTTATATGGGTTTTGGGAACCAAATTCCCATTTTTCTGAGTATATCACAAGCACTTTATAAATAGAGGTATCTCCTAAAACAAATGCTTCTCTTATATTTATTTTTTGATAACAGAGCTCCCACCAACTATTGATCTTGCCCAAACTTACCACATTGATGAGGAACATTGTTGAGATTGAAATTCTTTAACTCTCTAGTCTAACTTATCATCCACTACTCAAGGCTGCATAGCCTATATACAGCCCTAGACAGTTATATGACTCCTGTTTCCTCTCCTTCTGCTTCTCAGAGTTTGGATGGATTTTACACCATTGTTTCAGGGGGTTCCAACATTATTTTTTTCTCTTATTTTTCAGATAGTCTCTTTTGTTCAATCAAATACTAATAATGGAACAAATAAGTGGCTGAATTTAAAACTGCATGGGTAATTGTGTGAAGGAGAAATTAAGGGAATGAGTGAATGGAAGAGTTCAGGTGGCACAACAGAAAAACACTGGAATATAGCTGCATCAGTGAGACAACTGTTGAGAGCAGGGTGTACCACTGGCTGGAGAGAATCAACAGGTGTGGATATTTCTAAAGAGAAGGGGAGAAGTTTCACTGAAATATTTGAAGACTGAGGACACACGTCTGTGCATGGCAGTATGGGAAGAGGAGTGGAGAGATCACAGCTGGGATACAGCTTACGTATCTGATAGATAAATTATACACAGCAAAATTTTCACCTTGCATCCTTTGAGGTGCATTTGGCACAGGACTAGCTACAGGCTTAGCTCCAAACTGTATTGTCAGGACTAGGATACAGGTGATGAGAGAACCATGGGTCCCAGGAAGATCAAGGCACATGCTTTTATGCCTCAATTAAAATTTTGCTTGTAAGGCTTGCAAACACAATTTAACCTTTCTCTGCTGGGCTGGGCTACACACAAAGACAGGCACTGGGTCTTTTGGAACATACCTCCCTTGAGCGTCTTGTAATTAACAGTTCTCTCCTGCTAAAGGAGGAATGGTTTGGGTTTATAACACGGCCTTCATGAGAGAATGGAAACTGTGGTATTCACAGTGTGTAGCATGGGCTGTCTGCCCAAGACTGCCTGTCACAGCCTGATAAGGCTTCAAGACACAAATGTTTGAGGAAAGGAATTAAGAGATAATGTTCAAACCAGGAAGAGAGATGAAAAGGAGGAGAAGAAGGAGGGTAGCAATTTACCCTGTGCTGTAGTGAAAAGAATGTCCACTTAAAGTAAGAAAACCTATATTTTGTTGTGTTCTGAATCTGTCACTTTCTGGGTTGCCTTTGAACTCCACGAAAGGTCTCAATTTTTTTTTTTGTAAGAATCAGAAGACATGACATCCCGTAAAGACTGCTACAAAGACTATATTTCCTTTCTGAGAAATTTTACCCCAATATATTTTCCTAGGCTCCTAGTGATGCACTGATAACTTTCCCACAGAAACCTGACTGCATCACCATCTAACCACTCAAGCAGAACACTTGCATTTACTTTCTACCTCAGTATGGGTTGCTGAATGACTTTGGATGCACCACAGGGAGAACTGTGCCTCTGAAACAGAAGTTCCGGTGTCCTGAAGGGCAGGGTGCCAAAGAACCAGTTAGGCTTAAGGAATATAGATTAAAAAATAGTCAGATGATTTTGCTGAAAAAAAGCAGGGGGAGCAATGCATAGGAGCCATGGGGATAAGAACACTGAAGATCTGCTAGCTGTTATATACTTGACCTTGGGACCGCAGGGATGAAAGACTTAGTGCACTTAGCATAATGCCCTCCAGGACCCATGTGTTGAAAATAGCAAAATTCCTAGGTGAAGTTAGCATATCACATAGTAGAGACTGACCAAAAAAGTGATATAATTCTGTGTTCTTACAACATGATAATAGTAACTGGAGCTACAGCTAGTAAGTAGTGCATGCATATCTATGATTCCAGCACTTGGAGACAGGAGGATGAGAAGTTCAAGACCATCCTCAGATTATAGCAAGTGCAAGGCTAGCTTGGGCTACAGGAGACTCTGACTCAGAAAAACCAATAAAATAAAAAAATAATAATGATGAAAAACAACAATAATAATTGTGGATGTAAAGAAGACATTTTGGGAAATGATGGAGTGGTTCCTGGCCTCCAAAGTAGTGATGGCTTTATCTCTAAACTTAAGTTTGTATGACTTTTCAGTTACATCTCAGTGAACTAAGGCATGTGTAGGAACCAGAGGAAGTATAAATAAATACACAAATGTCAAGACTGGCCTTCTAGTGGTGTGGTGAGAAGATAGGTAGGAGGCTACCATGTTCTCCACACATTCACCACGTTAACTGGTTTGAAGAATCTTCAAGAATGTCTGCCTGGTTGCACAATCCATTTTGTCCCCAATGATTGTAGCTACCTCCTTTCCTGAAGCTTTGGAATACTGCCTACTCATTCAGTCAGGAGACAAGAGACCTGCAAAAGGGAGCAGGCCAAGAACAGCAGCGACTCCTCCCTCCTAATAGAAATCAGGTTCCCCAACCTTCAAGGGGGTTTGAATCATTTCGTTTAATGTTCTCTGTACCCGAGTGTTCATCCCCTGCTGTATCTGATCCCAAGTAAAATGGAGTCATGGGCTTTGAGGGTGAGGGGCAACAAAGAAAAAAGAATATATATCCCAAAGAAAACCATTCAATGATTTTACATCAAACAGCTCATTCATCCCAATGACCTGGCAAACTCTGGGAGTCGAGCGCCTGTGGTAAATAAGGCCAACAGCCAGCTCATCCGCCAGTCTGTTTCCCATCTTTTATTGTCTCCTGAGCATAGGCAGACAGTCAGGCCCTGGAGGAGGTGCACTAGAGAATCCTGCCTGCAAAGCTGAGTTGCATCCTAGCTCAGGAGAGTCAGGGGATCCGCCCCTTCAAAGTCCGATTTTGAAAGCTGTCAAGAACTTAAAAGGCAGCTCAGAAGTGTCTGTGAGCGAAAAGGCTGCCCTGTGGGCTCCAGTAGAGCAGGGTCCCTGCACAGAGGAGTACAGTATCAGGCCTAGCAATGGGACCTGGCCCTGGGAAGCTCAGGAACCACCACCCCAGTACAGACTCCAGTGGCCATGGGTGGCCACAAGACGTCCCAGCACTCTTCAGAGTTGTCCATCTGAAGCCCTTGTGCTTGCCTGATCCATGAAAGGGAAGAAAAACAAAACAAAACAAAACACACCAGAGTCATCGGATTGGGTGAAGAAGAAAGAAGAGAAAAAACAAACAAACAAGCAAACAAAACCCCAAACCTTTCACGGGCAAAATAAATAAAACCAAAAACCTCAGAACTGAGTGGTCCTCTACCCCCTTATCTTGCTCAGTATATTCTAATGACAGTCTGACTACAGCAAGAGCAAATTCCGAGAGATATGGATATCCTGGGCTGACCAGGAGCTGTGGTAAAACAAACCAGGGAAATAAGAAGCTAGTGACAGACAAGAACTGTGGCAGCTTCTCAGAGGAAATCACAACTCCTCTTCAGGAGTCTTGAACGTTGTCAAGTAAGTGTGACATTTATTCAACCCCAAGAAGGCCCTCCTGAACATGCTCCTCCCCTAGCTTCGCTAAGGAGCTAAGGAATCTACCAAATAGATTGTATTTGACTTCACAAATGGGAAAACCAACTTCCAAAGAGGCCAGATGACATAGACATACTCAAGCCAGCACAGCCTCTATTGCTGGACATTAGCTTTAAAGACAACCTGTGTGTTTTAAAACATGCCAATTGCCTGTGAAACCCTAAGTGGATTGACAGGTGAAATGAACAAAGGAAAAAAGGGAAGCTGACCAAGTCAGGTTTTAATCTAGGACTATAAAATATGGGAGCCTCAACAAAGATCCACAGACAACTATACAAGAAGCATTACTCTAGTAAATCAAACAAGGTCACTACCTATTTATCCACACAACACAGGAATGGCGTTTTTCAAATACAAAGAGTATGCAATGCCCTTTGAAAAATGTTCTAAGGAATAGGAGAAGGTAGATCCCAGGTTTCCAGGAATCCAGAGTATAGTAGACAAACAGTGTGAATAGTCACCTGTGTGGCAAAGACAAAAAGGAAAGGGAAGACTGGAAGGCAGTCAGTAGTCGTAGAAAAGCTAAAGTCATAATGACATGCAAATGATGCCCAGTATTTACCAAAGAGGAAGGAATAGTGACCAATGTCACTGTTTGACAGGCTGGTGCTATCACTTTCTCATTGTGCAACCCTTGGCACATTGATTAACCACTGAGCTTATCAGATCCACATTCAACAATGAAAGTAAAGTTGGGGAGATAGCTCAGCAGTTAAAAGCAAGTATGTCTCTTTATCAGAGAAGCAGAGTTCAATTCTCAACATTTGCATTAGGTGGTTCACATCTTTCTGTAACTCCAATTCTAAATGATCCAATGTTTCTGTCCTCTGTGGGCACTTGCACACCTGTGCACATAATCATACACATAGACAGAAAAATTAAAAAAAAACAATAATACATCTTTAACTTTATTGTGCAGGTAAAAATAAATGAAAATGCATTTGTTACTTACCACATTTTTTGAGTGAAGAGTAAAATCTTAGTTCTTTATATTCTCATTGTAGTCATTTGGCGTTTCTCACTCAGTCCTCTGAAGGTGCCATAAAGAAACTGTGGCAAAGAAAGTTTATATGACCTGCTAGAATCCATTCATCTAGTAAACAAAGACTCAGGTCAGTCCATTCAGGCTCATTGTCTCTATACATCTGCACAGTGTCACCTCCAGTGTCACTGATTAGAAGTTCTGTGATTGTAGAGAATTGGAATATTGCAAATGGCCAGCCAAAATGATCTTCCACTGCCTTTAGTTACCTTAACAGTTATTTATCATCTGTCCTGTTATCTGCCCTTAGCATCCTTGTGACTATCAGAACTTTTGGAATATATTAATACTTATTAGCAGATCACTAGCTTCTACCAACCTAGAAGCTATGAATGTCATCAGATTGTAGCTGAGAGCATAGCAGAGACATCAGTGCTATGTAATCTAACCCTTGTGACTCCACCAATGCATTTAGTAGATGATCTATGACTATCTTTTTTTCTGTGCCTACAAAAAGTCCACACAAAATACTTTCAGAGTGAGACATATTATTCCACGCCAACTCACTGATGTTCCTGGTCCATGGTCACTAATATCAGGCTGAGAACAAGCTGTCTCTTATAAAATCTTTGAAGTAAGAGATGTAATGTGACCAGACAGAAAATTTTCAAATTTGGACCCACATTTTTCCTCTTTCTACCACTGTTTCTATATTGTCTATCAGCTGAAAATCTGAAAGTAAGGCAAAGCTCTCAGTTAAGCAAAGACACTGAATAAAGAAAAATACTATGAGAAGATGTTTTAATAATCCCCTTGTCCAGTATAAATTTACATAGAATATCCTGAATGTCCCCTGACATGTGTGTCATTGCATAGAGGGACTCCCCCATTACACAATGCAACAGATCCACCTGTGAGATAGTTCTTTCTTTTTTACATTTCATTTTTTCCTTTCATTGAAAATGGATTTCATTCCCACTAATACACCCTGATCACCAGTCCTCCCCCCACTATTTGTCCCAGTTCCTCCCCACGTACCCTCCCATCCAGATACCTTCCCATTCTGTCTCTCAGTAAACAAATAAGCTTCTAAGGGATAATGATATGATATGGTGATATGATACAGTATGATAACAAAAAATAGCATATCAGAACTAGACAAAACAAAAAGATGGTAAAGAGGTCACAAGAAGGTACAAGGAACAGAGACCTCCTCCAGATATTTCTTCTTATATGAAAATGTGAATACTATCCAAAAGTATTCTGTCAGTTGGGAAACAGGAATAAGTCTGATCTTTTTTCAATTTCAATCTTTTAAAATTATACCCTTCCCTCCACTTTAAATATTTCACCTTCAAATGGATCATCTTTATTATACTACACCCTCTTTAGAGAACACCTTAGCCATTTTCCTTAAAAAGGGATGGAGCAAGCCGGCATCTATATTAAAACAAAGATGCTCGACAGAGACAGATGTGTGGGCCCAACCTGAGTTTGATACATGAACTTGCATTTGGGTATCCACTTCATAAATGTCATCTTGGACATTCCCTTCCACCTTGGGAAGGGAAATTTTGGTGCCAGCCACAACATTGTTAGTTCATCTGCATTTCTGTTGTGGACAGGAAAAGCAGGTAATTAATTGTTTTTCTTCTGTGCTAGGCAGCCAGCTCTCTTTGGAAAAGTTGAGCATTCCTCATCTAGCCATGGTTTCTGCAATTAAAGCTATCCACAGCCAGGAGTTTGATTAATAGCTAGGAGGTCTCTCCTTTGCTGACAAATGAGAAAAGGAGAAATCAGATAGGGAGAAGCTGAATGCATTTGCTTAGCACAGGGCCAGCTAATGTTATTTTCAAAGAAAGACCTGCAGTGATTTCCTAGGGACTGGAGAGAGAGAGACAAAGAAAAAGTCTCCTCAAGGTTTGCAAAGTAATGGATCCAGAAAACAGATGTGTGTGCTCCTTAGGAGCAATGTAGGAAGCACAGTAATGGCTAATCTCTGAAGGTGGAAAACACATCCATTCACATAGCTCCAACAGAAACAGCAATGCCTAGAAAGGGCAGCTGCTTTCTCCAAGGTCACACTGCTCATCCAAAACTCAAGGGCAGGTGAGGTCGATTTCTGTACTCCACAGAGTTACCCGCAACCTTGTTCAGAAAAGCTGTTCCCAAGTCTTTAAAATAAAGTAACTCAGACTCTGAATGGAGAATTCTAGGATCCTGCTCTCTCTCCAGCATGACAGCCATAAGTGAAAGAGGATGTATTTAGTCATCTAGAATAAGCTCTGTAAGAGGTAAATTGACCACTTTCTAAATTTCATTCATAGTTCTCATTATCCTTTCTGTAACTGTCCTGAATAATTAACATATCTTGCCTCCTTGGAGATTAAGACAGCAATCCTCCCTCTGCAGCCCTAGGGTTCTCTCCTGACTAAGCCCAGAGTTCCCAAGACTCCTTCCCAATGGCATCTGGGGGAGATGGAAAAGAAAAGGAGGAGGGCTGAGAATAGCAGCAAATGATAGGAAATTTGTGGTCCATGGGGGTAAACTGTCAGCAGCAAGACAAGCCAGTTGGATATGAATATGTTGCTTAGTCCAAAATAAATGTCAAGTCAGAGACTAGGACCAAGAGGAGTTTTGGGAAGACTTGGGAAATACCATAGTATAAGCTTCTTACCAACAAACTATTTTGGCTCTGGATCATCACATTAATTGCTAATGGAAGATTCTTAGAAGATGTGAATTTTGATCCTGCAACTGGAAAAACAATCATTTATGCATTTTGTCCAGGTGGATATCCAGCATCTGTAGAATAAATCTGTCATGCTTTCACTATTCTGAGTCTCCTGTATTTTCACTGTGAAATGATATCAGTGTTTTTCCCAATGACAAGCATAAAACATTCTAATTCAGATGTCAGTGTCCATGAGTAAATCTGTATTGGAACACAAGCTGCATACTCCTTCCTGTTTCATCTCTAGTGGCTTTTTTAAAGGCAGGAGCTGAGAGAGTAGTGGCAAAAGAAACCTTACAACCCTCAAAGCCTCAAGGCATACTGTTTTGTCCTTCAGAGACACGGTTTGCTGGCTCCTGGAACAGAACCTGCTCTCTGGCCTACCAACTGCCATCTCAAGCTCATCACAGACCTAGCTTTCTGACCTCACACACAGTGCACAGCTGTGCTCTCCCATCTTTAGATGTACATAACATCCACCAAGCATTACATCTATATCTTCTGGCATGAGGTGGTGGTGGTAGTGATAATTCTCCATGTGGCTGTGGACTGATAGACCAGGATATCCAAGGCACTACAGGGAATTGAAATAACTATTTTCCCCAGAGTGTATCTTTCTCTTCCCTTGTGCAAACGCACGTGCTGTTTGCAAAGTCCTAACAATTCTAGTCATAATGGAAAGGAATCTCACCCATTTTATTGCCATAGTTACAGAGATTGCAAGTTTAGATGCTGTATTAGCAGTAAGTGCACGGTAATAATAGAAGTCAGGGAGGAGGGAGCGAAAAGGCTTCTGTTTCTCCCTACAGCATCCTTCAGGGCAAATATACCACAGACAGTTTGCATTAAATTGCAAAGTTAGCGATTTTCTTAAAAAAAAAAAAAGAAAGAAAGAAAAAGAAAAAGTCCAAATAATTGCTTTAAAATCTCTTGTCTTCACCTGACTGGTTAACCCTCATGTAGCCCACCTCATCCTGAAACAATGAAAAGGAGGTTAAAAGAAAAATAAGTGGCCAGGGTTACTATGGAAACCAAAGTAGAAGGCAAGTGAAAGTCAATTTAAGGTTTAAATGCATATGAAGTAGACGTATGTGTGTGGACATATTTGCATATAGATATCCATCTCCCCTCCTCTGTGCTATCCATAGTGTTCTTCCTTCCAGATCCACCTAAGGACTCTTCCTTCCAGAGAAATTGTCCTGACAATTAGAATCCCCACTAATCTCTGCATTCTAGAACTCTATTTGAATTGCTGTCTGGACACAGGATTTCAGCTCTTTATAAACACTTCCCTGGTAAGGAAATGCCCAGTCCTCTGAGGTAGTTGAATACTGCATGCTATCTTATCCCTGTGCCTTTTTTCTTGCAGTGTATACCACCATAACTGTGCTTGCTCCCTTGGCCTGGGGAGCTCTTCTGAGGTCTCATGTCTTTATGCAGCTAGCAATTCATATGTAATATTTTCTCAAGCATTTTACATCTCACATCCAGTGAAAGATATCTCCTCAGTAGTCAAATAGTCCATCCTATGTCTCATCACATTGAGTTGTGATTGCAGCTTATACCACTCTTCTAATTATTAGGATTATCTTCACATGTACAAGGTACAATTCTCTCCTGTTGATTAAAAGAACCTGAAAAATATGAGATAGGCACAGAAAAGAAAGAGAGAGGGGGCTGAGACTGTAAAAACCTTATCTTAGGAAAATTAGTTCAAAGAACCTGGCACTTTGGCACAGGAAACATTTGGTTAAATAAAGTTCCATTAAATTCAGCTCTTAGAAGAGACCCATTCTACAGAGCCTTTGCAATGAGGCAAGTGCAGGAATAATGACACATGGAAGTTACAAAGTGGTCTGGGTTTCATACACAGAGTCATGCAGAGGCTGAGAGCTGCTCAATATTAGAAAAGACTATTGCGTGAAATACTGAATCTCCCAGCACAGAGAGCATGTAGATAACCATGGCTTGGTTATGACCTAAGGACATCAGGAAATGAAATGCATGGTGTCTGTTTAAGAAATTGCAATGAGGAAACTATGGTTTGATTCGATGGAGGTAGTAGAAGCTAGAGGTGACCAGGAATAAATAGGTGTGAGTGGGAGAAGCTAAAAGGTAGCTTAGAGAACGCACGTCAGATAACTGTGTTTTGCAAAATTAATTTCTCTTCAGGAATGGATGGCAGGGAAAGGACTTAAGGTAGAAAGTAACATGACCATTGATACACTCTTTGAGGATGACTCTTTGGGCTATGGATAAAAAAGAACGGTAGGAGTTTCAGGCTTGGAATACACTATGCAGCTGTCCCAATAACCGGAAACAGAGGCCTGAATGATGTCAAGGGCAGAGGAATGAAAAGGGGCAGGGTGGGAATCCCAAGGGCATGGTATCAAAGCAGAAAAACAGGTTGTATCAGCCTGTCCTTCCAAGCATGTTCTGTTCACTGTAGCTGTGTGCCACCCCTTCGTATGCCCTCCTGGAAAACAGGCCAGCCGTCTTTATTCACTAGCGCAAACTCAGACTGTCGCTGGGCTGGGAAGGTTGCAGTCACCTTGAGTGGATTCCCCACACAGCTCAGCAAGAGGCAGAGCCTGTCCTCTGCTGCTCTGTCAGCTCCGCTTTGCATCAAGACTGCTTTGTATGTCACCAAGTTATTAAAGTTGCGGATTGCAGTGCTGTGTCAGGCGTTGTAGTGCTGAAACTGGGTCAGCAAGGGCTGTCTCTCAGGCAAGGTGTGGATTCCCGGTGTTCCCACACACCGGTGCTGACTGCAAAGGTACCTTCTCTGCCTCTTCCCAGACAGTTTAGAGAGGATGGCGTGGCAACCCACACCTTGCCTTTCTATTTAGCAACTCTGATGGTAAATAACATGAAGATCTGAAAGGAATTCTTTTATCCTCCCCCATCACTCATTTAGCTCACAGTAAGCAAGGGCAGGCTGTTTCAAGCCTCTTTTGAATCCTTCCTCTTCATAGATAGACAGACTCTAGGAATTGCGGAATCAGCTGTTTCAGATCTTGAGTGTTCGAATTTCCCTCATGCCGCTCCAGGCAACCCAGGGGCAAAGAGGCAGAGGCAGTTACAAAGACAAACACGGTCAAGCAGAATGGCAGTGCATAAGGACAAAGCATCAAATCCTCCCCATAGCAGAAACCATTAAAAAGCACATGGTGTATGTATTACAGCCTACAATTTTAGAGGCAGAAGAGGGAAGAAGATCCTCAAAGCCTGAACAAAGACAAGTCTGCGTCAATTCCACCTAACACATGGGGATACAGCACTGCTATGCAAAAGTTAGGGAATATACTCAAGAAAAACCAGCATGACAAAGATTCCCTGTCCTTGTGAAGTTTATTTTCTAGCAGATGTAAACCATAAATCATAAATATAGTAAATACTTAAATAGCATGAAACACATGGTATAGTACAGAAACATTCATTATAATTTGTGGGAAAGTTACACGTTGAAAATCTACAGACAGCAAAGGAGAATGAAGTGAGAAAGACAGGGAGAGAGGAGGAGAAATAATGCAGAATCAAACATAGGGAAGAAAAATGCTAAGGATCTGGGTTTTTTATATATATAAATCCTGGTGAGGATAGACTATTAAATAGATAATGATTAAGTAGAAAAGGAAAGCAGGTACTAGAGTTAAATAAATGGATAATCCAAGGGAGTGTGTTCCACAGATAAGGAAGAATCCCACAGGCCCAGTAGAGCATCCATAGCGAGAAGGGTAGTGAAACTGGAATACATAGGCAATAGGAATAACAGGAGAAGATGAAGTTAATATGAAACCAGAAAGAGCTCTGTAGATTCATATGACAACTTCAGCACGAGTCATATGTGGAGTTTTGTCATAACTCTCAAAAATTATATATTTTTATCTAGAAAGACTATTCTAGAACAGTGACTTTCAATCAGGTAGGATTTTTCCTTCTCTGCGGGGTTCTTGGAAATGTACAAAGGTATTTTGGCTATTAAAAGTGGGGCTGATGCCGGGCAGTGGTGGTGCACACCTTTAATCCCAGCACTCAGAAGGCAGAGGCAGGTGGATCTCTGTGAGTTCGAGGACAGCTTGGGCTACAGAGTGAGTTCCAGGAAAGGCACAAAGCTATACAGAGAAACCCTGTCTCGAAAAAAAAAAAAGTGGGGCTAATGTGTTGTTAGTCTCTAGTGAATGTAGGAACTCTCTTGAATATCTTACAGTGAGCAGAACAGTCCTTCACAGCACAGGGCAACACCAGTGAAAATGTCAACTGTGCTGAACTTGAGTTTCCAGTTCAAACAGAAAATCAAACTTCCTTTGGATGCTAGTATCATGTTCTCTTAGTAAAATGCACCACATTTTTAGGAGACGCAAGCAGGAAAACCTATGGACCCAGTGTAGCAGGCAAAGTGTCAGGACACCTTCAAAGAGCCATAACATGTATTTGTTCTTATGTTAAAGAATAATTCATGATTGATACTGTATCACATTGTATTACTCTTTATACTAAAAATAAGGTATTTTTAATTTCTTATTTTGATGATTTTGATACAGGGCCCTACTATGCAACCCAGACTAGTGTCAAGCTTATTATGTAGCCTGGACTGGTTTTGAATTCATTATCTTTTGGTCTCTTGTCCAACTCCAGGTAGCAGTATGCACCTTAGGATCTACCCCAGAGGTGGAAATTTGAGGAGCCTCTTAGGGACCACTGTGAAGATTTCATCATTGAATCTCACATTTGGGTTATACCAGCTTCCTCAAAATAGAGAGAATGAAATTGGATGAAAAATAAGCCAAAATTCCTCATTTCCTACTTTGTAATTCTGCAAAACTTTACAGCTTTTGGAGCTCCTCAACACAGCATTTTTCTTAACCTTTGTATTACCTTTGTGAGTAACAGAGAAGGGCATTGTTATCGCACCTATTTCTGATATGCAAGAGTAGAGGATGGGGATCCACATGACTTGTGACAGAGTTAATAAAAGATAAGAGTCACAAGACAGAACTCTGAGCCCTTCACTTCTCTTTAAGGACTGCCCTCATGCCATCACTATGTATTATTCTCAGTATGCCACATGGCATCTTATATAAAGTTTGCATTAAAAATGCTTATTAAATGAATATTTTTATCAATTTCTTAGTGAACAGAACACCATTGTTGTAGGCACTAAGAACAACAATTAATAAATAAAACCTCATGAAACTGAAAAGTTACTATATGGCAAAGGACACAGTCATTGTATAGCAGCAAGCTATAGAATGGGGAAAGTTTTTTACCCAGCACATGTATGATAGAGGACTCATATACATAATATATAAAGAACAACAAAACTGGACATGAAGAAAAGAAACAAATTAAAAATTGGGTACAGATCTAAACAGAGAGTTCTCAAAAGAGGAAACTTAAATGCCTGAAAAATACTTAAAGAAATGTTTAACATCCCTAGTTATCAGGAAAATGCAAATCAAAATTACTTTGAGTCTCAATCTTACACCAATCCAAATAACTAAGATCAATAAAAAAATATGACAGTTCATGCTGATGAGGATGTGGAGTAAGGGAAACACTTATCCATTGCTGGTAGGAGTGCAAACTTGTACAGTCAGTTTGGGAATTAGTGTGACAGTTCATCAGGAAACTGGAAATAGATCTATATCAAGAACCAGCTATACCACCTCTGGGCATATACCTAATGGACACTACATCCTACTACAGAGACACTTGCTCATCTAGGTATATTGCTACTCTACTCATAATAGTCATAGATTAGATACAGATTAGATGTATATCAAAGTATAAATGAATAAACAAAATGATGTACATTTACACAATGATATCTTTTAATGAATACTTTTAATATTCATTAAAAATAAAATTATGAACTTTCCAAGTAGAGTTAGAGAAATCATCCCGAGTGTAAAAAACAAACAAACAAACAAAAAACTATGGTACAAATACAAAAGGACAAATATGGTATGTATCTGCTAGTATGGAGATGTTAAATGTTAAGTATTCAATAATTAGGCTACAATTCACATAACCACAGAGCCTAGGTAAAATGTAAGGGACTTGGAGGGATGGGGTGGGAGATGAATCTCCCTAGGAAAGGGAAATAGATAGTTATGGATATGTGGGTGTAAGGGGAAGGAACAGGAACATAAAATGGGGATGAAGAGGAGGGCAAAAAGGAGAGTTAAAATTAAGAGCCATTTAATGGGTCACAGAGAAACTTAATATAGTAGAAGCTACCTAAATTATATACATATATGAAAGAAATCTAAATTGAATCACCAAATAACAGGAGACATATCTCAACTAGATAAGTCTCCAAATGAAACCTCCAGTTCCAGAAATGGGTTCCATCTAATTCAGTTTTTGGTAAAAGGAACCTCATAGGAACCCTTAAACAGCCCATACCATTGCCAAGCCTATTGATTGCTCTTCACAAGCTGATGGTAAGGCCATCTGACTGAGGACAACATTTACACAACTCACTGAACACAGACAAGTTGAGCTGGTGTCTACAGAGAGTTTACTCCTAACCTACCGATGTTCTTTGTACTGAAAGGTACTATCCATGCTACCAAAGGAGAAAGGTAAATAGGAACCCAGCTACAAACCCTTTGATATACAATGGTGACCTGCCTGTTAGAAGCACTAGTGGTATAAGCTTGTGTAAGTAACCCATCTAATTGCATTTAAGGCCCACTCCATGAAGAGAACCCAGTGCCTGACACTGCTTGGATGTGTGAGAACCCGAGAGAAGATAGGCCACAAACCTAGGGAAAAAACAAATAATCCTACTGTTCAGCTAGAGGAATGTAGCAATACAGTGGCTTCTAAGGACATTCTGCTACACTCATAGATCAGTTTTTGTTCAGCCATTATCAGAGAAGCATTCTCCTGCAGTAGATGAGAACAAATACAGAAAACCACAACTAGAAAATATGCAGTGAGCAACCTTGGAACATTCAGTCCTAGAAGAAATGTATCCATTAAATGCCCCCTTCAGGGCTCAGAGAACACCGTGGAAGTGGAAGAGGAGGCAGAAAGTTTGTTAAGAGCCAGAGTGGATTGAGGACACCAAGGACACTAAGCCTGCTAAATATAGCAGGGCAGATGCATATATAAATTCACAGAGACTGTGGCATCATGCACAGGGCCTGTACAAGTTTGAGCCAAATGGGGCCCCAATGATGAGAGAGGAAGTAGACACAAGCCCTAATCTCTAATCTAATTGATAACTACTTGCAAAAGAAAAAAATTGGTTTTCTCCAACCTAGCCTCATTGCATGGACAAACCACTCTTAAGGGCAGGCCCCATGCCCAGCAGTAGATAGCCAACACAACAAACTCAATGGCATTTTTTGAGGTTCATTATCTTAGAATTCTTTGTCAGGGTTTTTCTTCTGTTTGTTGTTATTGCTGTTTTTTTTTGTTGTTGTTGTTGTTTTATTTTGTTTTGTACCTTTCAGATCCTTTGCATATACTTCATGGTTCCCCGTTTTGTGTTTCCATGGGATTTCTATGTATTCAAACATGTTTGTCTCTGAATCTACCATATCTATATGTGTTTCTCGTGCTTTTTCTTTGACTCTGTCTTCTGTTTGTTTGTTTGTTTTGCTCTATTCTGGTCTGTTTGTTTTTATTTTAGGTTAATTTTAGTATTTTTACATGCCTGTGTATATTCTAATGACAGAGAAAGGGTATGGATTTGCATAGGTTGGGAAACGGGGAGGATCTGGGAGGATTTGGGAGAAGAAAATCTATAATCAAAATATATCGCATAAAAACTATTTTCAATAAAAAAATGAAAAGAAATATAAACTTATCTTCCTAGAAACAGAACAGCATGTGATAAATCCCTGATATATCTTAGATAGAAGCTGATCTTGTCCTCAAAATTATCAGGAAGCAATGGGGATTGTCAAGTGCAGAAAGCTGAAGACACCCAAGTGCTGCCTGGGTCCCTGCAGGCCCAGGGCAGGCAGGCACCAGTACCAGGAACAAATAAGTGACTGAGAGGTGAGAAAGAACAAAGCAGTGCTGCATGGGCTAGAGAGAGAGGTCGAATTGGAGATGTGATGGTAGTGACAGGTGAGACGGGGGCTGACCTCTCTATGCTGTTGTCTCCCAATAGGGTTTGCAGGATGGTGTACAACATGCCTGTGCTTAAGCAGGTGCAGACTCATCTCCTGAAACTGTGGGTCAGCTGCAGCATCTCCTGGATCTGTGCAATAAGGGAGGCCAGAGATGAGGAAAGGGTTCTCTTTTTAGATTGGACCTCCTGGAAAGACCACCATGGCCCTCAATGTGACTAGAGGCCATGTTGGTATTGGTGGTCCATGCTGCTTCCCCAGGCCATGAAGAAACCTGGGATCCATTTGGACGTACCTATCTGCCTGATGCCTTGATGATGTCCTTGGGCTTCTCTGCCTTGTGGAGCCATGCTGATGTGAGTGGCTTGTTTAACCACCTGAGACCATGTTAGGTATCTTGGTCCATATAACTGGTGAAGGCCATGTGAGGGTCAGTGGTCCTGATACAGCCAAGAGCCATGTTGATGTCTGCCACCCATGATACCACCCATACCCATGGTCGAGGCTACTGCCTGAAGCCTTGGGCACTGAACAGCTGGGTTCCATCCACAACAGGGCCCTCCTTAGCTGATGGCTTCTGGCAAACGGATACAGGCAGAAAAAGATTTATCCTCCCTGGGGCAGGGCTGGCCACTAGAAATTTGACCATGCTCCAGTGAATGTATAGATAACACAAAATGGACTTGTTTTTTTTTTTTCCTTTGGCTGGAGGATGTTACAGGGAAGGGGGTGGACATGGGAAGACTGGGAGGTGAGCATGATTGGGGCAAATGATTAGATTTCCAAATAATCAACAAAAAAAATTAAAGAAAACAAAAACATTTAACCTCATTTAATTTAGTGTGTGTGTGTGTATATGCATGGAGGTTAGAGAACAACTTGGGGAAGTCATGTATGTCTTTATATCATGTGGGTTCTGGGGTCTTAACTCAGGCAGCAAGTGCATTTACCTGCTGGACCATCTTGTTGGCCCCAAATTTACTAGTCAATAAAAATGCAAAGGCATTAGAAAAAAGAGGGGGATTGTATAGAGTTTGGAATTACAATTTACCTAAAGAAAATCCCATTATACTTGATTTTCACCCTGGGTCATTCTCCTAAATATGAGAAAATAAGAATAAGACTAAGGAAATAAAAGATAAGACTGAATCAAGATTCCAAATTTTCCAGGAATTTGTGCTAGGAGAGAACCACATAAAGTACTCTACTGATTGGTCTCCCAACCTATATTGTTCTATATTCTGGCCTGGCACTCCAACCAACTCTACACTTGTAAATAAGTTTCCTGTCCTATTTGTTGAAATGTGGCAGTTGAAACCAAGATAGTCAGGCTGGAAGCTAGAGGTGTTTGCCTGACCTGGTCCTACCAGGTTACTTGCCCATAAGGCCCATGGACATGCTTTTTCTTAATAGCTTCATTGTAAGAATTTGGTCTTTGTCTTCATTTATTCATTAGTTACAAGATGACCAAAAATCATTCTTGTCTCTTTCTTCATTTAGTAACAAATGTATTTATAGCATCTACTGTATGTTGACCACTTTGTCTAGTAATTAGAAACAGAGAACAAAGACAGATTTTGCATTATTAGGAGCACATGTAGGTTGAGGTGCGAACATCATACCCACAAATGAACTTAAATATACAAAATAAGACATTAGACCAAGGCACAGCCTGATACACACTCCTCTGAGACACACAGGGGAACAACTGTTTATGTTTGCAACAATGGGGTGATTAGAGAAGGATTTGCAAAATATGTGATAAAAGGAGTCATGGAAGACACTTCAGTAATATGCCTGGAGTAAAAGAAATTACAGATGGAGCTGAATACTATGAACAAAGTAAGACACATATGAGAAGCCATGTCATCTCAAGAGTATCACAGCAATAAGTAGGAATATTGAGTACTTATTATTGGCGTGGCAATGTGTTAAACATTTTACCTACTCAGTCCTGTTGAATGATTCCTTTGCCACTTAGCTTTTCCTATTCCAAAGAAGAATTCCATGTCCATGAGCTAGGAAGTAAGATGAACTACCAAACAAACATTGACCTGGCCATCACTAAATCTCCATTCTCAGATGCTCCACTATGCTGCCCATTCATTTTCTTGATGTGGAGACTGTGACCTGGAAGTGAATTTCTTTGTTGAATAATCATTGATTTTTGACCTTTGGCTCTGAATCTTGAGCACTGCCGGGCTCTTTCCCTGTTATTTTGTGCAGAAGCTCATTAAAAAGACTTCAGTGTGAAGACAGACGTGTTTTCCTTTGTTTTGTTTTGTTCTGTTTTCCCACAAGTCGGTGACAAGAACTGAGTATACAGCCTCAAAAAGAATGTTACCCTTCTGGTGTGAATAGATGTATCAATACAAACTGCCTCTCAGTTTTTGCATCATGAAAGGGAAAATACACTTAGCCAGAGAACTTTCAGGAAAAAAAATGAAAGGGAAACAAAAATAGTGAGCTGATGGAAGGAAGATGGGAAAATCTTTAGGGAGGAAACAGGAAGATAAAAGTAGTGGGTTTTAGGTTGAAGCAGAGGAAGCACTAGGGAGTTGAGAGAGAGGGTAGGCAGAAGCATGGGATGTATGTATGCTGGAAATAAAGAGGACAGTGACAGCCTCTGTTATAGAGACAAATAAAACATACATTGGCAAAGGCTGCTTTGTCTGAAATCCACAGAGGAGAAAAGCGAGGGGTATTGTACAAAATTAATAGAGGCAAAAGCAAAGAGTTGAGACTGGAAGTCCCATTGGTGATGGAGAAAACATCCCAAAAAGAACAGTGTGTGACTGAGGAAGTTACAACGTGAGAAGAAAAAAAGTAGAAGGACAAAGTAGGAAAGCCAAGAGGCTTAGCAAAGAAGCTTTGAAGGATAGAAACCAAATCTCACAGACAGAGGCATCACAAGCCACAACAGGAAGCATATAATACTAATAGAAAACAATAGATATCGCCTCTGAAGGAGTAAGTCGCAACAACCCCAGGAGAAGGAAGGAATGTGGACCGAGAAAACAAATGATTCAGGAAGGATCTTGGGGCTGATACCTAATGTTACCGATCATTTGTAAAGTGCCCCATATTTTACATAAAGTCTCTTTGTCCATCCTTCTAATTGTCAAGTATGTTTTGACATATGTTTCAGCTGCATGAGAGAATGTGTCGATTAAGGTCCTGCAGGTATTTGTGCTGGAAACTTTGATGATGACTGACTAGAGTGTGCTTAAGCCCAGACTCACCTTTTCACTTTTGTCTCCTGCAGCCATCAGGATTATTGTATTATTTTCCAGTTACTAGAGTAGTGTAATTGGAGTTAGGAAATTCCAGTAGCAACTTGTATTCATCACATAAATAGCTAAGAAAAACCCCTGGGAAGAGGGCAGTGAGCAGAACAGCTCACAAGGCTGATAGGACTCAAAGAGAAAGAACCCCTGTGTTGCAGGCTTTCTCCTTCCCCCTTTTTATTCCATGTGGGTCCCCAGTCTGTGAGTTTATGCTTTGCCTATTCAGGATCGTCTTCCTTCTTAGTCAATCCTTTTTGGAAGCATTTCTGTAGAAGTGTACATAGGTGAACTTAAGTAATCTTCTAGGTACTTCTCAGTCCAGTCAACTGATGATCAAGATGAAACACTGCACTTCCTCTTGGATATTAAAATATAAAAATGGTAGGGTTAAAGAATATATAATTACTTCTATAGTATCTGGAACATGGAGATCATTCCATAAACCTTGGTTTTCATGACTACATTTACCTAGAAATTGGATCTACAAAAGCAATGCAACATAGATGAGCAAGAAGAAAGATTTTGGGGGCTGGAGGTCTGGCTTAGTGGTAAAGAGCATGCACTGCTCATGCAATAGACCCAAGGTCACTTCCCTCGCTCTATGTTGGACTATTGACATCTATCTATAATTCTGGTTCCAGGGGACCTACAGAAGTAGAACATACATAAAGTATGACAGATATAAATTTACATTTGTATCAATATAAAAATATTTCAAATAAGAGTAGAAATATATGTATATTATAACAAATATAGTTCTATATTTGTATCAATATACAAATTATCTTAAACAGGATGAAAATAGTTTACATTTGTATCAACATATAAGAATCCATAACAGTACAAATTACAGTGCAAATTATCTAAGGTTCCTATTTTACTAAATTTCTTTTTTAGAATATTGAGTCTAATATTTTTTTTCCAACCCCAACCCTATAACCATCATCCATAACCCTGAGAATGATGAAACCTAAGGGAGAAGAGGCGTCGTTTTCTTAGAATTGTTTCCTGTCGTTTAGGAAATGATGTTATCTCTGTTGGTTACTGCAAGAAAGCTCAGATAGTTAAATCTCAGTTAGACTAACTGTAGGTTCTGCAGCAAGTTTTAAAGTAATGGGTAAGATTGTCTGAAATTCTTGCAGGAAGTGTAGTATGATGATGATTACCATGGCATCATTCTGGATTGGGTAGAGTTGTTGTTGTTGGGGCCCCTTCTTCCTTCTGGAGACTTCTGATATTGCTATTGGAAAAACTTATTTGTTATCAAAAATGGGAGGTTTGAATTTAAAGAGGACATAGCATGTAAGAAAGGATTCTGAGGAATCAAGAGTAAGCATGGAGAGAATTAGAATGTCTTTGTCCACATCTGTTTTGGAAAACATAGGATTTTAGTTACATTAAAAGAAAGGGCAAATGGGGTGTTTTAAAATGAATTTTGATATCTTCCAAACATATATAAAGAGCAACACTTGTAGAAATATGATCACTTTATTGCAAGTGTAAAATGGATTTATTTGGAAAAATGTCTTAACTATTTTATGAAAAATGAAGGTGTTGAAGGTTACTATGTATGACCTATATAGCTACATATATGAACTTGGAATTGGACAGAAAGCTATTCAGACACACTAATATTAAATCCCTAAAGCATGGTGGTGGCACATGCCTTTAATCCCAGCACTTTGGAGGCAGAGGCAGACAGATTTCTGTGAGTTCAAGGCCAGCCTGGTCTATAGAACGAGATCCAGGACAGTCACAAAGCCACACAGAGAAACCCTGTCTTGAAAAACCAAAAAAAAAAAAAAAAAAAAAAAATCCCTAAAGCATGGTAGCACATTGCAGAGAACACTTCCTAGAGTAAGCATGTCAACAATCAATCCTGGTTTTGCCATTTACTGGGAACTTAGGACAATCAATTAACTTCTCTGCTGCAATTTTGTCTATGAAATGAGGGTAGTAACAATTCTTCTCAGAGGAAGTCCATAGGACCCAGTGAATCAATGAAGGTCAAATGATTTGCACAGTTCCGGTGACATAAAGATTATTTTCTTCATGTTGGCTTCTAGAAGAACGACTAGCTAGACACTGGACCTAGGGAATTGATACTATGTATGTGAAGCATGAATAGAGATAGAAAATATTAGATAAAACAATGCCTCTATCTAATTATCCCAGGGTATTAATTAAGACACAACTTGTAAATGCTAAATTACTATAGCATGGTATATAGGGGTACTAGAGCTCCTCTTAGGATAGAAGAGGCCTGAAAATAAATTGTGGAGATCTGTATTTTTTCCCTGTGGTATAAGGTAGATGGGCTTTGTGCTTCTTCAATCTGCCTAATCTTAAAATCACCTGGTAGCTGTAAATGAAAACATGCTTCCTGTCCTTAAATTAGAAGGTATCTTGAAGTCCTTCTGAAGAACTGGGAACTACAAATATCTTCTTTTTCAAAGAGGATTTTTAAACCTTCTCTACTAGATTTTGATAATCAGATGGGATTGGTGGCCACTGAACTAACTCTCTGGCTTGAATTTATAAACCAAATCTTGTAATATTTTGCACCTAAGTTCAGGCCAGCCCCACATGAGTCCTTATACCATTGTGTAGGAACAACCTTTAAAACATTTGGGAGTCTCACTGACAATTAAGGCTGAGCACAGTGTGGGTTATTGCCTTCTAGGGAGATTCTTTCCAACTTTGTTCAGGTATAGTTCTCATGATAAATTTATGTTGAAATCACTACTGGCCATTCTACTATAATGTTCATCTATCCCTGTTTTCTCTAAGTCAGCATCATGAAGTGTCTACTTCATATATAAGTCAGCACATGACTTGGCATCTTGAAAATGCTTAGAACACCTGCAGTAGAGCTCAGTAGACCACAAATCCAACTGGAGCACAGTATCTCAACTGCTTTGGTCTGAGAAGTGGTGAAGTTTTAGCTAGTCCCTAAAAGTTTAAAATATGGGAATGAATTGAAAAGACAGAAATTGAGTTGGAGGGAAATAATAAAACCCTTTGCTCTAGGAAGGGATGAAATCATCAATCCTCTGACTCTAGGAAAGGAGACATTAGTTGATCTGTCTCTCATGTGATGGCATAGCTGATGGGTTAAAGGGAGCCAGAAGCCACTGGAAATGGTAGGGTGACAAAGCCTGTGGTCACAGTTCAGTCAGTCACTGGGAAGAGACCTAGCCTTCTTCTTTTAAGATTTACTTGTTTAAAGTTTTTTTTTTTCATTTTACATACTGCCCACTGTTCCGCCTCCTTCCAACCAGCTCCTGCAGCCACTCAGACCCAAGTAAACATACAGAGACTTTTATTACTTACAAACTATATGGCCATGGCAGACTTCTTGCTATCTAGTTCTTATATCTTGAATTAACCCATTTCTATAAGTTGCCATGTGGCTCATGGCTTACTGGTATCCTTACATCTTGCCTCTCATGGCAGAATCTCCTGACTCAGTGTTCCTCCTCCCAGAATTCTCCTCTCTGCTTATCTTGCCTACTATACTTCCTGCCTGGCTACTGGCCAATCAGCATTTTATTTATCAATGAATCAGAGCATCACATTCACAGCATACAGAAAGACATCCCCAACATGGTAGGGTGACAGAGCCCACAATCACAGTTCAGTCAGTCACTGAGAAGAGACCTAGCCTTCTTCTTTTTTTTAAGGTTTACTTATTTAAAGGTTGTTTTTTTTCATTTTACATACTGCCTACTGTTCTCCCTCCCTCCCCTTCTCCAACTTTCCTCCTCATCTCCCCCCATCTCACTCATCCACTCCTCATAGGGGTAAGGCCTCCATTATGTAGTCAACACAGGCTAGCATACCAAGTTGGGGCAGGCCCAGGTGTAGTGGGTAGCCATTCCAGCTTGGATCTGGAAGTTCCAACCCCCATTGATACTCTGGCAACTCTCACGCCTATGAGGCAGGGCCAGGGGAGGCACCTGGAGACCCCAGAGCTGGATAGACGAGCACTCTCTCTGTGCTGGGACCCTGAACAGTGGAGGTGGACCAAGCAGAGCTCCAGAGAACACCACTGGACTGCGATACACCTTCCCCAGATCCTGCGACCTACCTATCCCTTAATTTGTGAGTTACACCATTAAATAAATATCCTTTTAATTACGTGGAATGGCCTTAATAATTTCACCAATACCCAGGCTTCTCCCCTCCCTGCATCAAGGCTGAATAAGGCATGACACTATAGGGAATGGGCTCTAAAAAAGCCAGTTCATGTACTCGGGATGAGTCTTGGTCCTATGGCCAGGGGACTCACAAATAGATCAATCCATACATCTATCACTCTCATTCAAGGGGCTTAGTGTAGTCAGTCCCATGCTGGCTCCCCAGCTGTCAGCCCAGAGTCCATGAGCTCCCACTAGCTCAGGTTAGCTGTCTCTGTGGTTTTTCCCATCATGATCTTGTCCACTCTTCCTCTTTTAGCCCCTCCTCCCTCTCCTCAACAAAACTCTAGGAGCTTGGCCAAGTGATTGGCTGTAAAGACCTAACCTTCTTAAAGTCCTCTTACATGTCAGTGTTCTACTTCCATAACTTAAGTCCACCCTGTTCAGAAAAGGTAAGCAAATTTAGCCACAGTTTACATGTTATATTTGTTGCTTTTCTCATTGCTGAGACCAAATAGCTGACACAACGAAACTTAAAGGAAGAAAGACTTTTTTTATTATTATCTTTTCCTTTCCAAACTAACAACAGATTTTAGGTACTTCCTATGTTCAGTGTGGCCCATGGAACACGTTATAGACATTAACATTAATCCCCCAAGCATCTTTATAAGAATGATGATATGATTTGTACATTATAAAATGGAGATTTAGTGCATAAGTCATTTGCAAAGTTAAGCAAATTGGTGGCAGAGATGAGATACAAATGATCATTTCTCCAGATACAAACAAACAAACAAAAAAGAAGTTTCAAAGTCTCAGAGTCTCAAAGATTAGGATACTAAGGACTGGAGATTGGAAGGTACTATCCTAAATTATTCAGCCAAAATGATCAATCATTACTTGTTTGTCAAACATTAATTGAGTATCTGCTATTTTCCAGGAAATAGGGTTGTCAGGGAGAACATAAGTATGGCCAGGAATCTGCATTTCAGTAGATTCATTAAAGGAGAAGATAAGAAGTGATTATAAATTACTTAAATAAAATCAAAATGTGACAAATAGCTCAAGAAAGTCAGAAAAGAGGTTATCAAATGTTAGAGGAAACATCCATGAAATTTATTTGGAAGAAAAAATTCAAAAAGAGGATATGGTGTCTTAGATTTTTGTTGTTGTTGCTTTGAAAAAAAAAAGAGGAATAAACTTTGAATACCAACAGTCGAAAAAGGGTGGGACATAGAGCTGAAGAATTAGCATGCTAGTAGAAAAGGCGACTGCTGTGGGATGTTAATGTATGTCCTGTGGGAGCCCTTCTTGGGTTCCTTGTGGCGTTACCCAGCAGGTTTGCATAGAGGATGATTAGGACCATGGGCCTGAGTGCAGGTGTCTGAGATGGTCTGCACTTGGCTGAACTGGGGGATGGTCTGTATATCAAGTTGCTCTGATTGGTCAATAAATAAAACCTGATTGGTCGTGGCTAGGCAGGAAGTATAGGCGGGACTAACAGAGGAGAAATAAAAGAACAGGAAGACAGAAGGAGACGCTGCCAGCCACTGCCAGGACAAGCAGCATGTGAAGATGCTGGTAAGCCACCAGCCACGTGGCAAGGTATAGATTTGTAGAAATGCGTTACTTTAAGATATAAGAACAGTTAACAAGAAGCCTGCCACGACCATACAGTTTGTAAGCAATATAAGTCTCTGTGTTTACTTGGTTGGGTCTGAGCGGCTGTGGGACTGGCGGGTGACAGAGATTTGTCCTAACTGTGGGCAAGGCCGGAAAACTCTAGCTATAGGAGACACCATTTCATTATGGACTTTAGGTAACTGAGGCTTGTCTAGTCTTCTAGACTAACAACTAGTAGTTATCATCTCATGTTTTAAATCTAACTTTGATGATGCAGGGCCCAAACTATCATTGCCAAAAGGGGCAGTTTCTCCTTGAAGACTTTTCAAAGCCTCGTCCTTGCAAGCTTTGATAATCTCCATTTCTGTCTTTCCTGAACCCTCAACAGGAGAGAAAAAAAAATGCAGTGGAGAAAGATCAGAAGTATTATGGGGATCAAGTGACCGATAGATCCTAGAAGAATTTATTTGATTTACAATTTAAGAAGAGATATAATCCACAATGATGAGGAAGGCATTATAGCAAGAATGTGAGGCAACTGGTCATAAGGTATCTACAGTCATAAAACAGAGAAGACAGGAAGTGGTACTGACCTAAGCAACCTCAAGACTTGGTCCAGTGACTCATTTCCTTGAGATAAGCCCCAGATAAAGGCCTGTTCCAAGGAACAAAAATATACAAGGACTAACCATTTAAACACATGAACCAGTGTGGAAGATTTCATACTCCAAGGACAATGTATGAATCCACTGTGGTGATATTTTATTTGTATGTTAACAAATAAAGTTTGCCTAGAGATCAGAGGACATAGTCAGCCATAAACAAAAGTCAGGCAGTGGTAGCACATTCCCTTAATCTGATCACATGGCAGGTAGAGTTTCTGTGTGTTCAAGGACACAGCCAAGCATGGTACCTTTAAGCCTGGTACCAACCATAGAGATCTGGAGGTCTGTATAGACAGACAATGGCGAGGAAGTGAGGTGACTGGGCTAAGAGCCAATGAGAAGGCAGAACAGTAAGGCAATAAAGGCACAGGTTAGACAGGAAGCTGCTCTCTATGTCTTTGGTGAAGCTAAGGTTAGCTGGTGGCTCTCATTATTTCTCTGATCCCTATGGTTTTCACCCCTGTGTTTGGCTCTGTGTTTTTTATTTAATAAGACTGTTTAGAAATTCATCTACAATCCACTAAGGTTAGGAAAGGCTATTTGACTTTCTCAAGCTAACTCTCCAAGAGATAATTACAATCAGGATTAGGACTCAGGCAAACTTGTCTGTATATCTCAGAAACTTTGAGATATGGGGTTAAATTTCAGGTGAACATAGACAAAATGATTCTATACCTGCCCCTTTCAGAAGAAACCAGGGAAGTGCACTGATAGAAAAGATGAGAGAGAGAGAACATATTTACACATACTGTGCAATCTCAGTGAGCCTGCCCACTATCTACTGGCTAACAAATTCTACAGGGACTTCAGGGGATCCAGGAAAGGACAACTCTTCAGTTCACAGGAAGTAGAAAATATGAGAATTACTAATAATCCCACTGTCCTCTTTGGACCTTCCAGTGAACTGAGACAAGTTTTTGTTTTGCTGCATTTCTTTTATTCCAGGAAAGGGCTTTTCCCTCCACATGATGGTTGGCCTAGATTGTGTTTCTTTTTCCCCTGGTGTTCAGCTAAATGCTACCAGAGACATGACAAGACTGAGCCTTTGTTAGAGAATCAAAAGAAAAAGAAAAAGTTGCATACATTAGACAACCCAGTCAGGAAGGCCTCCTGTCTCTGCCACTGGGGGCCTTTGCTCAAATTAAATTACCTTCTGTCTGTTGTCATCATAGCTCTCTCTATAAATATCCAGGGCTCCAGCTACTGAGATAAATGAGTAGAGCCCAAGTTGTTGGGTCAGGCCACAGGAGACATCTTAGTTGCTACCTTCTCCCCAGAAGAGAACTGATTGTATTTTTGGCCCTGAAGGTCTTACTCTATACTTTATAGGACAGAGTTAAGATTTTAGTGTCTCTTACTCTAAGTTTCTTCTATCATAAGACCAGAAATCTCTGTGACAACCAAAAGAGCTGTTGAAGTTATAGTGCCAATGTTTTATTGACTGGCCTCTCAAACCCTGTCTTCCTCTATTCATTCTCTCCTCTACAGCACCATCAGCAATATTTATAAAAAAAACAAAACAAAACTTTTGCTTTTTATTTAAATCTAAACAAATTTCTCATTTATTATGTGAATCCTTTACCTTCCATTGCAGAATGTAATTGCAATGTTTTTTACAGTCCCTGTTACTGTACTATATAAGGACATTTTCATGATGCAAGTGTGCATGCATATGTGCATTATAATGTGTCTATATTTAAGTGCATGTATGTATATCTATATTATGTTGAGCATACCTAGCCCATAGCCTCTAAAAGTCCCTTATTTTTCTCCTACCCCTTGATTTATTTTGTTCTTTTAGACTGATATTGCTTTTATGTTATATAGAAAAACATGGGGTTGTTTTTTTTTTTTTTGTAGCTCTATAAAATGTAAGAGTTACATGTGAGAAAATGCACATGAAATGCCTCTACAATGCCCAATATCAGAACAATGGAGAAAAATAATGTGATTCGTCTACACAAAGGAATTTTCTTCCAGTCACAATGAATGCATCTCCATTATTTGTGGGACAATGGATAAAATTAGAGATAAACAAACTATGCAAAAATTAGTTAGTTTCTTTGTTATAAAGATTAATGTGATTTACTGTGGTTTCTCTATGTGTGCAATGCACCATATGAACTGACTGTGTCTTCTTACAAACCCCATACCCCAAATATTTTTCTGTTCTTAGTAATTTTTCTACTTTCACATAAAATTTTTAATTTAATTTTTACTTTCTACCTATAAGAGAAAAAGCAAAAACACTGTCTTTCTATGCCTGGCTTATTTTTCTTAACATGGTTTCCTCCAGTTTATGCATTACACTGCATATGACAAGATTTTATTCTTATTTATAATTGAATAGTGCTCCATTGTGCTTATATACCATGTTTTTTTATCCATTCATGTAACGTAAGTCTTAAAAGGCCCTATTAATAAAAAACAAAACAAAATTGGAGCCAGATATTGAGGTGAAAGCTGAAAGATCAGAGAAACAGAACAAGCCAGCCACTAGTTCTTCCCTCAAGGAAATCCTCAGTCTAAAAAAAAGAGTGAGTTCCTGTTTCCTTGAGCCTTATATACCTATTTCTACCCTGCCATATTACTTCCTGGTTTTAAAGGCATGTGTGCTTTCAAGGAAAAGCATGAGATCTCAGGTGTTGGGATCACAAGGTGTGTGCCACCATGCCTGGCTCTGTTCCCAGTGTGGTCTTGAATTCATGGAGATCCAGATGGATCTTGGATCTCTGTCTCCCAAATGTTAGGATTAAGGGTAGGTGCCATCATTATCTGGCCTCTGTGTCCAATCTAGTGTCTGGCTCTCTCCTCGGATACCCTGATAAGTTTTATTGGGGTGCACAATATATCATCACACATTCATCCATTGATGGTCATATACATGGCTCCAAATCTGAGTTATTGTGTTAGTGTCACAATAAATATGGATATGCAGGTGTCCCTATGGTATGCTGGCTTGCATTCTTTTAGATAGATTACTAATAATAATTAAGATATGTAACTTGATTGTTTGATTTTAGTTTTTTTTGAAGAACCCCCACAGTTATTTCAAATATAACTGACATTCTCCTCAACAGGATTGAAATGTTTCTCTTCATATCCTCACTTCATTTTTTTGTTGGTTGATTTGTTTGGGTTGCATAGAATATTTGTTTTTATGTATTGTTATTTTACTTTAGTTTTATTTTTTGACAATAGCCATGCTCACAAGAATGAAATGCAATCTCAACCTAGTTTTCATTCTTTGTTGCCTACTGTTATAAAACACGCTTGTCTTTTTATTGAACATCTGTGTTTATTTTGAAAAGTCTAGCTCAAAAGTCTTTTTGCCTATTTTTAATTGTGTGACCTGAAATTATTATTATTTCTTTTTATTGCCATGAATATATTATTACATATCAATCCTTTGAAATATGAATCACTAGCACACATTTTCTCCAGTTCCTACAGTGTCTCTTCATTTGTTCATTGTTTACTGTCCTAAAGCTTTTGAATTGGATGTTATCCTTTTAAACAATTTTTAAGATTTTATTTCCTATGCTTATAGGGTCCCATGCTTATATTAAAACCTTGCCTCCCTATACCAATATCTTAAAGTATTTCCCCTATGTTTTACTCCAATACTTTTAGAATTTTAAGTTTTATGTGGACATGATAATGATTTTATTTTATATGTCCTTGCATTTTATGAAAGCACACTATCTTTTCATAGCTCAACATACTGCAAAGATGCTGCTGAATCCAATCAAAATCATTCCCCATGCAGCTCAGTGTAAGAAACCTCTGTGTACATTCATGTAGCATTTCTCACCTACCAGGAAATATCAAGCATCTTGGTAAGGGTGAAACAGCCAGGCTAGCTAAAGTATGACAGCATAAACTCTAAACAAGACACATATAGGTTTCCATATTGCATCTTACTGGCTAATATTCACCAGCAAAGTCATTTGGACAAATGACTGCTACCTTCCTAAGCATTGATTTTCTCCTTTACCAAATGAGGACACTAACAACACCCATGTCCATGGTTTGACTATTGGGTTAAAAAGGATAATATGTATAAAACACTTAACACTGTGCTTTGATACATGGTAAGTGCTTGGAGACTAGAACACTTAGTATAAATAGAATTAATAATATTTGTTATTAGTTCTGATATTTTGTGGTTGGAGAAGAAACCCCTGTTTAATGTTCTGAAATAGCTTACTAGTGATGATCATGAATACTGGGCATGACTTGAACATGACATTAAAACAGTTGAATGACATAAAAACAGATTAAGCAGAACTCTTCCAGATGATTTACTCTTTATACTCCTCTCCCCGATTCCCCTATTTCCCCATTTCCCTATTATTATTATTATTATTAATTTTATTATTATTATTATTATTATTATTATTATTATTATTATTGGCAGTTGTGGTGTTGATACCATTTCACTGATGCTACTACCAACATTATTACTGTCCCAGCATCTCCTTTACCAAAGTCAGCACCAAGGCACAAGAATAGAGAAGTCTGACTTCATTCCCGACCATGCCTCTCACTATCCTCATGATAGGAGAAAGAACAAAAAGCTAGCCTAGCGAGAGAGACCTGAGAGGCCAGCTCAAGTCTCTTTTGCCAGTGGACCTGTTGCTAGGGAACATTTAGTTTTCTAGAGTTTTTACACTGTCCCCGCAGAACAACTCACATCTCCCTGGGGCAGGGGATAATAGTCTCATCTTTCTGTACCTTTTCCCATCTAGAGCACTACTTTAAAAATGAAAAAAAAAAAAGTCTGCTTTCTGGAATGTTAGCAGATGATTTCCAAGTGGTGTATTCTGTTTAACTGCGCTATCTACTCCAGGAAAGCACAACTGCTGTGTCATGACTCTTTGAATTTGAGGCATAAAAATGGAGGAAGAAGATATTGTGTCACCCTGTTACACAACTGCCTGTAAGATTAACAGGCAATGAACCACTCTTTACAACAGTTACTCTCCAGCTCCGATGTTGTAATAGGTCAGAATGTTTGCCTATTTCTGGAATGGGTGGAGTTACTCAGTTCCCAGAAAGTCTTTAAAACAAAACAAATAACTCATATTACTTCAAGTCTGATTTAAAATTTCCCCAGTGTCACACAACCAGTTTCTTCAACACCAACATAAGAACTCACTCTTTCTCAATCTTGGGCCACAAAAGGAGAGGACTTAATGCTAAATCTACCTTTTTTTTTCAATGTTATGTTTTCCACATTTCATAACATTAGCACATCAAAAAAGTGTTAGTGTTTGTAACTGACTACTTATTTCTGGATTTCTGGTACTGTGCGTTTGAGTAAGTGTTCAATATATTATACTTAACTGATGGGTTAGCAAATGAAAACAGGGTACTAATAAATGATTTGTCAATGACAGATGACATCAAAGAACTTTTGGCAGCTACATGACTATTTATACTGTACTCTCTATTAGTTTCATGCTATTTGAGCTTGTTTTTTTCTCAGATTTACTCTTTTCACTCATGCTATTCTTTATGTTGAGGAATCTCCTTCTTATTCTTTCATGGTCTAGCTACAGAGCTATTATTCTAGTGTGCTCAGCTTTAACACAATGTCCTCTATGATTTTTATTATTTCCCCTACAACTTTCATGTTAGCACAACACATGTGTGTGTGTGTGTATATATGTGTGTGTAAACAATTCAAAATCTGAAAAATTTGGAAGAATAATTTTGACATGTACCTCTAACTCTACATATATCTTATATTGTTCTAGCAGCAAGCAGCTTCTTCGTAAATGTTAGATGGTAGGAAAAGCAAACCAATGAACACTTTCAAGGAGGAAAATGAAAGTTAGAACTTTATATCAGTGAGTTTCTCTGCTATCAAATCTGAAAGACAGATATTATCCCTGTTTGGCAGAAGCTGTGAGACATGAAATCAGCAAAGACTTATTTGATTCTCAGACCTGGAAATATGCTTTCCATCACACTGAAATAAAATGCATATTAGTTATTCTTTGAAGCAAAGGTTACTGGAGTTTACAAACAGAAAAAGAAGGAGAATCTCACAGAGGGAACAAACACCAGCAAATATGGAAGTTGTAATTATTGTGCTTGGGGGTAACGGTAATGGGAGAGGAAAAGAGAAAGAAAAGTTAGGGAGACAGATACAATTAATGATTACCAAGAAAGAACCAACTTAGTGTCCAAAAATTGTAAAGAGGGCCAGCAACATGGCTCAAAAGGTAAACGTAATTGCTACCAGGTTTGACAAACCTGAATTCAATCCCTGCACTCTATATGGAAGAAGGAGAAAACCAACTCTCATAAAATTGTAAGATAATCATCTGGTCTATCCAAGTGGGTTGTGATCTGCACATGAGCACATGTGCGTACACACACACACACACACACACACACACACACACACACACACACAAAACATAAAAAGGGAAAGGAAATGTAAAAAAAAAAAGTGATGATGGCATGTGGTCAGAGAACATAACTGAACTACTGGTTGTTGGAAGAAGGAGCTGCCAGGAAAGAGAGAAGGCAGAAACAGGAACACTGAGCAGGTCAAGAGGAAGAATGCTTGAGGGCACATGCCATAGCTCAGGAAGGACTTTGGAAGGGAAGTTCCTGTGAGTCCTGGGAGACAGGCTTTATGTGTATTTTTGAGAGCTTGGGCAATCATAGATGGCAATTTAAAAAATAAAGCAGGAAGAAAGAAGGAACAGAGCCCTCTGCTATCATCAGTCTCCAATGGTGAAATTTATGCAGAGTTTACTCTGAGCTGACAAGAATTCACAGATGGTGAGAGGCACAGGGGTCGGATGGTGCTTCCATAGCTAGCAAAGTAGGAGCCTGCGATATATCACTTTAAATGTCAAATGTGGGAAACAAGGATAATTGCAAGCATTAGTCCAAGACATGCTCAGATTTAGGCAAACTGTATTTCTTTCCTTAAGATTATTCAAAGTGGCCGAGAATAAAAATTGTTAAACTATGAGATAATCTTGGAAAAATGGTGCAGATGATTAATTTACAAGTTTTTTAAGTGCAAATGCATGATGGAAGATGTTCTCAGGATTATACAATTTGGCAAAAGAGATACATTTCTTTTGCGGCAGTTCAATTGCACTGTGATGAATTTTCTTGAATCCTCAGTTTTACTTGACTCTCAAAGCTGCCATACACATACTGTATAAGTACTCTTACCTTGTAGACAAAGAAACAGAACACATGATGAAGAGGTCCGGGAACCTGCCTTTGTTAGCAAGCTACCACTGCTTGCACCAGTTCACCAGCCAACCATACCTTCTGTTTCCATGGTGTGTTGTTGTCTACCACTCAACTGATCTTAGCTAAAGCTTTTCTAGGAACTGAGAAAAGAGTGGAAACTATTTATACTTGAATATGTCACTACTTAATGAAAGACTCTTCTTTTTCTTTAATCATTTATTCATTTAAAATTTTATGTGCATTGATGTTTTGCCTGTATGTATGTTTATGTGAGGGTGTTGGATCCCCTGTATCTGGAGTTATAGACAGTTCTAAGCTTCCATGTGAGTGCTGAAAACTGAATACAGGTACTATGGAAGAACATCCAGTGATCTCAAACACAGAGCCATCTCTCCAGCCTCTCAAAGACTCTTCTACTCCTTGTATACTATCATTTTGTTCCAAAATGTTAGAATACAGGTTAGGGGTACCATGACAGAGTTACTCCTCTAACTATTGTATAAATGGACGTTTAATCATTTTGAATTTTTACAGATAAGGAGATTGTCTTGCAGAGGTGAGCGCTCTAGAATATAAGGGGCATGAGCCGAACTTCAGCCCATCATCTTACAGTATGTTGCTTCTTTCCCTTTGGCAATTTCACTAGTGATACCTTCAAAATTATTAAGCATCTATATCTCTCTAATGCACTTTTTTATTCCCTCTAATAAGCTCATATTATAAACACACATGTATTTTATAGAGGTCATTGTTTACTAGTCATAAATCATCATAACTAGAAATAACAAGCATTAAGGATAATTCACCCATCTTATTTACAAGCAAACCACATCCTGCACACTCGTGGTTCTAACTCTAGTGTGATACTTAAGCCAGATGGAGTCTTCCAGTGGTTAATATGCATCCTAAACAATACAATTGCTAGCTCCTAATTCAGTGAAATGCAGGATAGGGTAATCCCTACACTTAGCAGTGTTGGCTCTCAGGCCACAGACAATACTGCAGAAGATGAAGAAGGGTAAGACTCAACAGGACCCTACAGTGAGATGAGCATAGCACTAACCAGAGATTCATCCTTGCAATGCATTTCAAAAGTAGTATGCAATGCTCTTTTCAAGTAGTAAGTTTCTCTAGCAGGCATTTCCCACTGGGGAGCCACAAACTCCTCCAGACAACTCAGGGAAGCTAGTTTAAAGTCAAAATGACTGAATTTCAGCCATTAGGGCTCACTGCCTTATCCCCCACCCCAAAAAGAATGAAAGGGATTCCTGTGATGACTGACAATTATAAAGCCAGTCTGTACAGGAAAGCCTGGTATTTCCCAGGGAAAGCCATTTGTTGAATCTTTATAAGTAAGTAAAAAGTTGAATGCTCAGTTTGCAAATGACTGGTAAGTTTGATGTGATATGATTGGGGTTGATAAATCAGTAAATAAAAACTATCAATAGATGCCTCTGAGCTCATGACACACAATGGTATTTTTCAGATGTAAGCCTATGCTGCATCTCAACTAACAAGGAGGATGAAAAAGGCAACATACTATGTAAAACAAAGAGAAATAAATGACTGTCAGATTATATATAACTTCTAAATGGGTGTAGGAAGATGAGATCAAGCAGAACACATTCTCCACCATGAGTCTTATCTGTTGGGATTGAGAAGAATCAACTGTACAGTGTAAAAGAATGAAATAATCAGGTAAGTATGACACCTCCTTTTCTTAACAAAGATAATCACATATTCCATTTTGTTGACCTTTCTTTGGCTTTCATGAACTTTAGAAGTAAATCTCAAGGACAGAACCCATGGCCATATTAAGCTTGGTACATTATCTTACTTCCCATTAAAAAAATCATTTCCAGATACTTAATAATTGCATGCAGAATATTTTAAAAATACAGATTCCTAAACTGAGTCTCAATGAGAAGTTCTATCAAGAAAGATGATAAAAACAGATACATAAAAGCAGCCATATTGAACTAAATAAAGCCAAAAATCATTAAGTGATTTTTAAGCCTGGTAAACTTGACCATCTTAGCATATTCTTATTTTTATGATTTCCATTGCAAGATCTGCCTTAAACTTCCTGATGTCCTTAGCAAAAATAAAACACAAATAAAGGATGAGAGAAGATGTTATGATAGATGTTATTTTTGTTATTTTAAGAGAGACATACATACAAAATTAAACTGCATATCTTCTTCTACCTTTGAGGTCTTAGAGCATCAAGGATTTTTCAAATCTTTGAAGATGGATTTTTTTCACTCCTAAGGAAGGAGCTCAAGATAAGTTCTCCAAGTGTGAATTCTTCCCTTATTTCTGTATAGTGTCTCTCATGAAATCCCTTGAACAGAAAATGTATTCCTTACTGATAATCTGGGAAGACCTTGAAGAAAGACTTTACACTACAGACAAAGCCAATTCTCAGGGTGAGGGAAGACTGACCATGCAATTCCATATCCTTTCTGGATCCTGAGAAGATACAGGAATAAGGTTTTGCTAAAAAGTCTTGCTTGGTTGCTTCTGGCCAGTCATATCTTGTTTGTTGTAGGTGACATAATGTTGTTCATGTAAGACAGAAACTCAAGTTGGCAACTGACTGGATTTCATTTAATTACACAGTGTGATAGTTTCTTAGGTGCAAACAACACGATCCTTTCTCCTAAACCCAGGTTTAATTTTCAACAAAACACTTCTTACATAAATACCACATTGTTTGCAAATCCTTATTGTCATTCCCAGAATTGCTTGCAGCTTTTCAGAAACACATTATTTTATAATTATAATCAGCACTATTAGAACAGGACAATTTGTGCCAAAAAAGCACATTTACACTCAGACTCATCACTTAGCACTGTCACAGGAGAGACCATCTTCATTTCCATAGAAATCAAGGAAAATCACATGTTCTGCCTCTGAAACCTTCAATTTCTAGTTGGTATGGGAGTTGCTGACCTTGTCCAAATGAACATCTCATTACTACTCTAACAACCCCCAGCAAAAAAGCCCAGAACATTGCAGCAGGGTATTGTGTGGTAGAAAGCTGGCAGCCCTAGAAATCAGGCCAACTTACATGCTGTCCCTTTCAATTATACAAGTTGTTCAATGTATGTGAATTGATGATGTTACTAAGAGCTGTATTAGAAGGCCATTTATGCAATTAAATTAAAATAGTCACAGGTACATATGGAATATTTGGCAAATAGACTTTATTATTACAAGCTGTTTTGACCCTAGGATAAATTATCCATTCTCTCTGGATATCCATTTCTTCATTTTGTCAAAGTGAACTCTACCAAGATGCTACTTTCCATTTTATGTACTGGAACCTGGGCTGCTAGGCTTTTCAGGGACTTTCAAGATACCATGTACATAAGTGGAGAAACAGAGTTGCATCTCACTTTCCATCATGAAGGATCTTCTCAGGGCACTAGGTCCCTACTTCATTAGAAATGAGCAATATTTGGCCTTTGTCCATTACAAATTCTAGAAACAGTCTTTTGATTCTGTGTCTCTTAGAGAAGTGATCCTCTGTGCTCTATTTTCCATTCTGTCTGAGACCATATTATGAGATCACCTACTATAGGAGGTCTCCAGAATTCCAGGCCACTAAGTCAACTTCATGCCAGGCTTGTTATGTTTCTCATTCTTGCATGTGTCTGTTTAATAAAGTAAATTAAGATCTTTGCTGAGTCTCCCGAGAACAATTTCCTTTGTCTTCATAGTAGCCTATGGTGGAGTGGAGAAGGACCCTCGGTGCCTAGGTAAGCAAACTGAAATTTGGAATATGAAATCTGTTCTAAATTACTTTGTGAAGATATGATGCAACTACAATTCAAACATAGACACTCTTTACATTTGCTAGAACTGTTAAGTGAAAGAAGGCAACCTCCTTCTTTAGTAATAACTAGAACAGTTGATGCTGGAAATAAATAAGTCAAATTCTCTAATCACTTAATTTTCAGTGCATCTGCAAAATAAATTGCTTGCATTATAGTTAATAAACTTAAATGCTTTGAATCCTTTAATTTTACAAAGCTAAAAGAAGACAAAAGAATGATGATGAGGAAACTCTATCAAAAGGACAAACTCTCTAGATTCAGACAGTACAACTAAAGTTCCATATCAAGTTGCATTGCGAAACTCAGTGTCCTTAGACTTGATCAGCTTAATGATTTCATTGAGTTGGTTTCTAGTGAGAAGTCTCAGCTATTTAATGAATGTTTGAAAGAATGCCCGATTAAAAATCATGTGACAGAAGAAATCCCCAAGTGAAGAATGTGGGGAAATTGCTATAAAGACAGAAACAGCTGGTCCTATTAGCCTGGCTGTTTGGATGGTGCATTAGCATAAGTGGAAGCTTTGTGGAAAGAAGTTTATTTCATTAGAAAAGAGATCTGAATTGGGGAGACTTAGTCTATACTTATTAGAAAAAAAGTGTTAACTTCAAATACTGTCTTCATATTTCCCAGCTCCTGTTTCAGCCTAGCCCCCTTATTCTCTGATATAAACTTTATGATTGAATTCTTGTTTTGAGTTCTGAACATAGTACACAATAAATAAATAAAAATAGAGAACAGTAGCATTCAAATTGTGATCCCAAAAGAAAACAGTGGAGAAAGTGTTTGATATAGTCAGTTGAATTTTTAATTCTGCCATTTAATACCTTGTGTACTTTGGATATGTTAATAAAAATCGTCTGACTCTGGGTTACCTTATACAGGATGATATTTTCTAGTTTCATCCATTTGCCTGCAAATTTCATGGTGTCATTGTTTTATTCTGTGGAATAGTACTCCATTGTGTTTATGTACATTTTCTTAATCCATTCTTCAGTTGAGGGGCATCTAGGTTTTTTCCAGGTTCTGGCTATTATGAATTAGGCTGTTATGAACATAGTTGAGCATATGTCCTTGTGGTATGATTGAGTATTCCTTGGGTATATGCCCAAGAGTGGTATAGCTGGGTCTTGAGGTAGATTGATACCCAGTTTTCTGAGAAAACGCCATAATGATTTCCAAAGTGGCTGTACAAGTTTGCACTCCCACCAACAGTGGAGGAGTGTTCCATTTATTCTAACATTCTCTCCAACATAAACTGTCTGTTGTGCTTTTGATCTTAGCCATTCTGTCAAGTATAAGATGGTATCTCAGAGTCGTTTTGATTTTCATCTCCCTGATAATTAAGGATGCTGAGCAAATCTTTAAATGTCTTTTAGCCATTTGAAATTTTTTCCTTTGAGAATTATCTGTTTAGCTCTATAGCCCATTTTTTAATTGGATTGTTTGTTATTTTGACATCTATCTAGTTTCTTCAGTTCTTTATGTATTTTGGAGATCAGCCCTCTGTCAGATGTGGGTTGGTGAAAATCTTTTCCCATTCTGTAAGCTGTCATGTGTCTTACTTCCTGTGTCCTTTGCCTTACAGAAGCTTCTCAGTTTCAAGTGGTCCCATTTATTAATTGTTATTCTCAGTGTCTGTGCTACTGATGTTATATTTAGGAAGTTGTCTCCTGTACCAATGTATTCAAGACTATTTCCTCCTTTCTCTTCTATCAGGTTCTGTGTAACTGGTTTTATATTGATAGATATAGATCTATTTGCAATCTTCTACATGTTGACATCCAGTTATGCCAGCACCATTTGTTGAAGATGCTTTATTTTTTCCATTGTACAGTTTTGGCTTCTTTGTCAAAATCCAAGTGTTCATAGGTATATAGGTTAATGTCAGGTTCTTCAATTCGATTCCATTGGTCCACATGTTTTTTTTGTTTGTTTGTTTTTTGTTTTTTTTTGTTTTTTTGTTTTTTTTGCCAATACCAAGCTGTTTTTAATGCTATAGCTCTATAGTAGAGCTTGATGTCAGGGATGATGATGCCTCCAGAAGTGGTTTTGTTGTACAGGACTCTTTTAGCTATCCTGGTTTTTGTTGGTGGTGGTGGGTTTTTTTTTCCCCAAATGAAGTTGAGTATTTTCTTTCCAGGTCTGTGAAAAATTGTGTTGGGATTTTGATGGGGATTTCACTGAATCTGTAGATTACTTTTGGTGAAATTGCCATTTTTACTATGGTAATCCCACCTATCCATGAGCATGGGGGATCTTTCCATTTTCTGACATCTTCAATTTCTTTCTTCAGAGACTTAAAGTTATCGTCATACAAGCCTTTCACTTGCTTAGTTAGAGTTACCCCAATGCATTTTATATTATTTGTGGCTATTGTAAAGGGTGATGTTTCTCAGATTTCTTTCTCAGCCCATTTATTATTTGTATATAGGAGGGCTACTGATTTTTTTTTTGAGTTAATCTTGTATTCTGCAACATTACTGAATATGTTTATCAGCTGTAGGAGTTGCATGGTAGAATTTTTGGGGTCACTTACATATGCTATCATATCATCTGCAAATAGTGAAAGTTTGACTTCTTCCTTTCCAATGTGTATCCCCTTGATCTCCTTTTGTTGTCTTATTGCTCTAGCTAGAACTTCAAGTACTATGTTGAATAAGAATGGGGAGAGTGGACAGCCTTGTCTTGTTCCTGATTTTAGTGGAATCGCTTTGAGTTTCTCTCCATTTAATTTGATGTTGGCTGTTGGCTTGCTGTAAATTGCTTTTATTATGTTTAGGTATTTTCCCTGTATTCCTGATCTCTCCAAGACTTTTATCATGAAGGGGTGCTGAATTTTGTCAATGGCCTTTTCAGCATATAATGATCATGTGTTTTTTCTTTCAGTTTGTTTATATGGTGTATTACATTGGCAGACTTTCATACGCTGAACCATCTTTGCATCTCTGGGATAAAGCCTACTTGATCATAATGGATAATGTGTTTAATATGTTCTTGGAGTTGGTTTGCCAATATTTTATTGAGTATATTTGTATCAATGTTCATAAGGGAAATTAGTCTGTAATTCTCTTTGTTGCACCTCTGTGTGGATTGGGAATCAGAGTAATTGTAACCTCATATAAGGAGTTTGGTAATGTTCCTTCTGTTTCTTTGTGTGGAACAATTTGAAGAGTATTGGTATTAACTCTTCTTTGAAAATCTGGTAGAATTTTGAGTTGAAACCAAACATGGTATGTCCCCACTCACAAGTGGATACTAGATATAAAGCAAAGTGTAATCAGGCAACAACCCACAACTCCAGAGAAGCTAACTAACAGGGAAGACCCAAAGAGTGATTCATGAACAACCCTAGGAAGGGGAAATAGATGAGATATTTGTGAGTAAACTGGGGATGAATGGTGGGCAATGTAAGGTAGAGGATAGGGGATGAGAGCATAAGGGAATGAGATGGTTGAGCTGCAACAGGGAGGGAAGTGGAATGCAATGAAAGAGATACAATAATAGGGAGAGATATCATGGGGATAGAGAGAAGGTGGTGCTAGGTAAGTTGCCAGGAAGCCCCAAAGATGACCCCAGCCTGGGCTACTAGCTATAGTGAAGAGGGTACATGAACTGAACTGGGTTGGCCCAGAGATCACACTGGTTAATACCCTAACTGTCATCACAGAGCTTCTCTCCAATGATGGAAGCAGATGCAGAGATCCACAGCCAATCACTAGATAGAGCTCCAAGAGTCCTGTCAGAGAGAGAGAAGAGGTATTCTATGAACAAGTGCATCAGGATCATGATAGGGAAACATGCAGTGATGATCAAATGAAACTAGAGGGAACTCATAAAAGTTAGATCAATGGCTGTGAAGCCTACATGGGACTGGACTATGCCTTTTGTATGGCAAGACAGTTGTGAAGCTTGATCTGCTTGGGAGGCCCCATGACAGTAGGATCAGAATCCATCTCTGATTCATGAGCAGGCTTTGTGGAGCCCACTACCTATAAAGAGACACCTTGTGCAGCCTTGAGGCAGGGGGAAGGACTTGGACTTTCCCTACTAAATGTGCCTCTCCATGGGAGGCCTTACCTTCTTGTGGGTGGAAGTGTGAGCTGGGTTGGAAGGGGGAGGCTAGAGAGGCAGGAGGAAAGAAGAGGGGGATCTTTGGTGTGTAAAATGAATGAAAAATTTTTTCTTAATTAAAAAAAGAAAGACAATTGAAATTCATCAAAAACACATTTAAATCTTAAAATAATGTTGAGGAAAATAACTAAACACAAAATATTATGTAGATATGAATAAAAATCTCGAAGCCTTAATTTCCTAATGTGATATTGAGAATACTCATCAAATTGGTATGGCGTGAGAACTTTACTCAGAGATCATACATAAATTAGGCAAATAGTACTTTAAAGGATCTACTAGAGAAAACTATTGTTAGAGAACTCTTCTCCCCCTACCTTCTTCAAAGTTTTGGGAAACATGATGTCAAGCAAACCAATGAGGAAGTAGTTGAGAATATATATGCAAGTGACAAACAGGAAATGTCAAATCTGTGAAAACTAAATTGACAGCAAATATCTGTAGGCTGTTGGGGTCTTAACTGGGAGGTATAGAGGACAAGGAACATCACACAAAGAGAAGGTACATTAATGATCCACCTGTTCTTCAAATGAACAAGTATTGTCTGTCTACTTTGTCAGGCATGATGCTCAACACCAAGAAAGCAAAGATGGTGATAAGATGTGATTCTCAGGCTCACAAAACACCAAGGGACATGTCTGAGAACTCGTACCAGTCCACACATGACTTTCCAGGAACCCACTAGTGATTTCTCAAAAGGCTGTAGAGTCCAAGGGGAAGCTAGAGTCAGGTAACACATATTAGTAGAAGGCAAGTAAAAAAGAAACTGTCTACTTTAGTCACAGGAACTACTATGGTCCTAAAAGCTATGAAAACAATTATGAACAAAATTGTCATTGAGAAGGCTACTCGGTGCTTCTCTCTGACCACCCTTGAGAAAGCCCCTTATATTAAATATATATTTTACTTTGCGATGTCCTGAAAATTAATATATTGATCTTCATTTTATTTATAAGGTGACAAGCTTTTAGACAAGTGAGGCCCAAGTCACACAGCTGGTAAGCTCTGAAAATGAGTTCAGGAAGTTGTACTTTCCAAAATTCCAGGAGATCTCTCTGCAATTACACCTGGAATACACTGTTGAATCATCCCATGTCTTTCATTTATTTCTTCTATCCATATTTTCTACTTCTTATTAACCTTATTCCTCATGTATATTTTGTTGGAAGCTCCTCCCCAAAGCCCTTTATGGAAAGATGTGTTATAAATAAACCACTCTGTGCATAATGCATGCATGCATATGTATTTGCTTAATGATTCATGGTTTAAGTTGCAAAACCCTGACTGGCACTAACCACACAGAGAACTGAGGAGGTTTCACTTCTTGTTTTGCCAGTTTGAAGTATCAAGCGATGGGCTAGAATGCACAGTAGTTTCCCTGACAGAGAGGGGGGATCAGGCTGGGGCCTTGCCTCTTGTGTGCTGACTGGATGATTGACAAGACCTTTACTGCATTGAACTTCAGGTTTTATATTAGGAAAATGGAGAGATTAATTCTTGGTCTGATACTTCATCTGGCTAACAAGAGGCCAATAATTGTGTGACTATGTTTCAAGTTGAAGGGAATTATAAAAATTTAAGGCATCCTAATTAATATTAATAACTCCATACCACCATGTGAGTCTCTTTCAAGCAAATATATTTAAAATAATTGTGGAGAGCTTATCCTAGGCCTGACTTTCTTTTGTCTTCCTCTTCCCTTGTTCTGCATATCATTTCTTTCTATCCTTGCTCACCTCATCAGAAGTTCCTAGAATTTCAGATCCTCCTGTGGTTAACTTATTTCACTTAGAATAAAGAAACTCCATTTCTTTTTTTTTTTAAGAGGATTTATTTATTTACTTACTATGTACATGCAGTGTTGTGCCTAAATGCCAGAAGAGGGTACCAGATCTCATTATAGATGGTTGTGAGCCACCATGTGGTTGCTGGGAACAAAACTCTAGACCTCAGGAAGAGCAGCCAGTTCTTAAACTCTGAGCCATCTCTTGAGCCCCAGAAAATCCATTTCTATCCATGTCACAAATAATAAGATTTCCTTCTTTTCTAAGGTCAAACAACATTCCAGTGCAAGTTTATAGCCTACTTCCTCTATGCATTAACCTGTCAATGAACATTTGGGTTGTCTCCATAATTTGAATATTATGAATATTCTCATATTGAATCCAAATGATTTTTTAAAAATCTTTATTGCTAGATCTTGTAAGAGTTCTAGTTTGTATTCCTTTATCAAGAAACCTGCACAGTTTTCTGTAATGGCTTAACTATATTATATCCCCACCAACAATATAGAAGTGCTTTGTGAACACACACACACAGAGTATGCATGCCATTTTATTTATACACATACACACACACACACACACACACACACACACACACACACACACACACACACACTGGTCATGCTGACTGGAATAAACTCAAAGTTCATTGTGGTTTGAATGTTGCAGTTCCCTAAGAATGTCTTCACTGTCCTTTCTTGGAATGTGCCATTATGAGAAAGTAGAAAAAAAATACACTTTTCTGAGAAGCCCCTTGATTGTTCTGTTTTCTTAATGATAAAATCTTCCTTCCCTAAATGTCATCAGAAGGCAATACCTAACAAGAAGCAGCAATGGTGTACTCCCAATATTCCTTCATCTCACAAAGCATGTCCAACAGTGGAAAGGATGAAGGGAAAAGACTTCAGATCTCCACAACTCCCTGAAGGGCTCTCCCAGCCCATCAAACAGTGTCCTTCCTGAAAAGGAACATTAATTGCAGCAAATCTTGTGTTTTAATGCAGCTATGGTTCTGGAATTATCAACAAGAAATGATCAAGTTATCTGATTTCTGTTCCTGTATGCCTCTCTGCTTTCTCCTCCCCACCCCCGACTAAAAATACCCTATCAACCAAATTATTTTTAACATTGCCTCTGACATCCATAACTTAGTAGGTAATAATTTAAGAATGACACTCAGTGGCAAAGTGACAGAGTATATTTTACACACTTGCTTGAAAATTTGTTGTTAAATATGGGCATTCCTTGCATATCTCTAACAGTCTTATTTATGATATGAGTATACAGACAAGGCATGAAAAATGATAACTAAATTCATAAAAATAAAAGTATATTAGGAATTTTTATTTAATAAATACAACATACTAAATATTGGCCAGGATGTCTGTGAGCATGTATTAATCAGGTTTCCTGAAGAATTAGATATACAAGAAAAGTCATAAAACAGAAGATGAACTTTGAATCAGAGGCACTCAAAGAGAACCAGTGGAATTTAATTGTATTCAGTAGAAAAACGGGAAAGTAAGCAAACATTTTGTTCAATTGAAACAACCAAAACTCACTTAAGGTAGTTGAAACACAGTATATGATATATTTTATATTCAAAAGGTCAAGGGAAGACTAATGCTCCTTTTCCTACTCTCACTGGGGCTTAGCCTCTTCTTCAGTTTGATACGATAGGAGTTGAGATTCTTGATTATGATTCTTTGCCAGAGTTCGTTAAAAATATACCTGGAAGGTATGGAGTTTGATCCACAGTATTATGTCTTTCTGCTCTGTAAGTTCCATGAGGTTACCAGACTTTTGGTACCTTGTGTACCATGGGATCCTTGCCTACAGCAGAACCCCAGATGAGCTGTAACATTTAATACTTGTAAACAGAAGTGTTGGACCCAGAGTTTTATCCTCCTCAAGTGGAAGTTGTTGCTTCTTGTTGATTGTTTTCTTCCTCTGCTGTTTCCTCTGGATTCCAGGCTCTCCCACCCAACAGAGCTTTTTTAAGCCTTCTCCAGAAGATGTGCCTCCCCAGAGCATTGTCCTCCCACTCTAGGTAGGTGTTCCTGCTGAGAAGGCGATACAGCTCCACCTGTTGCCTCAGCAGCGACTTCTCCACCTTCTCCAGGACAATGAAGATGATGCCAGAGTGGCTGCTCAGAAACTGCCATGTCTGAGCAATCTCATATTCAAAGATACACCAGCGACTCTGGATAAAGTGTCTAGACACCACCACAATTACCTTTCGGCTCTTGTGGAAGCCTTCCTGGATGATGTTGGCAGCAATGGCTACACCAGGAATAAAGTCTCTGTAGTGAAGGCAGAGCCGAAAGGGGGGCACCCCTTCTTCTAAATTCTTTACCAACTCATTTCTTACCCAGTCCTCATCCTGACTGGAGTAGATGACAAAGGCATCATAAGTGCTTTCACCTCTGCTGTACTTTTTACAGCCAGCAATAAGTATCAGGTGAAAATAGAATTTGTAAACCAGAAACGCTATAGTGGATACCACAAGCACACTGATCACCGACACACTGATGATGGTCCTGTGCATATAACAGGTGGCATTCCTAAAATCCAACACCAAGGAGTCCTTCATTTCCACAGGTGTTGCACATGTCATTTGTTTAGTGTTCACTAAGAACAGCCTCTGGTCCTTGACCCACTGCAGGAAGTTCTGATGTTCACATGTACAAGCAAAAGAATTATTAGAAAGATTGAAGATGGTTAGATTCTTTGGAAAATGTTGCAGTATTCCTTTGACAGTCTCTATGTGATTGAAACTGCAATCAAGAGTCTTGAGGGAGTGCAGCTGTTTATAATGGAATGGATCCAAAATCAGTAGTTTGTTGTGACTCATATTTAGTAACTGAAGTCTATGGAGTGTGTCAAACACCCCCCAAGATACCTGTTGTAGTTGGCATTTAGAAATATCCAGGGATGTCAAGTTTGTCATATTTGTGAAGACATTTGAAAGAGTGTTGTCTTTGAAAGAATTGCCAGACATTTTTAAGGTGTTGAGACTGGTCAAGCCATAAAACATGCCATTGAAGTCAATGTTGGTGTTAGTATGAGAGATATCAAGATAAAGCAATTTTTCAAGAGATAAAAATACTGGGAATTCTGTGGCCTTCTTTAAAGTGGAATGCTGAAAATCCAGGTATTCCAGCTGTTCTAAACCCATGAAGTTTGCACTCATACTGATGACACCATTGAAGCTGAGGTTTAAGTGTTTCAGGATGCTTGTTCCAAAATCATCATAAGAACAGCAACTTCTAAAGCTCAGTCCATTACTACTGAGATCTAGATATGTGAGGTTTGGTAGATTCATATCGTTAAAACTGGTAGTCCCTTTGTTGGTAGTAAAAGTCAAATGTTTAAGGAAGGGGTGCTTCAGAGGTGGAAATTGTTGAAGGTCACATCTAATGACTGTTAAGTTTTCCCATTTGAAATATTTAGGAATTTCTTCTAGGTGTCTTAAATACACGCTTGCCAGAGACACTGCAGAAACATTTGCCAAGCAATTGAAATCAATAATATCACCTGAAAACTCTTTTGCATATGTTAACCGGAACTCATCAATGACCACATTGCACAGCCCTTCCATGACAGAGGGGTCAAAACTTTCTACATTCCTTTCATTTTTAAATTCTCCCAAGATCAACCTATGGACTTGTAAACCATCCAGGTTTTGAATGCAAGTTTTCATTACATTTGTGCTATTAAAATTACTTCTTAGAGTCAGTTCATGGAGCCTAATTCCTTGAAAGGCTCGAGGTTGAATAAAGTCAATTGGGTTCAAGGAAAGCTCTAAAGAGAGATTGTGCTGGGGATTTTCACGTAAAACCTGTAAGTCTTTGTGGGAAATAGTTTGGATATAGTTATTAGAAAGGTCCAAGTGTTCTAGGTTAATCAGATTAGAAAAATATTCAGGTAACTTGGAGGAATGTATAATATTGTGAGCCACGTTAAGTTTCTTTAAGGTTATAAGGTGTCCAATAGGTAAGATCTCTAGAGAGGCCAGTTTTATCTCCACAGCCACCAGATTTTGTAAATTTTCTAGTCCAGAAAAACTTCCCTGGGATAAAGTCTGGATAGGGTTTCCTGTCAGTATCAAGGTTGAGAGCAGCTGTAATCCCTGATATGCGTCATCTTCAATTGTCTCAATTTCACACCTATGGGAAAAAGAGATACCAATTAAGTACTTTTGCTTAATAAAGCTTTGCAACATCATGAAAACCCCTGCAACCCCACCATAAAAACAGATGTGATGTTTCATGTTATTGTATAGAGACAAATATACTAAGGAAGGGAGGTGACGATGGTGTGAGCAGGCAAGAGGCTCTGCAGATTCGGCATTTCCCACTTCCCTGAACTATGCAGGGCAGCAAATCCATCAGAAGGAAATCAATTCAAAATCAATAATTGGGGCACACAACAACTGTTTGCTTGATAGAATATGTAATTGCCTTAGATTAAGTTAAGGTGTTTCTTTCCACACATAGCTGTGATTTTTACATCTAATGGGTACAGATTATATGGGTGGTGGTTAGTTGTTAGTCATGATAAATGACTAGTGAAAGTCAATTCCAAAGACATGAGTAATCACACATAATTGCCAAGGATGTCATTAATATTTACAAAAAGTTACTTACACATGACAGCTAGGTATTTTAAATCTGTCACTACCACAGGTAAGTGTTAGTAAGTGGTGACATGAGTAAGTTTTGTGGAAGAAGTAGAAAGGGCTATGAATGTCCACATCAAAGGAATGGACCTTCTTCCAAGGATGAGAGCAGACTTCTCTGAAAATATTTAAGTGGAATTTTTAATAATAAATAGGAATGAAGGTGAGGCAAATAGCAGGCATAAAAGCCAAGGTAGGCAGCAGGCATGTTACATGGAGGAGCCACAGTACACATTGTCTGTGGTTGTAGGGCAACAAGGGAACTGAGGGAGGCTAACATGAGGTTGTGAGGAGAGGGGTTTGCAAATAAAGTAGAGAATCTTAAGCCCAATGAAATATTATCAATTTTATTCCAAGATAAATGTAGGTTGTGTAATATGTAGCATTCATTACAGACAAGCTAACAACAGCCAACATACAGTGATACAAGATAGACTTCCCTGCAGATACATGCCGACACAGTTTGCAAATGAGTAGTTTCCAAATATTTTAGAGTAACCCTCACTTTTCCTATTCTCTTTGGGATATTCATAGGTAATAAAATCATTCTGGTCTGTGTTTTGGTTATTAATTGGTAATTTGATAAAAGTTAAGGGTATGATAGAAAGAATATTGGAAGAAGAGGTCATGTATCTACCACGGTTGGATGTATCTATTCTCCTACCTCCATGCATAATCTTTGGAACCCATATTTTGTGTGGGTTTCCAGCATACCACTTCTAAATGATGCAGCTCAGTTTGATTCTTTCTCAAGTTCCCTCTTCCAGTTATATGATTTCATAGTCTATAATCATATTCATATATTGCCATATGTAGCAGATAAGGACAAAAAAAGGTCTTTCTCTGTTTCTATCTCATAATATCTAGCTCATAACTTTAGAGAGATGGAGTGATACAGTGAAAAAAATTTGAACTTGGAACCCAGAGATATGAGATGATGCTCTGGTCTGCCAAGATAAGCAATATTACTCAAAATTACTGCAGGTAAGTCGATCAAACCCTTCAAAACTCAGTTTTCCTAGACAAAAGAAGAAAAAATTCATAATACATGTATGTTTCTAAGGGCTACTTGGTCTACCACAAATCACTCTTGGGAGCCCAGTCTAGTTACTATACATTAAATACCCTTGAAAAGGCATGAGGAATAGCTTGTCTACCTGGCTCTAATGCAAAATATTCCATGAGCTATGGGAAGAAGAACCTGACTTCTTTCTAAGTACATATCCAAAGCCTTTAAGGAATGTTCTTATAGTGTGCTGTAGACCCATGTTCAATTATACAGGACCTTGATGAGAAATTATGTCCTCTTTTTATTGAGAAGAGGTTATTCTGTTTACCACTTTCCTACCTCCCTGTCTTACTCAGTTCCCTTCAAATCGCCCTGGGAAACTAAAATATAAAATCTAATGAAATAATTATAATAGCATTTTTTAAACTCATAAAACTCACTAAATAATTTTACTACATGCAGTACCTAATAACATTTAACCTTGCAGGGGAATTTATCATTTTCATTTAATATGAGTGATAACTGGACTGAGGTAAAAGTTACATGCATCAGGTCATACAGTTATAAATGTCAGAGAAAGAATTGGCTCCATTTTTCTTTGTGCCTCAGCCTTGTTGTCCTACCCCTGTAGTACTCTATTAATACCTAAGTAAAAAGTATAATACACTGGGTAGTTGCTAACTTTTTGACAGTAATGACTTCTCTGCAGAAGACTTTTCATACCACCATCTTTATCTTTATCAAGAGATTTTTAGAATAAAAACATGTGAAATATTTCTGTAGTTTTACAAACATTGAAGGAAAAAAAGTGATTTATCTATTTCAGATTTTAAGGATGCTCCTGATAATTCCAAACCATTGATGTAAAGCTGAAGTTGAGCTGGAAGCTTCCCTCCCTGATGGCTAGTTTTCATCAAGAGGGTGCTATAGCAGCTGTTGGGAGAGAAAAGTCATTACTGGTGTTATCCAGCTATGAACCCTATGAATTATAACACTAACCTGCCAGGCAAGATGTGTCTAATGATGAAATGTTGGCATAACTTTTATAGGGATAACAAGCCTTACTTGAGTTAGATTTTTGTCCCATCCCACAGGAGGTTAACCAAGGCTGGTATTGTTAACTTGGTCAAAAAATAGCGATTAGAGAGATATGTGACCCTGATGTTTCAGGTGGCAGGGAGAGTGGTTATTACTCTGGTTTAGTAAAATTAGCATGGCACCAGACTAATATATAAATAATTATATTTATACCCATTAACAAATGTCACTCTTCTTTCTAGTAAACATTGAAGAATGCAGATATTCTTAGATGTTCTAGATGCTGTGAGTGAAAGATGGTTCTGTGCTCTGCCCTGAAACACACATTTATAGCACTTGCTCTAAGGGTCAGAGAACCTAGAGAAATGGGGAGCAGAAACAATATGAGAGCCAGAAGGGCTATCTTTGGGCATGACATAGCCATTGTAAACACGATCTCACAGGAACTGTGCTTACCTGCACAAGACTAAACCTACCAACAGAAAGTCATGGATCAGGGAGGAGAACCATGGGGTCCTTTCCTCCCTGTTAAACTTTAGATTCTAGGGAATAGACAGTCGTTGGTTTTAGTTGTTTATCAAATGGTTGAGCCCACTAGGCTGTAATAGGTACTTCGAAAGCTATGACAATACAGAGAACAAGGTTAAAATCTGTGAGTCACAAAATAAACAAAAAGGTATGAATATAGGAAGGAGACCTGTTGGGAAGAGTCAAGGCTAACAGGGGTCAGAGGAATTAAGTGTGGGTGAGGATAAGTGTAACAGAATGCACTACATAGATGTCTGAAATTGTCAAAGAATAAATTTAATCCCTAAAACAGGATTCAGCTTCCCACCTAAAATATTGGTTAAAAAGTGTATGTGTTCCAACAAATGGTATAATGCACTGAATCAGAAAAGATAATCTTAGCAACTAATTCTAGCCCAAGGCAGATGTTTTTCTTGGATCTTAGCATCTTTCTCCTAAGTGTCTTTCTTATTCTCTAACCTTTACTCTACTTTCAATATTTCAGGCATCTTCTGCACCTATTCATGTCTCAATCATTTCCCACACATAATTAAGACATCCACTCTTCTAATCAACACAGATTGTTGCCTTTATTTTCACATAGTTTATCACTTACTGTTGTAAACAACAGCAACAGAGTTGGTTAATGTTTGTTGGATGTGTAATATGTGTTTAATAACAGGGAAAACATTTTCACTTATTCACTTAGTGAAAATGATATTCATTCTACTTAATAGTTAGGAGTATGGGTTATGTATCTATAAGTTCTTGTTCTGCAACTTAGGGTACAACATATAGGATTATTGTGGAATATTGCTGTAAGGTGTGTTACATTTGTTTGTTTTTTGTTGTATTTGTTTAACTCTGTGAATCTATACTACTTTTTCTGTCTAAAACAGATTAAGATTTACAAAAGTAAGAAAACAGAAAAAGCCCAGAGGCAAAAAGGTAGACAGGCTAAGTTAAGTTAAGAAAAGCTAGCTAGAAACTAAGCCAAGCTAAGGCCAGACATTTATAATAAGCCTCCTTGTGTGATTTACTTGGGAGCTGGGTGGTCGGCCTCCCAAAGGAGTAAAAACCCACAACATAGGATGTGGTCTATAAATATTTAATGGAATAGTTTAAGCTAATGTTAAAGTTAGAACTGTCCTTAAATATTCTTTTCTAGCTGTCCACCAAATTTAAACCTAGTGAATAAAATTAGTACTTCCAAGGATATACAGCAAGTAATACATATGCTGAATGAAGAGTCAAAGAAGTTGAGTTAGAATAAGCTAGATTTTCTTAGCCAAGAATGCAATGATAGAAAAATAACTATCTCAACTTTTGCAGCATGTAAAAGGTCATTCATTACCTGGATAAATCCAGCAACTGAAGTTCTGGAAAATTAGAGAAGCTATGGCTTCCTAAGGTCTTCAGGGGGTTGAAGCTCAGATCTAAGTTCTTGACTGAAGAGGGGATGTTGTCAGGGATTTTGTTGAGATTCTGATCCATGCATTGGTAGGTAATGTTAGGATCTACCTGGAATGATCACACAACAAATATCTGTTCCAAACTGCATATGTTCGCTTTCCTCCCCAAAGATAAATAATAGAGTGCTAAAACTCTTATACAAGTATACCAGTTAATCTTCTCCTGTCCATCCATCTATCCACTCAGTCATTCTGTTTTATTTTGTTTGAAACAGGGTCTCATTTACCACAGTCTGGACTTAAATTTTCTATATAGACAAAGGTGACATTGAACTCCTAATCTAACTGCCCCTACCACACAAGTGTGAGTATTACAAGTGTATGACATCACATCCTTCCTCACCCATTCATTGATCTACCACTTCATGCTTATAAATTCTCTTATTCTATATATTTAGAAGGAAAAAGTGCCCCCTGAATTCTCAATGTGTTAACCTTCTACTAAAAGAAAATTATGATTAAATGTGGAACAACAAAATCAGGTGTTAAAGGTCTCTCAAGTCTTAAATCCTTGCTTTCATAACAGATGTTCTGTGCCACTTGGTACAAAGTAATTTTCTTATTATTTTATTTATTTATTTTTGAGACTATAATTACATCATTTCCCTTTTCCTTTGGCTCCTCTTCTTTGCATTCTTTCAAATCCCTGGCCTCTTTTTTCATCAGTTTTTTGTAATATACAGATATGAACATATATGTAAATATAATCCTAAATACAATAGTATGTCCTCTCATTTGTGTAATATTACTCATATGTATGTTTTCAGGGCTGACCATTTGATATTTGGTAACCAATTGGTGTGCTCTTTCCTAGCAATACTCTTCCCCACTCGACAAACAGAAACCTTTATGGAATATTACAGCCAATCAAAAGGCAGAACCCTGGAGCCCAGTCCCAAGGGATACATTTACAATAAACTCTTGCACCTAAGGCTAAGGGATCAGTGCAGAGGAGGGGGGAGGAAGATCATAAGAGCCAAGGGAACAAGACATTTACTGTGACATGGTGTCTCCTAATAACTTCAGAAGCTACACCCATAAAGTCTGACTAACATGACTGCCTGAACACGAGCTGAGCAAGGACGGCAATTAGACATGATACCATGGATAGAGTAAAAAGCCCAAGAGTCCTCAACTCTCTACAAAGAACTATAGGCACTTCAGGGATGCTGAGAGTGAGACAATGTTTTTGTTTGTTTGTTTTATAACATCTTTAATGAACTTAGTTTTATGTAAAAAACATGTATCTTGTAAATACATAGTTCTATGTAAAATTGTTATCATTCTAATTATGCATCCTAATTGTATGCAGCCACGTGGAGAATACCAATAAAGATGTCCAGTCCTGTCCCAGACACCACCTCTTTGTGACAATTGCATTTTCTGCCTCAGCTTGTTGACTTCAGCAGCCTGGTGCAGGAAGGAGAGGCAGTCCTAAAGTACATGGATTCCAGTGGTGGAAAGCAGGCTTCAAGACCAAGTGCTTTGTGCTGTTATAATCCCTCTTAGTTTTATCTATTCCTGTTTTACTGTAAATACTCTTCCATAACCTTTCACCTAATTTCACAATTATATCATTTCTTCCAGAAAAAAAAATGCTTTGTTTAACTCAGTGAGTTTTGTTTTCTCTTATTTAAAAGCAATAGAATGCCCAAAAGACTAAATGAGATCAGAGCTTATCTCAAAACTTGCTATAATGAAAGTGATAAATATCAATGTTAATTATCACTGACTATTATTAATCCCTTGCTGCATATCAACATTTTACTTCCATGTTATGTATTTTATGCTAATCTTCAAAAAATCTTTTAAAGATGAAGAAATTAAGAAGACAGGGTAATTCACATGCAGTCAGAGGATTTATACATGTCCATTCCCCTTTTCCATATGTCTATTTAAATGATGCTTATCATAATATCCTTGAAGGTGTTGCTTCTGATAGAGTAAGGTGTTAGGAAAAAAAATTCTTCTTTTGACCTCTTTTATTTTCTTCACAGACTTTGACCACCAAGCAACTTTGTGTTACCTACGTAATTATTTTCCAAATGTTGTTCATTTGATGAACTGGACCATGAGCTATGGTGCTCTGATGATTTTGTTTGCTACATTGTCTCCAAGGTTCAGAAAGGTGCATGGTGACCTGTCAATGCCCATTGACATATGTTGGATGAGTGAATGATAAACTTTGTATAACTGTTGGAATAGAGGTTCACATAAGCCAAATGGTAGGCTTTTTCTGCTAAGGGCCATAGGCAGTACAAAAATAAATGCTATAGAATTCCAGTTGGTATTGAACTCACAACATCAGCTAACAGAGAAGGAAAGTTAGTAAGACCCACACACCTTGCCTGGTTCAGGGGAAATGGAGATTGATTATAGATCCAGAACAGGAAAGGAGAGCAACATCTGGATATGTGGGAAAAGAAAGAAATGTATGTTATAAGGAGCAAAGAACATAAGCAAAAAAAGGGTGGGAACAAACTCAGATAAACTGGCTAGCAACAGGCACAGACAAGAGTCTTAAGTCATGAGAAGCCACAGTCTGAACACAAGGGTCTCAGACAATGGCCAGCAACCATTTTTTCATTCGCTTCACACATAGAAATTGAAGACTTCTTATGATCTAGACAGTGGTAGAATAGTGATGAAGCCAGCAGAAAAGGAAGGACAAATAATAAAACATAAACAAAAGTATGAAGTGATATGATCGATGGAAACACATACTGAGAGGCCAAAGGCAGAGATCACCATGTGGCAATCAAGAAAAAAAAATCCCCAAAAGGAGATACTTATACGGAGATCTACATAAAGTTAAAAGGAAAAAAAAAACTGAAATCAAAGTCCTATATCCCAGTACTGTAGTTATAAGCCACACATAACTGTTGAACATGAATCATGTGTGTAGGATAAATCAAAATGTGTGGTAAACATAAATACTACTGACTTTCTAATATTCTGTACCAAAATGGAACATAAACTATCTTCTTATTAGTTGCACTACATTTGATTATATAAAATATGTCACTAAAACTAACTACCCATTTGTTTTTAATTTTTCACTTTGACCACAAGGAAAATTTTGAACTACATAAGGGGATCCGAAAATTTTACCATAAGGGGAGGGATACTGTGTGTAGAGCAAAGACCCTGTAGGATGAAACTGCCTTTGTGGCACTAAAGAGTTATTAAAATGTTATAAAGGAGTAACTTGATAGATACAAGCCTCTGGACCAATGGGAACAAATAAGGATGAAAGTTTGGTTATAGAAAAGGAGTGTAAATTAGGAAGCTAATCATCATCCCTGCAGATAAGGCCAAAGAAACTGCTACTCGGGCCTATAGAGGGTCAGGCTGACTTTGAGGGTTCCCAGAATACAGTATACACCAAGGGTAGTGGGATTTTATCTCAGTGTGAAACTGATTGGAAACTATCTCCATCAACATGTCTAAGGAATCAGAAGGCAAGATACCAAGAGAGCAAGGAGTTAGTCTTTGCTACAACTTAAAATATTTTCTCCCTTGTCAACTCTATGACTTTAACTCGTTATACCTGTCTTCAGCTTCTGAGCCTGCCTCACCCTGAATTATTTCCTTGTTTTCTCAGTTCTATTGTGAGCTTCTGAGATAATTGTATGGTCTGTGCAGGAAGAAAACAAGAATTAGTCATGAATCAGATTAGTCACTGGTCAGTATTTTACCAAGAAGGGAGTCACTGCCTTAGCTGATATTTTACATCGCTCTCTGTCTGTCTGTTGTCTCTGTCTATGTCTCTCTGTCTCTGACTCTCTCTGTCTCTCTGTCTCTGTCTCTCTCTCTCCCCTCTCTCTTACACTCCTTCCCTCCTTTCTCTTCCCTCCCTCCCATTTCAGTATCTTCTAAAATTAGTGGCCGAATTCCAAACTCCCAGAAAATTATTACATTTTTAAAAAATGTTAATTATCAACATGTGTGTGTGTGTGTGTGTACACTTTCATGCATGCTCACACCTGCCAAGGCAGACACTTGGAACTCATAGGATATCTTAAAGAAGTAGATTCTCTGCTTTCACCATGTGGGGCTTGAGGACTGAACTCAGATCTTCAGGCTTGGTAGCAACTGACCACACCTGCTGAGGCACCACTCCATCATTCAAAGATTAAGCATCTTTGAAACAGAAGTGACAGCCACCTTCACCTGAGTTGGAAAGGAGAGGAATGACTGCAGAAAGCAGTGTGCCGGCAGTACCAACAGAGAGGCCAGATACTGATCGCTTTCTCCAATCCCTCTAGTGAGTGCAGCAATTCTTTTACGATGTGAAAACTGGCATCAGAAAGGTTCAGAAACTTCTTTGATGTCACTCAGGCAGGTCACAGAACAATAGTTTAAACTAGTTTTACTAATTTCAAGTCTCTAATCATGGCTCAGAAGAAGTCGTAAATGGAGCAAGACACCACACTGGCTGCCTGTTCCTGCCCTGCTGACACTGAGTCTTTTTGTTCCCACAGCTTCTCAAGTTTTCGGTTAGTTTAACTCCTTTGTGCAAAATAAACAAACCAGAGCATACAGCAGGAAGCTCTGAGCTGGGGACGGCTTTGAGAAACAAGGGAGACTAGCAGAAAAGGAGCTGGTCAAGACACGTACCTCCACACAGGGATCCACGCTTTCTGGTCTCAGGCAGGAGAGGAACAAAGCCATCATCAGTGTCCCAGCCAGGCAGAAGGGAGGAATCATCCTGGCATGTTCTGCAACCAGCGGAGGCCCTGAGAAAGCATGTTGAACTGACTGGAACCGTTGGCAGGGCAGAGTCCCTGGGGCACCAGCCTCTTCTCTCCCGGTGGGTGCCCCTCTGCAAGTACTGTATTCAAAGATGTTCTGAGCTAAAGGGGGAGAGGAAGTGAGAGTGGCAACCTTAGCATTCTCACTTTCGTTTTTTTTTTCCTCTAGAATTTATCTGCCCTATCGAAGAAGGCAAACTACAAGACTAAGGGGAGAACAGGAAGAAGAAGGCGTTTGCCAACCAGCCCTCGGAGGAACAGCAAGAGGAAGCTGGCTGTCATCCCAGGAAGTCATCTGACCTCTGGGCTTAGCGAACACAGGAAAGTAACCAGATACTCATAAAGCCAGTGTATGTGCCTGGAACAACATCCAACTTCCTGTTTTGTTTTCAGTCGTGAAGACTTACTACTCCAGCTAGACTTGTGAGTCTCTCATGGCACAGTACCGCAGACTGGGTGTTACAAACTACAGGAACTTGTGTTCTCAGAATGATGAAGGCTAGAACCCAGAATCAAGATGTCATCAGGTGTGTCTGTGTCCTGGTCTTTTCTCTTGCGTGTGTATGTGTGCACAACTGCTTACTCATGGGAGAAATGGCTATTTTATGTGTGTGTACCTCTATGTGCATGTGTGTGTGTGTGTGCATGTGCACGTGTGTGTGTGTGTGTGTGTGTGTGTGTGTGTGTGTGTGTGTGTGTTTGTGTGTGTGCATAAAAACCAGAATTCACTATTGGATGCCTTCTTTGTTTGTTCTCAATCTTCTTCTGCTATTATTAATTACTAATTATTAAACTATTTAGAGAGAGAACCGACACAGTTTATTACGAAAGGGAAAACATTCCCAAGAAGAAGAATGGGCTGGTGAGCTGAGAGTAAAACTCAAAAGGTTCCACCATAGTTTTGAAGCCAGGGTCTCTAACTGAACCTGCTCATTCAGTGACTAGAATGACTGGCCAGTGAGTCCTTGAGATCCACCCATCTCTACCCCCTCCCCAAGGCTGGGGTTACAGGTATTTGCAACAGTATCCAGTTTTTTATGTGGGTGCTGGGGATCAGTAGGTCTTAATGCATGTGAAACACTTCACCAACTGAGCTCCCCAGCCCCTGACCTCTTTTAAAAATAATACTGCTTATATTGCGTTAAAGTAGATTCGTATAGCATTATTTTATTTTAATTATCTTATTAAATAGCAGTCACAAGATGAGGTGATGGGAGATGAAGACTTCAACATACAAATTTCGTGGAACACTACATAATTCGACATGTGACACCGTTGGTGAAGAAAGGGCCACCTGTGAAGCTAATGTAAAGGCTCCAGTGAGATACCATGAGGAAGGGATTCAGAATCACATACAACTGAGGTCAAGTCTAGGTTGGATGGCTGATGACCAGGCCACATAACTCAAATGACTTAATTTTCCAAGCCTTGCATTCGGACTTGTAAACTGAAAGCATTTTTTTTTTTTTTTTTTACATTATAGAATCTCTTATTTAGAATACTTATACTTAGAAAGCTATGTGATTTCTCCTGGGTCATCTATGATCCCAGAAACTTCTGATAAGATCAGTATTGAAAGGGACTCTGGCACAGCAGAGGTTTTCTCCTGGACCCCATATTAGGCAAACACCACACTCAAACACATGTTTTCACAAAGAGATCCTTTATTAAGTGGGAAGGAAAAGTTACAGTAGCTGCTTTCTGACTTATGCAGAAAACAGCTGCAAGTGTTTAAGAAGAAGAAAAGGGGAGGTCTGTATTAAAATGGGCTAGGATGTGGTGGTAAAGGAGATAGGAGATGAGAGAAAAGTGGAAGGGGACAAGGGAAAGGGGGAAGGGCTACTTGTCCCAGAGGGACAAAGGGCTGCCTCTGGATAGAGGGGAGAAAGACAGATGTGGCACATAGGCAAATGGCAGTTATAAAGGTAAAGGGGAAAACCCCGCGTTAGGATGAGGTGTTTCATTTTAATTGAGCATGTTAATTAGGTGAACCAAAGGGGGCTTTTGATTGGTGGACTTTGGTAGCCTCAGGAGGAGGAAGTGAACAAATAAGGGTAAAGACCTTGGTGGCTAGCTTTAGGAATGTAATCTAGCAGGTTTTAGCAAAGCAGAAGGAATGGGGGAGAAGGGCAAGGCCTGCCAGACCACATGCTCCAATGAGTGGGCTAGTGTCTCTTCAAATATACCAGCCTCCGTTGGTTGGTATTTTTCACTTAGAGGCTTTGGGGGAAACTGACCTACAGAAGGAATCTTTCGTCCTCCAAATTCCTTTTTCCACCCTGTAATATGCAAGCCCACTGCAAAATGATGTACAGTCATCACTCCCACTGAACGACTGTATCTGTTCACTGTTCTGATTAAAAGATCAATCAGCAGCTTCAGAAGAAAAGAAAAAGATACATGATGCAGTCAGATCACACAGCTAACAATTCTGTATTTGCTACAGTGTAAAATGAAGATAAAGGTCTGGAGAGATAGCTCAGTAATTAAGAGCAATCTCTGCTCTTCTGAAGGATGGGTTTGGTTCCCAGCACCCAACAGGGACTCATAACCATTTGTAACTCCAGTTCTAGGGAACTTGTTGCTCTCTTCTGATCATACATAAGCATCATATATGATATGCATACAAATATGTAGGTCAACACTCATACATACATAAATGTAAATAAATCTTTAACTAAGTAGAAGATAATCAAATTTATCTTGCATGATTGAATTAAATTAACCATAGCATAGATGCTCATCATATCCCATAAAAGATAATTATGGCAATTATTAAAAATGTATGTAAAGTAAGGATAGCCATACTTCCTCAAAGATATGTTATAAAGCTTTTAGAGCAATGCCTGCGGAAAGGCAAGTTCACAATATGTTTCTGAATAATAAAAGTAGGTTAAACATCACTGGGCCAGTGTCTTAGTTGACACCCCCAAGATAGGCCATAAGCATTTCAAATGTAACTTGTCTAAAACTGAACTACAAAAGAGCAGATCACAGTGGAGCAGGTGAGGATTCCTTCAGATAATCCTTGCCAGAGGCTCCCTGGGGCTCCTTGGCCAGCAGCCTACCTACAGGTTCAACAACAGACTCTGTCCCAAGGGAATAAAGTACAAAATCAGAGGAGGACACTCAAGTCCTATTTTGCCCTCCACATTCAGCACAGTCATGTACATACACACATAGGCATATGACACACACAGGCAAACAGTTTAAAGGAAAAAAAAAAAGTCTGTCTTTTCAAAGTTAATCATCTCTTGCCCTAATAATCTCACCACACATTTAGAAATTGTGCCAAACTCTAGAAACTGCAAATACAAAATAATTCAAAACTGTAATTGCTGATTGTTATCCATTATTGACTATGTCCCTTGGTCTAGGCTAGTGTAATACATTGTAAATCAGTTGTAAAGAATCCAGACTCACATCTTCAGAAATCTCAACTTTCTCACTATCTCTTATTCTCCAATCCAAGTTTTCTCTGTAAAATCGTACAAAGTAGAACATGTCTTAACTGTCTTAGTAATATTGATTGGATCTCAAGCCTTCCCTGACACCCACTATATACTTCACCTAAGAAGTACAAACAAACTTGTGTGTTGAATAAAGACAAATATAACTAGACCCCCACTTGCTAGGAAACAAATGTCCATTCTTCATACTTTTGGAAAGGAAGACCATGAATGGTCAAAATGAAGTCAAAAAGAAAGAATCAAATAATCCCCTCTAGACTATGCCTCATGAGGCACTGATGATGCATGTGTTTTATATACATCTTCATGGAAAGCTTTCCTAACTGTGTAGAATATTCCTGAAAGTGCTTCCTGTGGATATTTCCTTGTGAGAAACTAATGAGAATACACTAGCATGTATGACCTTAACCAGTGTATTTCAGTTCTGTGAGCCTCTTCCAGAAGACGGGCCATGTATAAAACACGAGAGATACCTTAAGCAACTGAGTTTTATTTGTTTAACCTCAATAAACACACCAATGCAGTGTTGCAATGAGTAATATATCATTATGAGTAATATACTCATTGCAATGAGTAGTTACCATTAGGAGCTCAATATTTATACCACAATGATGGGTGGGCTTATTAAGAAGCCATTTGGTTTCCTACACCATTATCATGCAACAGATTCAACTGAAGATCCACAATTACTCAGTAAATGGAGGAATCCCATCTCTTCCAGAAACAAGTAAGCATCTGGTCCAACAGGTCAGATACTGAATATTCAGCAAGAAATATTCAGTGTTATATTAATGTAATTTCAATGATGACATAACACATATACATAACATGGCACATTCTTGCTCATGAAATAGTCATTGAGAATATCAATGCTTGCAGATAGATGAGGAATGATTCATGGAACCAGGGTCTTTTTACTTTATTGTGCTACGACATTTGATACTTAGCCTTGGAGTTTTCTACAAGATATGAAAAGAGGAGGAAAACACATCTATATTCATAACTAACTTTTCTCTGTTACCTCTGTTACACACACACACACACACACACACACACACACACACACACACACACACACGAGAGAGAGAGAGAGAGAGAGAGAGAGAGAGAGAGAGAGAGAGAGAGAAAGAGAGAGAGAGAGAGAGAGAGAGTGTCATGGACTACAGGATCCACTACACAATAATAATGCTGCACTATAAATGAGTAACATACTTTTCTTTCATCATCAAAATATATGTGACATAATCTTACAGCCTCTAATTTCCATTCATGGTGATTAAAAGACTGTAAGAGTGAATAATCAGCTGGGCGGTGGTGGCGCACGCCTTTAATCCCAGCACTTGGGAGTCAGAGGCAGGCGGATCTTTGTGAGTTTGAGGCCAGCCTGGTCTCCAAAGCGAGTTCAAGGAAAGGCACAAAGCTACACAGAGAAATACTGCCTTGAAAAACCAAAAGAAAAAAAGTGAATAATCACAATATAGTCTGGTAGAAAGAAGAAAGTTTATTTTGCCTGGTAATATATTAGAACTTTAATTGATTCCTTGCAACTATCTAACATTTCTGAATTTCATACTTAACACCTCTCAGCTCACAATGGGCTTCCTGATTGATGATGCATTACAGTTATAATTGGCAGGGGTTTTAATTTTTTCTTAGTGGTAAGTAAAAGCATGTCTTACAATCAATAGTATGCTATATTCAATGAATAATTATTTGTCTACAAGGGAAAATATGTTCCTTTTAAATAAATAACAAAAATTTAAACAGAAGGAAAAATTTTGTTTCCTAAGGACCACTGAAAATATTTAGTCACTAATATAATATATATTTCAGTCTGTTGAAATAAAGAAATACCTCAGTATTTCTCCCATTATTTTGAAACATGAAATTCTTTTTTATCTTCAGATACCCATTTCCAATTTGCTATCAATTAATGTTCTATGTTCAATATTTCTATGGAATAGAACTCCTTAAATAAAGAATGTGTATTTTATTAACGCTGTCCAGCCTCTCTAATTAGGCATTGACAACTTCCCCTTAGGATTCACACAGCAAATATCTGTCATGTTCTCAGAAGACAGTTTATCTTGCCCGCTAGGCCATTAGATCCTCCAAGACAACCCTGAATTTTTTCTGTCTCTGGGTACTCCATGGCCATCATAGTGCTCTGTACCCCGGAGGAATTCAGTACACATCAGGTGTATCAATGCTTTTGGTAATGCTTTTGAAAAATACTACTAATTGATTTATCTCTCATTTTATATGCTGTCCAATGAGATTAAACGGCAGTACAAACTGCAGTGTCTTCGACATCCTTAATTCTAGCCCTAATGCCCACTGATATCTATCCAGCATAAGTGCTCAAGATGCTTTAAGTTAAAGAAGGGCAGATTCTTTACAATTATCCCCTTCTGTGAATGCTGGTCGTTATATTTCTTCTGTTTTTATTAACTTCTTATAAGGGAGAAGTGTAAAAATTCTACTCACTCCCTTTTCAAGAAGGTGACTAGTGACAAAAACTTGGAACTGGTCTCTGACGCAACAATGGGCTAGACTTGCAGGTCACTATTGCACGTCATTGTGAATAGCACATAACAGTGTAACACAGGGTCTTATGCCACATATTTTGCAAGGACATTGGTAAGGACATTAGTAAGCTGTTTTGTTTAACAAAATGCTCCTCAATTCCATGAACAAGTCACCTGTTTTCCTATCTTTCACACCAGAAGAATATGAGCCTCTGTAAGTGAAAAGACTAGAAAATGATGTGATGCACAGATATTGAAATTGCAGAAATATAAATGGAACATTGGAATGTGTCTATGAATTGATTTCTACATAGTTCAAAAGTTATGTAGAACTAAGAACAATACTTTTGATGGAATTGTTACTTCCATCGCCCCAAGTATCCATTTTCTCTTAGCCATAGTGATATGACCTTAATCTTCTCTTCTAGAATTTTTTTTTTTTTTGCTTTTCACTCAGTATGCTCTCTATGACCAATACCATAGGACCACAGGAAAGAAAAGGTAGGAAACTGGCTTATGAAATTTCCCACTTGTGAGGATCTCAAATCAAGAAGCACTAACATCACAGGCCCATCCATCACAAGCCTGTTTCTTCTCTTAGAAAGCCGACAAGATGAACTGTGGAGTTGCTACCCAAAGGACCAACTGACTCTCAAAGCTCCACAAACATGATAGTCAACTACAATTATACCTTCCTAACACTTCACATTGGCTATTAAATTTCAACATGCAAATCCTTGAGGCACACACATAAATAATGTTTAAACCATAGCAGTTTCCACACTTGTTCACCCACTCTGTCTCACTCTCCACCCAGAACCATGTACCTATATCTTTTGTATTAAACTCCAAGAGTTCTACTAGTCATAGAATTGCCGGTGCATGGTTCAGAGTTGATGGACATGGAAACAGAAATTTCTCAAATTCTAAAAAGAGAATGACACAGAGGCTGCCTTGTTAGAATGACTACAGGTAGAATCAGGGGACAATACACAGGAAACTAGTTACAGTAAATTCCCCAGTGCCTTAGTGAAGCAACAATCTCAGTGATGTGACATGGAGCAATAACTAAAATGTAGACTATACACTATGGAAAGCCCTTGCTTTAGATACCAACTCTGTCACTTCCTATCCGTGGGATGTCAATCAAATAACTTAACTTTGTAACCCTTGGTTTCCTCCCTGTATTATACTCACTGACCGGAAAATCAGTAATGTAGGCAAATTTGAGATTTGATATTTTGGCTCATGTTAATGCTTCAGGAAGATTTCTTATTGTGTATGTAGCATTATTATGTTATATACCTTTCCTTATCCTAGGTTGGTTTTTTATAATATTTTAAGTCATTTAATTAGCTAGAGATATCTGTGATTTTAAAAGATCTTATGGACTAGAGGAGTGGCTCAGCAGTTTAAGAGCATTGACTACTTTCGCAGAATACCCGGGTTCAATATCTCGCACCCATATAGTGGCCCACAGCTGCCTGTAACTTCTATACCAGGGAATCTAATGCCCCCTTCTGACCTCCAAGGGGACTAGGCACACACATGGTGAAGAGACATGGAAATCTGGTGGCTTGGTTTGTTGAAGTTTAGTGCTTGGAATTGGTTTTAATCTATGAAGGTGCACACCGTCTGAATAAGTAGGCTTACTGTGACTGAGTTGGGGAAAGAATTGATTAGTTAAGGTGTTTTGGAAGGGGAAAAATGTCCTAGAGGACTCAGTTCAAACTAGTTTTCTCTAGTTTCTTCTTAAATATCCTCTACTGTCAGCCCCAAATACTCAACTCATAGATCAGAGTTATCTTGTTCTACATTAGATATATTGCACTAGCCCTTATGCATACTAATCTACAGTACTTGTTTCCCCATAAATCAGGAATTTCACCAGGAAAAGTAACTCACATTGCTCATATACACGATCTAAATAGCACGTCACCCTGGAATAAACATTAATTCATAGAAAGAGATACTGAAAGAGAGGGAAAGGAGAGAGACAGGAAGGAAGAAAGGAAGGAAGGAAGGAAGGAAGGAAGGAAGGAAGGAAGGAAGGAAGGAAGGAAGGAAGGAAGGAAGGAAGGAAGGAAGGAAGAGGAAAGGAAAGGAAAGGGAAGAAGGGAGGGAGAGAGGGAGGAAAGAAAGGAGGGAGGAGGGGAAAGAGGGAGGGAGAAAAGCAGAGAGGAATTAAGGCACAAGAGAAGTACAATACTTTTTTTAAGTATTAGATAATTATTTATAATGTAGCTGCCTGAAACCAAAAAGAAAAAAAAATGATTTGATACTACAATGTCAAGTTCAAGAGTGACACAGCTAAAAGGAAATAAAAATAATATCCCTTGTTCATTCAATAGAATATATGCACTGTTTTCTTGTTCTGGAGGCTTTGGGGCTCTGAAACTAGGACATGAAACCATTGGCCCAGCTGCTCCAGAGCCTCTCCCCAGGCATTTGCTTCCCTTCTACCAATCACTAACCCTGACTTCTGCTACTGTCCCAGCCCAGCTGCAAAGCACCTGCTAGAGGACTGACCACTTCAAAATTGCTCTACTCCTGGAGGCCAGTTTCTATGGTGGTATTTCTATCCTCTCTCAATACCTCACCTTTGAATGTGCTGACAGGGAAGTATGAAATTAAACTCAGAGCCATATGGCAAAGCCCAGGGGCAGCATATGGCACAGATTGTTCAGCGCTGATCTACAGCATCTTTAAGCTCACCGTCCATCAGTCTTTACATGGGAGGCAGTGCTAATGTTGGAATTCTGCACACTGGACCACTCTGCTTTTCATGTGAAAATATGAGACTTATATTTATCATTCAGGACAAACTTGCTTTCTTATTTTTTTTGAGCAATAATAAGGTGTGGAGAGAGGAGAATATCTATACTTCTATTATTTGTGATCAATGGGAAGTAAACTGCTTGAGAGTAATTAAGTGTGATTTGCCACAATGGTCAATCTGAGAAGACTTTACCTAAAGATTATGTGATACTCATAAAAACTTCAGGAGACAAATCCATCCTGTACAAACAGGAGCATACTAATACACAATAATGCAACGAAATGACAAAAAGAGAAAGGTGTTCTCGGTCAAAGCATGAGAGCTATATTTTTATCCATAATCTGAACTATCTAGAGAGGATGATGTACAAAGTAAGAAGTCAAATATTAGTATCAAGGCATACGTGGTGTATTCCAGAAGGAAACTCTGAAAAATCACTTACTATTGATATTATCATTATAGAAAATACAGAATAATGTTGTATGTAAGTTAAAATTAAGAATGCTTGATGGGACACTTGGCAGTAGTTTGGCCAGGCACTGACATTAGCCTCTTAGAGAGTCAAATATCAAGAAAAGATGCTCTTGAGCCAAAGTTGTGGACTCAGGCTGAGATAGCAAACGTTATACTTCACTCTGAGTGGTATCTCTTACTACCTCAGTGCATCAGGATAGTAGCAGCCTAGGTTTGTTTTAATTTGTCTGTCTCAACATCGAACAACTATCTACCTTATCAGTTAGGATATGGGTGTTTGAACTGTCAGTAGTCTAGGACCCTGAGATAGAGCTTCTCTCCCTTTAGTGGAAAAAACGTGGACATTCGGTTCTTGGCAGGACACACCCCCAATTTATACTGGCAACAGGTAAATGGAAGAATGGAAGCCACTTGAGAAATACTAATATCCTCCCCTTCCCTAGCAGACAGGTAGTTCCTCGGCTAGGAGTTAGGGTTAGGGGTGGGTGGAAGCCTCTGTTCTTGACCTCACCTATCCAGTGTTCAGTACGTCTCACTAATCTGGGAGAACATGGTGTCTTCATGGCTTTGTCTTGCTTCAGATGCTGTAAACATTCACTATTCCCATTGAGTTTCAGTGGATTGTCATGAATTTATTTTCTTCATTAGTGGTATGCCCTTTGGACTCTCCAGAAAATTTAGGTATCTATTTGTGGATGTAGAATACTATTCATTGTTTTCTACAGATCACCAAATGTTGCCATGTAGAAGTTGAAACCAGATACAAATAATTTTCAACTAGAGGTTAATATTTCAAATATAACATTGTGTTCATAACACAGCATATGCAAAGACAAGGTGAACAAAGTACAATTTATATATATATATATATATATATATATATATATATATATATATGTATTTATGTATAAAATGGAGAAGAAAATTTGAACAAAACATCATAAAAAAACAAAACAACAATAACCACAAAAAGATCACCATGGGAAACAAAATTTTCAAAATAACCATAACTGACTCAAACTGAGTCTAAAAGACCTTGAATATGAAATGTTAACTTTCTCATGGTGGTCCTTCATTAAACAGTTACTTGCTTTCAGACATCATTTACCTGGTCTCTGCTCTTTTTTTTTTTTCCATTTTTCTTTATTAAGAAATTTTCTACTCATTCCATATACTATCCACAGATCTCCCCTCCTCCCCTCCTCCCGCCTCCCACCACCCAGTCCTCTTTCCCAAGCTACCCCATATCCCCACATCCCACAAATCGAGGTCTCCCATGGGGAGTCAGCAGAGCCCAGCACACTGAGCCTAGGTAGGTCCAAGCCCCTTCCCACTGCACCAAGGCTGTGCAAGGTGTCATACCACAGGCACCGGTTTCCAGAAGCCTGCCCATAGACCAGGGACAGGTCCTGATCCCCTTGCCTGCGTGCGCCCCCAAACAGTTTGAGCCAAAACAATTGTCTTCTGTATCCAGAGGGCTTAGTCCAGTCCCATGGGGGTTCCACAGTCACCAGTCCACAGTTCATGGGTTTCCACTAGTGTGGCCAGTCATCTCTGCACGTCCTCCCATCATAATTTCAACGTCCCTTGCCTGCAGTATCTCTCCTCTCTTTCATGAATGGGATTCCTGGAGCTCAGCTTGGTGCCTGGCCATGGATCTCTGTATCTGCCTCCATCAGTCACTGGATAAAGGCTCTATAATGACAGCTAGGTTATTTGCTAGGCTGGTCACCAAAGTAGACCTGGTCTCTGTTCTTATGCTGTGCTTTCAAAAGGTGTCTAATCTAAGGATTAGACAGACAGACCAACAGACAGACAATAAATTTCCCCCATTGTATCCTTAAAGAATCATCTCATGTCAATTTTCTGCAAAAGTCATTCATATTTATGAAGACTTATTTCAATTTCTGTTGTATCTCTTTTCTTCATTTCCCCCAGTAATTTATCCACATATTTTTAGTGAGTTTATCATTCAATTCTTCCATGCAGAGGTCCTTGGCTTTCTGTTCTTCCCTGGTCTATTCTTTACTGACACTCTAGAAGGCCAGTCCAAGGTATTTTTCTTCTCTCTGTCATGGTAAAATGACAATCCCTGACCCTAATAGGTGTATATATATAAACTTACACTTTCACAATACTGTGCTCATACTCTCCCTTTCACCTTAAGAATTAGTGATATTGAATGTATCGATTGCAACAATGAGATAAACATGTAACCAGATTAGAAACAAAGAAAAGCAGCCCCTTAAACTTGGAGAAGAAAGGGGTTAGTGAGAACTGAAAAGCTAACACTCTAGTTTCTTTCTTGGCTTGGGTAGACCTCAAGCATAATAGCAATACTTTCCCTTGAATTATTTCACCTGTTGTCTGGGGTACTGCTCTGATTGTAGAGAACTGGCCTAGAATACACAAAGACCTAGTTTCTATTCTGAACACTGAAAAAAAAAAAAAAAACAGGTGTGGTAACACACCCCACACCCTTGTAATCCCAGGATTCAGAAAGCATGGGTAAGAGCATGAGAAGTTCAAGGTCAGTTTCAGCTTCTAGTGAGTTGAAGATCAGCTTGTGCTATAAAAGCTCTCCATAATATATATAAAGGAACATTCAGAGTTTCTAACATGCTAAGCAAGAGGAGCAGCAAAAATTTAGAGTCAGAAATCCCCAAAAGTTTTAAAATTGAGAAAAAAAATTTTTTTTTTTCGAGACAAGGTTTCTCTGTGTAGCTTTGGAGTCTGTCCTGAAACTTGCTCTGTAGACCAGGCTGGCCTTGAACTCAAAGAGATCCACCTGTGTCTGCCTCTTGAGTGCTAGGATTAAAGGCATATGCCACCACTGCCTGGCTATTAAAAAATACTATTTTTAATTAAATAAAAAACAGCATACAAAAAGAAAATGACTAGTCCTATAAGGTGTCACAGATCACCAATTTCTGAAGGGACATTTCCCTTTTTTTCCTTCAGTTACATCACCAACTTGAACAAAGAGCCTAGAACTTAAAAATATTTATTTTTATGTTTTTTTTATTTTCCCCCTTTTTTAATTAAGAAAAATTTGTATTCATTTTATATATCAAAGATCCCCCCATTTCCCTCCTCCTGCCCCTCCAGCCTCCCCTTTCCAATCCACTCCAATTCCCTCTCAATCTCCCCCCCATTCCTTCCTACAAGAAGGTAAGGCCTCCCATGGGGAGGTGCATTCAGCAGAGGCAGGTCCAAAACCCCTCCCCTTGCCTCAAGGATGTGTGAGGTATCCCATCATAGAAGTGAGCTCCATAAGGCCTGCTCATGTACCAGAGATGGATTCTGATCCTACTGCCAGGGGGCCCTTTAAGCAGATCACGCTACACAACTGTCTTGGTATGCAGAGGGCCTAGTCCAGTCCCAGGCAGGCTCCACAGCTGTTGATCTAAATTTCATGAGTTCCCACTAGTTTGGTTTGGTTGTCTGTGTAGGTTTCTCCATTATGATCTTAATGTCTCTTGCTCATAGAATCCCTCTTCTCTCTCTTCTATTGGACTCTTGGAGCTCGGCCTGGTATTTGGCTATGGAACTCTGCATCTGCTTCCATCAGTTACTGGAGAAAGGCTCTATGATGACAGGATATTCACCGATATGATTACTTGAGTAAGCTAGCTTAGGCACCCTCTCCACTATTGATAGTAGTCTAAGCTGGGGTCATCCTGGAGGATTCCTGGGACCTTCCTTAGCACCCAGTTTCCCTATCCCCATGATGTCTCCATCTATCATGGTATCTCTTTCCTTGCTCTCCCACTCCATCTCTGTTCCACCTTGACCATCCCATTTCCTTATGTTCTCATCCCCCATCCCTTACCCTCCATTGCCCGCCGTCATTCCCAGTTTACTCATGGAGATCTCCAAAATTGCTTATTTTTAACAAGTAGAAAATGTTGGATATAACATCTCAGTTTAGAAATTCATTGGCCTCTAGAGATTTTAGCCTAGGTAATTAGATTAGCCTCATCTCAAAAAGATCCTTCTAGTCCCAGGTCTATTGAGAAATCTGGTTTAAATTTGTAAGGAACCATAACATCTCAATTAAAAAGACAATGTAAGAACAAAAGGACAAGACAATGAAAAAGTAGACTGAATTATTTTGGGAAGGAGGGAATTTAGTTCCTTGCTTGCACACACACAAAAAAATCTTCATTTAAGAAAAAGTTTCAGAAGTTATCAGCTCCATATGCAAACATATAAAATTATAATAAAAAAATGATTCAACAATGAAAAGCATCCAATTTTTACATGAGGTTAATGAAAATTCAATATCTAATATCTAATGGAAATTTTGGACCCTTTGGACCTCTCTCAGAATACAGAATTCATCATTTCTGCATTTACCATAAAGAACTTCCGAATTAGGCCAGACTTCTAAACAATTTGGCAGGAGGCTTCTTGCCAAATGCCAATAAGATATGTGAATACTATTAACATCAAGAGGAGAAAATAACTCTGAGGGAGGTACCAGGGATAAGCATACATTAGTAATTTGACCTTTTGAAAGAAAATTTCTAGAGTTATATTCTCTTTTAGGAAGGAATAATATATTTCCATTTTTTTTCAGTTAAGTAAATATGAGTTGGGCAGTGGTGGCACATGCCTTTAATCCCAGGATGCAGGAGGCAGAAGCAGGCAGATCTCTGTGAGTTTGAGGCCAGCATGGGCTACAGAGTGAGTTCCAATACAGCCAGAGCTACACAAATAAACCCTGTTTTAAAAAACAAAACAAAAACAACAAAAAAGAAAAATAGAGATGATAATGTGATTAATATGGATAATTTACAAATGAAAATATTTCTGGAATTTTGATATTACATTTCATGAAAAATAACAAGCCATTTCTATAGGAATAACTAACAGTATCTCCATATGAAGAAGAAAAATGTTGACTCCACTTGTGGTGGTGACTGCAAGTAGGATTTGCTGAAGGGGGAAGAGGAAGGAGGATCATGAGATTCAGACCAGCCTTGGAAGAATATATTTCTAAGGAGAAGATATACGCTTGTTGTGAAGTTGTTTTCCTGCCTAATCCAATTAAAACAGATTATTTAATTCTTGAACAAACAAGTTTTTGTCAAATATGGAAGTAAAAATTATGATAAGAACTAGAAAATTTATGTAGAAAAATTTATTCTAGTTGAAATGTAGAACAGAATGGAAGAATGACAGAGCAGAAATACCAAGGCAAAAAGAGAAGATGTTTCAGAGATCAGCATGTTTGAGATTTGAATCTCTACTGTTGGCCAATCTTGTGATTGTAGGCTAATAGTATATTTTCATCTATCAGATTGGCATAAAAGTACTTTCTTATCAGACTGTCCAAAAGATGTCATGAAACACAATATAAAATAATGTAGGCTAGAGACTAGCAAAACAGTAAGTTTGTTAGATATATAAAACGTTATCATGTTCATGTTATCGTTTTCTTTTTCTTTCCTTCACATTACAATTGAGTTTACTGTAAATGTAACATTCTTCTCCAGATAGAGACCATTAGTGGATCTAGAGGAAACAGTGGTGTTGATACATAACTAAGATCATATAAATTGCTCTACTGGACATTGTTTGGCATTTCCTATGTTGGATGTATTCCTAGTCATTGATATCTAGAAAATGCCAAAGGTATTAGAAGAAAGATCCTAGCCCCAGTGTCAGCAGTCATGAATGGTTCCCTGTCTCTTTGTTATAAAACTCCCCACAATGTAGCTAGAGTTTTCCTGACTTGCCCACAGTTAGGACAAATCTCTGTCACCCGCCAGTCCCATAGCCGCTCAGACCCAACCAAGTAAACACAGAGACTTATATTGCTTACAAACTGTATGGCTGTGGCAGGCTTCTTGCTAACTGTTCTTATAGCTTAAATTAATCCATTTCCATAAATCTATACCTTGCCACGTGGCTCCTGGTTTACGGGTGTCTTCACATGCTGCTTGTCATGGTGGCGGCTGGCAGTGACTCCTTCCTCCTTCCTGTTCTTTCTTTTCTCCTCTCTGCCTATACTTCCTGCCTAGCCACTGGCCAATCAGTGTTTTATTTATTGACCAATCAGAGCAATTTGACATACAGTTCATCCCACAGCACCACAATCCTTAACCTTTCAGGAAATTATCTTATCTATCAGCATCACATGATTCCAACTTTGTGTTCATTTGGCTATTGGTGTTTGTTAATGTTTCTATCATTTGTTTGCTTATTTGGGGGAGTTAGTCATATGCATGCCATAGTATGCATACATGTGGAAATCAAATAAAAATGCTTTGGAGTCAGTTCTCTTCTACCATGTGGGCTCAGGGTTCAAACTCAGGTCTTTAGGCTTGGTAGCAAGTACCTTTACTTAATGAGGCATTTGGACTACCAATATTCAGGTTACCATTTTCTCTTTTCTCTTTTAATATTTTATTCACTTGCATCTCCTCACCAAATTAACTATCTATACCATACATGATATTCCCAATACTTCTCTTAAATCTAAATATCACTTTATAATTGAGAAAGTGCTTTCAGATTCATGAACTCAAAGGAAAGCCTACTCAACATTCTCAACTGTGATGGGAAAATTAAATGCCTACTCTACTATAACAATTACTTTAGGAGATTCCCTGTATATTTCTGCCATACTTACTTATTTATTAAATTAACTAACTTCCTTCCTCCCTCCAACATAGATAAATACATGGAGGAACGATGAAATGGAGTCACAAGACAGAATTCAAATGATATTAAAAAACAAAATCTTGTCTAATGATAGAACAGAGATTTGATATTTGCAGATGAATTTCTAAACAGTCTTATTAAATAAGAAACAAAAAGCCAAATGCAGAGGTACAAGCCATAGAGATCAGAGCAATAGCCGCCAACTAACCTTAGCTTACCACATCACCATAGCTTCCCAAGAGAGCCTCTTCCTGTCTAAACTGCGCCTTTATTGCCTTGCTGCTCAGCCTTCTCATTGGCTCTAAGCCCAGCCACATCATTTCCTTGTCACTGCCTGTTTATACAGACCTCCTGGTCTCTATGGTTGGTACTGGGATTAAAGGCTCATGTCACCATGCTTGGCTGTGTCCATGAACACACAGAGACTCTGCCTGCCATGTGATCAGATTAAGGGTATGTGCTACCACTGCCTGACTTCTGTTTATGGCTAGCTATGGTCTCTGATCTTCAGGTAAACTTTATTTATTAACATACAAATAAAATATCACATTTCAGAACAAATAAAATATCACCAGATATTAGCTCAGAAGTAAGGCAGAATGTACAATGTGAGCTGCTTTGAGCTGTCCCAAATAGAGTCCTGTTGCATTTGACAATGTTTTGAATGGATTAAACAGATAACAAATACTCACTGAATCTACATAAAATAGTTTTTGATGGAAATTTGAAAGGTACCTATCAACTAAAGAGCTGATATAAAAAATAAATACAATGTTGACATTATGATGCGAGCCAAAAATAAATTAATTAAAGTTAAGAAGATGAATCCTGGGGAAGCAAATTTTAACAAGATAGATGTGTTTGTAACCTCAGTGGCAACAACAGAGATTTCCATCCACACTGAATCCACTCAAAACACATCCTCCATCTCCTCAAAAATGGATGAAATGTAGGCTAAGTAAGGTTTTTCACAGAACGTCTTAATTCATCTCCTAGTTGACACATTATACCTTATCTTGCTGAATACTACAATTAGCTAGCTTTACAAAAGAAATTCTCAAATCTTTCAACTATCCTGGACTCTGCTACTATTTACTGTGTAGGTGAGGAAATGGGATGCTGTTATAGTGTTCTAAGTTGATTCTGTTAGCATTTAGGGTCTGTACTGGCCTGCCCTTAGGGTCCTGTCAGGAAACGTTCTCAGTCCTCAGCTGCAGTCACTAAGAGCACTCCATTTGCTACTTTCCCTTATAAAAGGCAGACCTTGCCCACCTCCTGTCTCTTCCTTTCTCTCCTGTCCTCAGAGACTGGTCTCAGTCCCCTTTTCTGCCCTTTTCTCTGCCCTTGCCCAAATAAACCTCCGACTTGAGCCCTGTTGTACGGCATGACTCCTTCATGCTGCTTTTAAATGATAACAGATTCTATTTTCTCTTTACCTATGCAATTCTTTAATTCATTTTTGTAATGTCTATTATTATGCAGTAGTCTTGAGTTCTTTTTTTCTTAAAGTGTCACATTTCATATTTGTAATTTTACTTTTTCATTTAATCAAATCATTGCCTTTGCTCAAGCGGGTGATTCTCTCTGTCCATTATTTCCCCTTATAGCATAGCAAGAGTAGTAATAGTTGTCATTTCACAGAGCAGGTGGTAGATTAAGATAACAAATCTGGAAACTTGCTTTGAAACGTTTTGGGCATAGAACTCTACAGTATTGTTATTATATCTCAAAGTAAATTATAAAGTCTTTAATAAATAGTGTCGTGTATTCTCTCTCCTAAAGCACAACCCTGAAATACCATTGTAGATATGGCAGTGCTGATATGGAGGCATGCACTCAACAAAGCAACAATGACCAAATGGATATATTAGTATATATATTAGTTATAGCACATACTAGAGGGTATGCTAGGAGTTCTTAAGCAACTATTACTAAAATTTCTGCTGTCTTCATTAAGCTCAATGAGGAACTGTTGTCAGGGCACTGAGTAAGATGTCAATAAGGAGTGTGTACACAGGGACACACAGTATATTTGCTTCTCTATTTTTCATTGGTGGTGACTGAATAAAGGAACTAACATTTGCTAACATAAATATATTAATCTATGTATTGTTCATATCCAAGGCATCCCTAGTTCTGCATAACTCATCTAGAAGTGTCTGAAGCATTCTTATTTCTAGAGCAATGGTATTTATGTTCCATCTTTCACTGCTTACATGCATACATTAAGTAGTACTGTTTACATACTTCATTTAACTTGACACAGCAGAGTACACAGACTTTGAAGTCTGGAAAACTTGGACTAAAATTCTAAGTCTGTGAATCATCTAAGCATCCCTGGTGATACTTTCTGAATTATTGGAGCCCATACATAAGAGCCACTGTGGGGGGGAATGGAGTAAGGGATATGTGATGTTCAACAAAGTAACTGTCTTTCTCTTGAGAACTTTGTTTTCTCAAAATGATATGCTTGAAAGTGTGAAGGTAGACATCCGTACTCTAGTAAGTTTCTGTCTTCAAAGGAGACAGAACACTTATTCCATTTACTGTTTTGTACTAGATATACCGTGGCTGTCATTTGCAGATAAAATACAATTAAAGCAAAGAAATTTTCTTTATATTTAAGGTGGCCCCAAACTGAGATTATCAAAGTCTCTGTTGTGTAGTTACACTTATAAGAATAAGAACAAATCACACTGATTCTGTATTTTGGTCTCATTTGTTTCTGATTTCCCCAAGCATCTAATGAATTTAAGTAAAGCAAAACAAAACAAAATAAAGTCCTGAAGGAACCCACTGTGCTTTTTCCTGGAGAAATCAAATCAACTAGTTTATAAAAGCCTTCAAAGAATTGTTGAGGAAGGCGTAACTATAAATAAAAGAGGGATCACAGATTATACCTGGCTTTATGTTTCCAAAAGCAATAAAAACTTTAGGCTTTCAGAAGTGACAAAGCATTGGGATTCTTTAGCTTAAATGGTTTTACTACATGCTATGATAATTAGGGTCTAAGAGAAAAACTTAAATTTTAGTCACACACACACACACACACACACACACACAACCACCCCTCAGAGTCAGTGGCCTAAAATAGTCCATACTCCTGGAGGAAAACAAGTAATTAAACCAACAGGTAACGAACATTCAGAAATAATTACTGGTAATACTCAGGCTCAAGACTGATGATTAATAGCAAACAGATTCCATGGTGGTGATTAATAAAGAGGCAGGCACTATAAAGATAATACATAAATTATTAATAATGAAATTCCTCTTGGGCCTTGAAGGAAGGAGGAAGACTAAGGAGTTTGTCTTTCCCCATAGATGGTACTAAAAGGTCTGTATGGCATCCAGAAATGGAGACTTTGAAAATAATAACAACTTGCAAAATAGGGAGATGGAGAGATGGCTCAGTGTGAGGAGTACTTGTTCCTCTTGAACAGGTTCAGTTCACAAAGCCCACATGAAAGCTCACAACCATGTTGAACTCCACTTCCAGGAAACTTGGTACCCTCCTCAGTCTCCCTGGAAACCACACACATGCATGTGCTATAACTATATATCTATATGCAGGAAAACACACACATAAAATAAATAAATGAATGAATAAATGAATAAATAAATAAATAAATGTAAAAAAACCTTGCACATTGACAAATTATTCATATTGAGTGTTGAGCACATTATTTGAGGACTGTTTTCAAGTCTCACCTGAAATGTAGCGAGATCATACCTCACATCTTTCCTAGATATCTGCAAAGATTGTCAGGAAATGCTAAAAGTGTTTTTAAATACTAAAAACAGTGGCTGTGAGACAGAACAAAGACTGTGTCAAGACATAATAATACTAATAACTAGGAAAACAAAAATGCTGAATATAATATAATAACTGATATTAAAATTCTCTACAATTCAAACTTAAAGTGATGGTCCTGGAATCAAGTTTGTGTTGAAAAATTTTGTAGAAATGGCACTCATCTAAATTCAACATTTTGCATAAAACTCTGTGTCCATGACAGGGATATTTCCAAAGATTACTATGCTGAAAGTTTTCTGGGGGAAAATGTTGTTTCTGCCAGAAAAGTAATTGTTCTTGAATGGAATGAGACCAGTAATAAACCTTGCTGTTGCTCAATAGGTATGTAGAATTTCTTAAAACTTGTCCTACCTAATATTTTTCTTGATATCTTTGACTGTTCGTCCAGCCTTGATATGATATGAGGGCTTGTGCCCAGTATTATTGTATCTTGTTAGGCCATGTTCAGTAAATATTCCTGGGAGCCCTGATCTTTTTTTTTTTTAAATAAATTGGAGAAAGAGATTATCTGGAAGAGAGATGATGTGAGGAGAGGGACTGAGAGGAGTAGGGAGGAGAAAATGTCAAGATATATGAGAGACAAATAAAAGTTTAAAAAGATTTAGAAATTAATAATTTATAAAAAATAAGTAAATAAAGTCAAAACAAATAATGAAAATGGATTTTTTTTCATAAGAAACAATTCAAACAAATAGCCCAGTGATTTCACTATGCTGGTGATGAAAATGACATTTCAAAGAGAGAATTAGGGCCTAGGAACAGGTAACTGTATAGAATCTTTAGTGGGCCCTGGAGTAGAATAGAAGAATCCATGAATCCATGACCTTTCACCTGCTCTATCATGGACTGCAAGCTTCAGAGAACCACTTGGACACTGCCATCTCACTTTTTCCCCCTCAGCCTACTCCCCCTCAACTTAATGAATGAAATGCAATCAACTAAGATAAAATGAAACATTGTAAAACAAAATCCTAATGTACACATTGTGATTGTTCCTAGACAAATCAAATCAGTTAGTTTAGAGAAGTCTTTCAGACCCTGAATCTGGGCCTTGTCACTTAGACATTCCAAGATTCTCGGCTTCCATTCTAGTCTGACATATTCTTGAAGAGCACACAATGTGATCAAAGGGTTCTAAGATTAAATTCCAAGCCCAGGATGCTAGGAAGCTAGAAGTATTTTTGCTTTCTAAATTCTCCTATATTGATTTATTTATTTTCCTTTGTACTTTCCCTCTGTTTTATTTTCTTAGTTGATATGTAGAATCTCTGTATAATTATGGCACACAATGTGGTGTTTCAATGTATTTGTTACCTAGTGTTCACATCAAAGCAAACATGTCTATCGTGTGTGTGTGTGTGTGTGTGTGTGTGTGTGTGTGTGTGTACGCATGTATGTGTGTGTGTGTGTATGCATGTATATGTGTGTGTGTGTGTGTGTGTGTGTGTGTGTGTGTGTGTGTGTGTGTGTAATAGTTCTCATATGTGGGTGAGAGGACAATTTGTGGAAGCCTGTTTCTCCTTTACCATAAAGGTTTCATGGATCAAACTTGGGTTGTCATGTTTGGCAAAAAGTACCTTTCCTTTCCAAGCCATCTTACTGGCCTCTTCTGGCTTTTATTTTATTGTTTCTGCAGTCATGATTATCTGTACTTACTCCATTGACCAATAGAATCATAACATTATACTCTTCAAAGCTCTTTCCTTGGTGTTTGGGGTCATTCATTTCTAATTTGGGGGCTCAAAAAATATTCTATTTTCTTCCCTTGTGGGACCTCTCCCATAAACAGAAGTATTTTGCTTAATTTTTTGGCACACTGAATAATGAATTTGATTATTGGTAGGATTCTCACATACTCTTGAGATAGTTCTCTGCTTGAAAAAAAAATGATGTTAAAAGATTAATCTACTATGTAGTTGCACTCACAGAAGTCTTCCCAGGCTTTACCCTTTCTATCCATAGCTTTGGCCAATACTATAAAAATAAACGTTGCTCCCAAGCACTGTCCCTTTAATTAACAAGGCATTCCAATCTAAAATATATGCTTGGCAGTTAAATCTAGCTGTATGGTAGAAAAACAAGTATTTATTGCACACTTATCACTGAATCTCTAAAGCCTCTTTGTAACTTATTTTTAATCCATGGGAAAATTCTACATTGCAAGAAGCATCCAGCACAATAAGAAGTGATTAATTTTTATTTCTTGGTTATGAGACACAAAGCCTGCAAACACTCTTGGGTAGTCAATAGGATGTTAGGATTCATGAGTATTTTGGATGACCTGTTGCTGAGTTAAATCAAGAGAAATAAGAAGCACAAAATAAAGCATGTCTCACAATTTTGACATCTACCATTTCAGTGAATATTAATAGCGTAAGCTAGTTTTAGTAATAGTTTTATGACTTTTCACATATTTAGATAATAAAATGGATGTGAAACTTTAATCACAGAGTAAATTATAAAACTCTACTGTTGATGTCCTCTTGGCAACAGCATCCAGATTTATCCTCCAAGGTGATGTCTAAGAAGATGAGTACCAACAAATTGTGATATATGTATCCATTAACATTTTTAAAATTTTAAAAGCAGTCTCATGTATCCCATCCTAGCCTCCAAGCCACATTGAAACTGAAGATGATGTGGAACGTCTGATGCTTTTGACACCTTTTCTATTCTGTCAGTGTGAACGACTCCACTTGGTTTCATGAACTCTTGGGAAATCAAAACCAGAACTTCATGCATGCAAGACAATCATTCAGTGAATTTAACTGTAACTAACTCCTATATTAGCAATGTTTGCACCCTTAAATATTTCAAATATTATCCCATAAGTCAAATCATATTATGTTTTACTAAATAGAAACTAGCTATTTCAATATCAGAGGATCTTCTTGTTTGCATTACTGGGTTATGATTTGTTTTCCTTCCTGCCAATCTTTGTCATTATCCACTAAAGGCCAGTTATCTATCTCCACTTTGATAATATGGGGTATTAGTATGTGATTCACTAAGTTAATGAAATGTATATAAACATAATTAAAGATAAAACAAAGGTTCATACTGGTTTGTATTATTAATCATTTTTTTCTTATACCCGTTATTCTATAACATATGCCATTTATTGGATAAAGTGAATTTATGAATTTTACTGGTTACAATGATTTGAAAGCCTGGTAAGACATCATAAAAGTCAAGCTACAAACTTAATAATTGTTGTCATCATCACCATCACATTTTAGTGCCAGTGGACTGAGACTGACCTGGATTATGGTTTAATTAGGCACTTGAAATGAAGGAACCTATGCCTTGAACCAATGAGAAGGGAAAATTCCTGCCTGTATATAAGAACATCTAATTTAGATTTGCTTTAATAGTCATTATATAACAGTCTTCAAAAGAACTCTCTAACAGGTAGGAAAATGCAAAGCAGTAATACTCAAATTTTAATAATTAACAACAACAAAAAAAAAACAAACTTAAGACTAGAAGACATTAAAAGATTTACCCTATAGTGTCAGGAGTCATGGTATCAAAGGTATGATAGAAAGAAATGTCTTATCACTAGATACAGTTTTGGAAGGCAGTTTACTTGTGAATTGATTCTAAACTCCTAAGATGTTGGTATTGCTGGGAAATAAGCAGAAAAGCGGTTTTAAAAAAATGAATAGAAAAGTATTGAGATTATAGTCCTTAAGAGTCTCTGGGAACAGTAGATCATTTCCTCTTCTTCCTATACAAATGTCTGACCAATGTTGCATGTCAATATATTTGCCCAACTTTCAACAACTCCAAAGTAAATTTCTATCACTCTGTCATGCCCTCTAGTGTTGTTCTTAGGAGGATTCCCTCCATCTCTCCTTTAATCTGGATGCCATGTCTTTAGTATCCTGGTGTAATTGCAGCACTTCTGAAAAATTCTCTGTAATTTATCTTGACATAAGCTGACCTACTCTTTCCATTTGCTAGCTACACACTAAATTCTAAAAAAAGAGGCCTGGGAAAGTGGTAATTATAATCAAGAGCATTTTTCACATGTATACATATGGCCATATATGTGATTATAAATTTTGAAAAGAATTATAGCATTAGGCACTCTAAATAAAGTTAATCTTTGACAAGCCTTCACGTATTTCAATATTTTTATGCCAAAACATGACTGAGAGGAAGAAAATAAAACTTAACAGTAGCTTAGGTTTATAGAGTATTTGCTATGTTTTTTTTAATTTGTTTTTAATTAGCACAAAAATGGTGGATTCCCTTAGGGCATTTTCATCCATACTTGGTTTTATTGATACTTTTCTCTGACTCTCTTCTTCTAACCCATGCCCTGGTTTTATTCATTTGATACCAGTAATACTTACCCTTTTCACCTTATGGTCACATGTTTCCTACTACCTTTTCCTTCTTCCTTAAAACTTTTTCCTTCTTTTATATTCCCCTTTCAAGTTTCATGATCTTAAACCACCACCCACACCCACATATATACACACATAAATGCCTCAAAGTTATAATCTGTATATAAGACAGAACATGTAGTATTTGTACTTTGGAGTCTCAGTAAACTGAATATAATTTCTAGATCCACCAATATTCCTGCAGATTTTATTAGTTCACTTTTCTTTACAGCTGCATAAAATACCAGTGTATATACAGACCACATTTTTTTTGTTTTGGTTCTGAGCTCAAGATTTTTTTTTGTTTTAGTTCTGAGTTCAATATCTTGAAATGTTCTTATTTGATCTGAATGGTTTGAATCAACATATTTGACCAATTTTTGATTAATATTTTAACCAGAGTATTTTAAGAACAACAATTGAAAAATTAAGTGAGGGAAATTCTTTGGCTGAGGTCTGAAATAATTGTGTATAATTCAAGAAAAGACAAAGATGGGACCCAAAACTAATGATGACATGAATTTACATCATCACCATCAGCATTTTATCAAATTGTCCAATGTAAACAAGGCATATCTCTTGCCAGTTTCAAGTAATATTTGCTAAATTGCTTTTATAAATGAAGCAAGCTGAGATCTGTCAAAATTTCAACCTATTTTAAGAAACATCTAATAAGCCAACTTTGGGAAAACTTAAAATTAGCTTATATTATTTTCACTTAACAACACAGCAAATGATTTTTTAATTTTTATATAAAAGAATGTAAACACCAATTTTAATTTTTGAAAGCCTTCAGTAACAGTTTAAGAAGCTGAATATGACTAAAATTAATCAAGTTGTATGCTATTATGGGGAACAAAGTATGAAAGATGTGTATGTTGGAGGGGAAAAGCTTGTAAAAGACAAAAAAATATCACTTTAAAGAGAGAGGCATGTCTGCAAATTGATTTCCCCAGATCCCTGTCTCTTACTGTATTTGAAGCTACTCTTCTGTGATTATCTCTGAGCCTTGTAAGGAGATGGTGTTATGAAAATATGCCATTAGGGCTGGACAAACAATGGTTTGAGGACATGACAGAACTGTTGCATACCTTAACTCACACTAGCTGTGGTTCCCATGGAACACCTGCACAAAATCAAGACAGTAACAGTTTCAGCATGGATGAAGCAGGGACCCATGAAGTCTGACCACTAGCTAAAGACCTGTTTGCAATTGATGGCTACTAGAGGAAGGTGAGTCAGTTTTCATCGAGAATGATGCCCTTTTGTAACAGTTTGTTCATGTTACAATAGAAGGCCCTATACCAATGAACCTGCTGGCAGCACTAATTATACTCAGTGTGTCTAAAGCAATAACAACAACAAAGAGGACGTGGAGGTAGGTGGAGAGAGATATGAGGGGAGGGTCTGGGGGAAATTGGCAGAAGGAATGGAAGATGATTAGGATCAAAATATATTGTACACATATATGAAACTCTCCAAGAAAAAAAATAAAGATTTTTAAAGATGGGCAACAGAAACAAAACAACTTTTCTCTAGAAAATTAATCATGTGGTGATTCATGGGGCAGGTTCCAAAGATAAGCATACAAGGATATTCATCACAGTGTCCTTTAAAAAAATTAAACTCTGCAAGCTTGGCTGTGCCTGTAATCCCAGCACTTGGAAGGATAAAGCATAAAGATTGCCCCAAGTTTAAGGGCAGTCGAAGCTACACAGTGAATTTTTGATCAGCTTGGGCTGCAGAGTGAGATTTTTATCTCACAACATTGAAATTTCAACAAACCAAACAAATGAGCAAAATCCCATTAAAAAGCAATTAAATAAAAAGACAAAGCATGAATATATATATCTGATAAAGAGTATATATTCTCGAGTATGACATTAGTTGGTTTAAGATCACAGTTTGTGATCACACAGAGAAGGAATGAGTGCTAAATATACTATGATTTGACAGCAAGGATGAAGCTAACCTACTATTATTATTTGATTAAAATGACACAGCATTATACTTCACCCAAAATTCTTATTTCTCATCAGAGAAGTTTCCCTGGGCAGTCCACAATGGTTAATTCAGAAACTCACAACTGATCAAAGCAGAGAGAATACGTTATGACAGTGTGCTCATCTACAAATGGGATATCTATATGACCACCAACACCAACCTAGCAAAGCTCGGGAACTTAGTAAGGAAATACTTAGGGGAAACTATTAGTTAGGAAACTAAATAGTTAGGGATCTTAGGTGAAATAGTTCATAGAAGACTGGAGCAAAACTGTCCACAGAGCATGACAAAGTGGCAACATTCGTGAAAGAATAGCAGCTATGTTTGCCTTCATAAGACCTGCAAAAGGTCAAGTCCATTCATACTATAGCATGGAGGGAAAGGGTCTCATAATATCCAACACCTAATTGAGGAGTTATACACAGTTGATGGTTTCTGGGGGAGAGAGAGGAGAGAGTCAGTTTTCATTAAGGGTGTGAATCTTGGTAAGTTAATCATTCCTAGTAAAAGGTCTTATACCCAGAAGTATGTGGTCAGCAACAGTTGGACTCATTGAATTAAAGTTTTAAAAGAAAAAAGGACAAAAAGTTGGGATAAATGTGAATCTAGGAGTTGGGTTGAATATGACCCATGCTTGTTACCTGAGATTTTTAAAGAATTGATAAAAATATAAAGTTAAAAATAAGTAAATACAATTTATAAAAATAGATGTATGCTGTGGTCCTTTATATCCTGACGTATAAAGTTAACATTAAGTACTTAAAGCAAGTGAGGGGTTTTTGAAAAGGATACTTCTAATATGTAAAATTCCTTCTGTATACGTTTGTGTTGGTGCAGTGAGACAACAAAATGAAAGCAAGTATTGTAATGAGAAGGAGATTTCCAAGGAGTGTTCAACACAGTATCCATAGCAGTGAGCTCTTCTATACACTTCAGGTTTTCTCTGAAACTTGCAAAGCTATAACATTATTAAATAATGTGTATAAAAGTATGATTTTTTAAAAGAAAATATAATTTTGATGGGTATATAGACTTAACACATAGTTTAAAATATATTGCTTAAATTCTTTATAGTAAGGCAATATGATCTTATAAATAGATAAATGGATATTCTTTTATAATAAATAAATTGAAAAACACACAACATCACACACACACACACACACACACACACACACACACACACACACGATGATAGTTGTTTTGTTTTTTTTTTTTTAATTTTCAAACCACGACAAAGAAGTCTTCATAGATCCGATGATGCAACCAACTCCCACCTGCCTTATTTTCTGACAAAGATGAGACTGCTCAAGAGAATAAGGTTGGAAAAGAAAGCAGGGTCAAAGCCTGGTCAGTATGTCACTGAAATACACCCTTTTGACTACATTCATATAAATACAATGGATTTTTTTTTTTTTATTTAAGACCATTAGAACCAACTTAAAAGAATTATCTTCAGGACTTTGTTTTATGAGTACTGTACATGCTCTCCTTTAGCCCATTGTTTGTAAACAAATGAAGTTGTGAATTAGATGAAAAGACTCCTCGGAGGTGACTTCAGTTCATCAGCTTCAGGAACTCAACTTTTGTCTAATGGTTTACAAGTCAAATATTTAAAGGTCAATGTTTCTTCATAGGTTATTTTGAATTTTTATTTTGATTGGTTTAACTAGAGACAGCATGGTAAGGGTCATATAATTTTTATACTCAGGGAAAAGCTACATCTCCTTAGGATTTACAGTGAGTTCCACATCCTAAGCCACTGATGTCCTTGAAACCTGCTTACTAAGTCCAGCAATGTGTCTCCCTGTTTTCTTAATTCTTGTTTGTACACACCTACTGAGTGACCTTAGCTAAACCTTACATTTCCGCTGATTTTGGAGAGAAATTACTTTAAATTTTCTTTGAATATTTTAGAAAAATTTAAAATATCTTGATAATCAAGCACTTTAGATGATGGCATATAGACAATCTTCATACTTCTACAATTTTTATCAAAAGCTCTCTATTATTTCAAAGTAAAGCTGTTAAAAATAGTAAAGGAGTTGGGCATGAAGATGCACACAATTAATCCTAGCACTTAAGAAATAAATGAATAAAAATGTCAAAAAATAAACCAAAAATGAATGCATACATATATTCATAAACATATGTAACAGGTAAGTCAAAGTTATTTTTCCCTTGTGAAAATTGACTCTTATTTAATGCCAGACTGTTGACTTTGCAGCATACCTGAGCAGATCATTGTCTGCTGGACCTGGGATTGGAGGACTTGTTGAAATGGGGCAGATGATATAGCTGTAGACTTTACCTCAGTTTCAGTATACTTTTATACAAGAATGGAACAAAGAAAACAATGATCTAAGGATGATTATTTGAGTTCAGAAGAACATGTAAATAAACATTAGTAAGCACATAATAAATATTAGTAGCCCTTTCACACATTTTTTTCAGAACAGACCAATTTAAACACAATTGCCTGGAATGTACTATAGATTACATCTATACACTATACATCAATTATATATAATTATATATATACGTGTGTGTGTGTGTGTGTGTGTGTGTGTGTGTGTGTGTGTGTGTGTGAAAACAATTATATCATCCCCCCCCCTTCCCTTTCCTCCCTCGCAACCCTCCCATACCTACTCCCTTTCAGATCTCTGGCATCATTTTTTTTTTGATTATTTGTTTTTTTATAGAGAGAGATGCACAAATACAGAAATATAACCTCACGAGTCCTGTTCTGTTGTTTATGTATATATTATTTCAAGGATGACAGATTTTTGTTGTATAACCAAAATTGGGAACTTTGTCTTCCAAGGAAAGGTTACTTTTCCTTCTCCCAGGAGTTATCAGTTCCCTGTTTCTTTGTCTAAGGACTGGACTCCATGGGATTTTCCCATTTTCATTTTAGGGTGTTTCTTAATCTTGTCACTATTCAGATAGTGCTTTGGCAGCCTCCTGATTCTTTTCTCCCTCCATGCCCTCCCATGTAACACCTCCTTCTCCTCAAAACCGTGACCTCTTGTTCTTTTGTCTTTGTTTGTTTTGTGTGTGTATGAGTGTGTGTATGAGTATGCTGTGGGATGTTAATGTATGCCCTGTGGGAGCCCTTCTTGGGTTTCTTGTGGCATTACCCAGCAGGTTTGCATAGAGGATGATTAGGACCATGGGCCTGAGTGCAGGTGTCTGAGATGGTCTGCACTTGGCTGTACTGGGGGATGGTCTGTATGTCAAGTTGCTCTGATTGGTCAATAAATAAAACCTGATTGGTCGTGGCTAGGCAGGAAGTATAGGCGGGACTAACAGAGAGGAGAAATAAAAGAACAGGAAGGCAGAAGGAGGCTGCCAGCCACTGCCAGGACAAGCAGCATGTGAAGATGCTGGTAAGCCACGAGCCGCATGGCAAGGTATAGATTTGTAGAAATGCGTTACTTTAAGATATAGGAACAGTTAACAGGAGGCCTGCCACGGCCATACAGTTTGTAAGCAATATAAGTCTCTGTGTTTGCTTGGTTGGGTCTGAGCGGCTGTGGGACTGGTGGGTGACAGAGATTTGTCCTGACTGTGGGCAAGGCAGGAAAACTCTAGCTACAAATGGTACCCAACGTGTTGGCAAGAGTTTCTACCTAAAACCTGAGAAAAGATTCTAAAATGGAGCTAAAAACAGCTTCCTAATTGTGTCTCTCAAATGAGCGGCAGCTGCCAGTTTGAGCTACTTATGCGTTCCTGGCGTGTGCGCTTAACCTGCAGTAAGGCGGAAATGAGGCCTCTGCAAGTGGCACATTAAGCTGCGTGGTGGATTTAGCCTTTGCTAGTTACAAAACAAAAAAGGTTTCTGGGCTACACGCTGCTTGGATAAAAACATAGACTCATGATAGCTCCCAGAGCTGGCGGTAAACGTACCACCACCATGTTGGGAAGCTGAGGTGGGCGGAGCCAGCAGCCATAGTGCTGTTTCAGTCTTACAAATGCTGCAGTTTAAGGCGGTGGATTCACAATAAGACAGATTCAGATGGAACAAGACTTTAAATGCTTTACAATGTGTGTAAAAATGTACATAGGCTTGGAAGAGAGAGGAAAAGGAACATAGACAGTTATATAAAGAAATAGAAAGTTTTAAAATAGTAAAGTCTTTAAAGAGAAAGTAAAAGTAATATAAAAAATAAGCCATGTAAAGATGGATATCACACAGAGAGTCTGGATTATATTGTCTTTGGGATTTTTAACTGCAGAAAGACATTTGATTGTAAAGACTGCTCAGTTGAATCAATGTGTATATTTTAAAGGTATTTCAATTTTGAAATTTATGTCTAAGGATGTTTTGCTTTGGAAAGGAGACTCTGCTTTTGTTTCTACAGAAAGCCAGAGGCTATGGATTTGTTCCAGATTAAGATACATCAGGTTTTACCAGCCAAGACCACCTGAAAGGTCTCTGATGACACCATGGCCCAGATGATTCAACATCCAGAATTGTTTCAAGGCAACTGGCTCAGACGATACAGCCTCACGGACTACTCCATGATCCTTAAATATTCTTTGTGTCCCCATAAGATACAGTGCCCCCCTCCAGCAGGAAGTAGTAAGAGAAGCTACGCCCAAATTCCCAAATATACCAGGCTGGCTTTGGAGATGTGTAAAAGTTAAAACCTTCCTTTTTAAAAAAAAGAAAAGGGGAAGTGCTGTGGGATGTTAATGTATGCCCTGTGGGAGCCCTTCTTGGGTTCCTTGTGGCATTACCCAGCAGGTTTGCATAGAGGATGATTAGGACCATGGGCCTGAGTGCAGGTGTCTGAGATGGTCTGCACTTGGCTGTACTGGGGGATGGTCTGTATGTCAAGTTGCTCTGATTGGTCAATAAATAAAACCTGATTGGTCGTGGCTAGGCAGGAAGTATAGGCGGGACTAACAGAGAGGAGAAATAAAAGAACAGGAAGGCAGAAGGAGGCTGCCAGCCACTGCCAGGACAAGCAGCATGTGAAGATGCTGGTAAGCCACGAGCCGCATGGCAAGGTATAGATTTGTAGAAATGCGTTACTTTAAGATATAGGAACAGTTAACAGGAGGCCTGCCACGGCCATACAGTTTGTAAGCAATATAAGTCTCTGTGTTTGCTTGGTTGGGTCTGAGCGGCTGTGGGACTGGTGGGTGACAGAGATTTGTCCTGACTGTGGGCAAGGCAGGAAAACTCTAGCTACATGTGTGTGTGTGTGTGTGTGTGTGTGTGTGTGTGTGTGTGTGTGTGTGTATCCTGCTCAGTCTGTACACTGTTACTTTCATGTATATGGTTTCTCCCTGGAGAAGACTTTCTCAGCATTTCTTAGTCACTTTTTGTTCTTTGTCTAAGGGTAGGACCCTGACAGATGACCCCTTCCAAGTTAGCATGTCCGTTGGTAGCATACTTTTTTAGTTGTTATTTAGGCAGTCATACAGCTGAGGTGTTATGGGTAAAACGTCCCTGTCATTTCTTTCTCTTTTTTTTCAAAATATTCTTATTAAGAAATTTTTATTCATTTTACATACCAACCATAGATCCCCCTCTCTTCCCTCCTCCTGCCCCCAGCTTTCCCCCTAACACACACACACACACACACACACACACACACACACACACACACACACAGACACACACACACACACACACACACACCCCCATTCCCTCCTGTGACAAAGGCCTTGAATGGAGAGTTAGCAGAGCCTGGTACATTCCCCTCACCCTGCATCATGCAGCTCCCTGGCAGTAGGATCAGGATCCATCCCTGGTGCATGAGGTCGCTCTTTGGAGCCCATTACCTATGGTAGGACACCTAGCACATCCCTGTCATTTCTATGAGACAAAATCTTACAGCAGACTTCCTGGTCCTCTGGTTCTTCCAGTCTCTCTGCCCCCCTCTTCCACAATGCTCCTCGAGCCTGAAATGCAAGCATCATATTATGGATGTATCAATGGAGGCTACTTACCCTATGTCTCTATATTTCATCCAGTTTTACTTCTGTGTAATGATGTCCTTCTGTAACAAAGAGAAGTTTCTCTGATGGGCCTGAGAGGTACACTTAACTGGGCACAAGGATCAGTGCTTAGAATGTAGTTAGGAATTATGCTGATTTAGTAAAGTAGTGTTGTCAGTTCTCCTCTAAGAACTATGACTCACTATCCACAGAGTGTTGACTACCTTTCTAGTGGTAAGGATGATTTCCTTTCAGTTAAGTGCATCTTAAGCCGAATGTGAGAGCTGTTAGTTACCATCAAGATATGAGTGCCATTATTGCACACTCAAAGTTATCATGTTATGCTGATCATTATCATGGTTCATAAGCACCCCATCTAGGTAGGACTATTGGTTGTGTTTCTCCCCTGGAACGCTGCATAGTAACTTCTAGTACTATGAGAGCCAATCCTCAGAGAGGAAACTTTCAGGTCAGATCCAGCTCAAATTCTCCAGGTCTTATATTGTCAGCCCAAGTAGGATAACTTCAGTTGAACTATATATGTTTATGTAAACACACAGACTTACATGTATGTAATTTACATAAATAAAATTTCCTCCTTCATATCCATTTTATCCAAGCACTGAAAGAAATATGAAGGTGTGTGTCACAAAGATTTTGTCCTTTGAAGAAGATAGTGATGGAGGATGAATATCTGT